>NC_138884.1:144155789-144380486 GCF_965194825.1 Balaenoptera physalus | reverse complement strand
ACATGTATGGTAGTAAAGACCTTCTGAATTGTGAATGTAATATTTACAACAATCTTAAGAGTCAGGTATAGCTTTTAGCATCATTTTAGAGATAAAGAAACTGGCCCAAGATCACATGGCTGTTAAGTGATACAGCCAGAATTTGACCCAGACGCTTTGCCTGTTGATAACTTGCACTTGACAATTGTGTTATATATACTATTTACTGGTTCCAACTGGTCATCCATCATGTGAGCAAACTGCAACTGTTCTATTGAACTAAATAATTTTGTCTCCAATTTAGATACGGTCTAGTCTTTTCAAAATATTTCTGATGAACAACTTACTGGTATGACTAATTGCATCTTTGTTATAGAATTATTTTACTATTATTTATTATTTCTAGAGAAGCACTGAAAAAAATATCTGTTACCTAAGTAATCTCTTTATTTGGGAAATAAGTTTGGCATTGCCCTTAAATTCTGACACCAGAGCAAAACTGATTAGAATACTCAGAAATGAATCCATGAATGCAATTAAAAGAGAAAAGAGATGGTTAACTGTATTAATGCACATTCCTCTTTATAACCTGCAGATGGCCACAAGTAATTGAAGAAATAACTTTTATCTCCCCAACTGATGAAATGTACTCACCACTCATTGTTCTTCTTGCTGCAATGCTTAAGGGCTTTTTATTTAACTGACTGTAGATGCTGGGAACTGATGAACCAGTATGAGAAACTCTGCCAGCTAAATGGAAGGAAACATGTTTTCATAAACTTTGTATTCTAATACTGAGTTTCATCATACAAATAACAGTCGCTATGCCAAATCTATGTATTTAAAATTACCAACTCTAATGTTTAAAGACATGTTTGTCATTATCATATAACTAAATTTACATGAAGTACGATTTAAATCCCCTAAGGAAACATTTCAAAATGTGGTATGCATTAGGGTTCTTTCATTTCTCAAAAGGTGATTGGAAGAACGAGGTCTAGAAAAAATGGTGTGCTTGGCAATTCTTTGAGTTTCACACGCCCATCACCCATTTTTGCATTTAAACAGATCATTTACTGGCAGCAGATGGGTGATAGGATAAAAGTTTTCAATATGGTGTGGTGGGCATATATATTCCAGACACAACATGACAGAGTACAAAGCAGAGTTCTTTAATGTGATAACAAAGAGCCATGGAATCTGCTATCAATCTTCCTTGTTACTGTCATAGCACTTCCCAGGACTGTTAGAGAAACTTTACAATAGCTGAATGCATGTTACACATACAGATGGGGAAGTGCCTCAGGCAGTTTGGCAAAATTTGCTAGGAGTCCATTTTTTGAATTTCTGCCTTCTGAGTCAGCATTTCATCTGAGTCTGACATTTCCATCGCGGAAGTCCTCTTACCTTAATGTTGACACTGCTGTATCATTTCATAACCATATTTGTTGCATTTGAAAATTTTTATTAGCAACAATATGCTTCACTGAGACTAACACTAAATGACAAGATGCAAGTTTATTTTAATCTATTTGGGGGCACATTTTCCCCCTGTGGTCTAGGGAAATCCTTTTCTCAATTTCAATTTTTCTAATTGTAGAAAAAAAATTAAGGATATGTCTATCATGAGAGTTTTTTGTGAACAACGTTCTAATTGATGTAGTATTTCAGTAAAGCAGTGTAACAATTCATACGAGCTACTAGTTGCAGACTCTTATTAATTATAAAAGAGAAAAGATATAGGAGCACCATTCAAAGTAGTGCCAATGAGAGGTCTGTTTGCTTATTTATTTTTAACTCAATCTTTACTAAAAATGCTTGGCTTTATAACCTATTAATCTCTGGTTCTAATCAGAACCATGATATTAAAGGGATGATTTTAAATGGCTAATATTTCCTGAAGAAAGTCTTATAATACTGTTGAATGGATTTTCTACACCCGTCAACTATGGAGGATTTCCCTTAGGCTTGCATTACTGCTAGACTAGGGTCCTATTCAACCCATCATGATTCCTAGTTCCAATGTGGAATACAAAGATGATGAGATTAAGAGCCTGGGTGAAGGGTCTGGTGTTCATTGAGAGGAGATGGAAAATGAAAAAAGTGAGTGACAACCAAGGTACATTTTTATGTGAAACAGGAAGTTGAAGGATACTCATTTAACATAATCATAAATACAGAGTAGAAGAATAGACTAATTTCAAAATGTGTATGGGAGCTTAGGCTAAAGCTAAGGAGACTTGAAAAAGAAAATATTGAAATTGGGAAATCCCAGTTTTCTCAGCAGTGATGCAGATCTACCTGAGATTTGGTAGCTTGGATTTGTAGTGTATCCAATCAACCTCTTTTATTAGCTTTCTCCAACAGTGCTCAGAGATCAGGAAGAGGGTTGGGGGATTAAATGGCAGTTATGACAGAAAGTCAAGACCATGGAGATTCTGGAGTCAAGCAGAAGTATGGAAGGAGGTCAAGTCTCTGGGATGTTGACTGACTGAGGATAAAATTCAACTTATGAGAAAATGACAGACCTCAGAATAGTAAGTAGAGATCAGGGAAGGAAGTTCTAGAAATCTTGATATCAAAAGAAGGAGAGATTAGAATAACGATGACACCAAAATGTGTGGCCTGTATACCATAAATATTATATCATTACCAAAATGTATAGACACTGAGAAATCAAGGAATTATAAGGACAGGTTATGAGGCCACTATATTTAAAAAAGGTTGGATCTTTATTTTTAAATGTTATACATATTTACAAAGTTTCAGGCCTAATTATCAAGTACATGCTTGAATATTAATTTCACTCAAAGGATATTTTAAGGGCACAAAATTATTCTCAGACATCTTTTTTTTTTAATCCAAGGCAGAAACCAGCCTGATTCATTTCCTAATAGAGGAGAGAGTCTTCCCAAATTAGGAGACATTAGGTGTATAAAGATTACTTTCCTCTTTACAAGGGAAGGGACAAGTTCAGACACTTTGTATGCTTTTCGAAAATAATAAAGTCACTCCTCCCTTTAATACATCTTTTACGTATCTTGTTGCCTTCCCAAAAATGTTGGCTGTTATGTTTGCTTTTTATATTCATTAATAACCATTTGCAAAGTAATTCACTTTCTCTTCATCTATCTTTTTTCTTCTTCTTCTTTTTGCTCTGACACTTTAATCCTGCTGACATCTTTCAGCACATAATGAAAACCAGCTCTGCCTTTTTCTGGTTTCCTCATTTCTGAGTACTATGGCAACGGATGTTAGTTGACTTAGTAAAACTTGAAAATGTCACATTGCTCTTCATTCTTTGATGAATGCACACTCATGAATACAGCTCAATGCAAAAGCAATTAAAGGCAGTCTTAAAAAGCACCATAACCAAAGTCACCCTCAGATGATGTTCCCCAGGTGTTGCATTCAGAGCAAAACATGGCAAGCCATTCCTGGTATTAAAAGGACAAGTCTTTTTGTCTCTGAGAATGATTAGCAACCACTTTAGAAACATTTTTTTATGAAACACAATGATCTCTGTAAATAAATCTTAATTCCAAATCACGGAATTCACTCAGAATATATTATTTCCTCCAAAACCAATGAAATCCATTAAAAACACATAATGAAGAAGAAACAAATAGACAAATTATTTAACACACACATAAATTACAACTTAAACCTCATTTCAGTGACACATATAAAACACACACAAACATACACACACATACAAATTTTAACTTACCTAATTTTAACAAGAAGTTGCAAAACAAAAACATTTAAGAATGGTTTGCTGTATAATGGCAAATATTTGCTCATCAAACAGAGACTGACTCTATCTTTATTTAATAATCTACACCAAATTGGCTATATAGAATTACAATAACAAGAGTAATATTGGATATTTGTTCTTTTCAAGTTTAAATGAAAAATAATTCATTACACTTATGAGTATATGCTTTGTCATTACCTATATACATTGTCTGGTATTGCTATGATTTTTATTGCTGATTCTATATTAAATCACATGTAGAATCTCATATTTTTACAGGGTGCTATTAATGAATTATATTCACTTACCGTATTACTTCATTTCTTCATTTCCATTCCAATTATCTCAACATCTATGCCATGTATAAGTGGCATATTTTATTATTTACATTTTACAGTTGAGGAAACCAAGATTCGAAAGCTTAACATTTGAAATCACAGAGTTTTGAAGTGAGAAAACTAAAATGTTACCTCAGTCTCTGACTTTATATTCGGGGCTCTTTTCTTGTCATCTTAACATCTTTTATGTATATGCCTTAATTAAATACATCTTCCAAATAGTCTATATTCCTTGGGAATATTGAAGCTGTTAAAAAAGAATTTTCTAAAGCAGCCAGCAATGAAGAAAATCAGTGAATTCCAGCCATAACGTTTTGTGACATGTTCCTGGGTTATCAGCACAGAGACATCTTTGAAGTCTGTAAAAATGCCATATCTGAAAGAAGCAGAAGCAAAGCAATGATAAACATACCCAAGGCTTGCTCACAATCATTAATTAATTAATCCTGTTTCATTGAAAGGCACAATAAAATGTGTAATAAAGTTAAAGTTTGGGGGGAAAGCAACATTTGTACATAAATAATTTGAATGTATCAAAGAATGCTATTCTATTTAAAGCCAGCATTTAGAGTACCTACACTAGGGAGCTCCAAGAAAATTTCCTTGCGGCAATTCCCTGTGGTCTAAGAACAGACAACAGGCTTAAAGTGAGTCTATCACAGAAGCTAGAAACTTAGAACTTAGGGCAGCTTTAAAATGCAATCATTCTCTGCAGGAAAAGGTCATAAATGAGGTTCGTGTAAGTGAAGCTTAAAATAAACAGTTTGAGCTTCCAAATGGGATGCATCTTGGCCACACGGTCATACAGGGGACCTACCCGGAAGCTCATTAAAAAGAGTGCCAAGACTCACTCAAGAAGCAGTAATGGTGAAGGGGTTAAGAGTGTGAACTCTGAAACAGGAAAGATTGGGTTCAAAGCTCAGCTCTGCCAATTTCTATCATGTAAATTTAGTAAAATGTCTTCACCTCTCAGGTCCTAGTTCCCCCAGATGTAAGGTAGGAATGATAATAGTAACTGATATCAGGGGATGTTGTGGGAAATGCATGTGCTATAAGAGTAAAAGTAAATAGATCATTTACTTGGGCCCCATCAATAAAATATTTTCAGGCTGTATAACACTCTGGGATTAGTCAGATTAGTAGAGCAGCTGTCAACAGTTGCTATTCCTTAGTAACTCACCACCAGCCTTCAAGGTAACATAGAAAACCATCTATTAGATTGCACTGAATGAGTTTCAAAAGTATAGCAATATTAGAAAATATAAAGATTAAAAGGAATTTGAGCATACAGAACTAAATGCAAATGGCTAAAATATCATAATCAAGATTTAAAAACAGACAATATCAAGAAGGAGAATTTGAAACAAGTAAGACCTCGAAATGTGAGCATCTTTAATATATAAAATCCATGATAAGTCAGTTAAAATAAAAATAAATTCAAGATATGAACAAGTGTTTCATAAAATCTAGAATACAAATAAGCAAAAAGATAGAAAAATATTCTCAACCTAATTATGAACCAAAGGTAAACATTAAAGTTACTATAAGAAAGCATTATTTATAATGACATACACTTTCTAAATGTCAATATGGTAAAATAGATCAAAAGCCTAAAAACAAGCATACCATTTTACCAGGTATTATATTGTTAAAATTTACAGTTAGAAGATTAACAGCTGTACAATGTTCTTTACTCTATCATTTGAAGAAAAAACAGAAACAAAATAAGAGTACTTCAAGATAGGATTAGTTAAATACACAGAAAAAATAAATATTCATGCAATAAAATACGCTACCCTTTAAAATAATGATGTGTATCTGTTTTTATTAGCATGAAAAAATGCATGATTCAGCATTAACCATACAAAGCAGGTTATACAACTGTGTAATATCTCATTTTTCTTCAAAACACACAGAAAGAGGAATGAGGCAATAGACATATAGAAAGGAAAGAGAGAGGGAAAGACAGCAAGAAAAAGGAAAAGAGACAGAGAAAGCACGTAAACAGACACCAAAATTAAAATGAGTAGATACACATGCTGTATGCTTTCTTCATTATACTTTTCTTGTTTTCAACACTTTTAACAGGAACATATATTTAGTTGAAAATAAAAACACTTCCATTAAATAAGGATAAAAAATATTTTGGCAATAGCCTTTCTGGATAAAATAATCTTCTAGGCTGGAACATAGCGGCTCTACTCCAAACCAAAGAATCTTAATATGATAGCTGAAAAGTAACAAAATAGTTCCACTGTCTTTCAGCTGTGAGGCAGTGATCCTTTAACCCACAATATAAAATGGCTCATCTTCTGGGAATGTTACTTTGCTCAAAGATTTTTGAGAAAAAAAGTGAATTTTTGCACTGTTAAAATATTTTTGTAACATAGGAGCATCTTGTGTCCAAAAATATGTACACGTCTGGATTTTTCCGAGGTGGTCATTAGCATGACTTAGAAAAAAAAAACCCAATGGGTGGGTACTCTTCTTTGAAAAATTCATATTTTTAGACATATTGATAATGAAAATGAAATCATTTTAAATGCCTGCTTTTTCACATGCATGCAGGCTTGCATAGGTAAATATATATTGGTAGGCCAAGTTTTTAAGTAGATTTGAAAGATCAGTTTTTCTCATGAAAAGACAAGTAGAAACAAAACCAAATATGTTTTTAAAAAACTGGCTTAACATAAATGAAATCGTTTTAATGGAAGAGAGTCTCAAAAAATTATTACATTTAGTGGACTTTATTTTCAGAGCTAAACTATTCTTGCAAGTAGCAGCTAACTGCAGAAAATTCAGTCGGAGAGACAGATAAAGAAAGTTGATTCTAGGCAGAGGAATTATTTGAGAGGCTTAGTTCATTTACATATTTAGAAAATATACAATTATTAGTGATCTTTATCCACAGAGAAAGTGTTTCGACAAGTATTTCCCTGAAATGAAATAAATGGAGTGACTAGTGGATCAGAGAGTATTTCCTTGTGCTGTATAACCAGTCAATTTTCAGCATACTACTTCCTCTGAATGACTCTTCCACTTCAAAGATCACTTGCTAGGTTTTAGCCATTTAAAAGCTGTTATAAATATATTAGTATACAAATGGTACACCAATGTTGATGTTAGGATCTAGTATTTCAAGTTGGTCCCTTTTACTTGCAGACTGTTAACATAACTAATTTATAATCAGGAATAATATTAAATTGTTTTTGTTAACCTGAGGATTAGTACGAGGTTCTTTTGATAGGGTTTTTCTTTTTTGTTCTCTGACACCTTGTTCCTTTCTATCTAAAGTTAAGTATAGCAAGTAAAGTCACTTAATAAGTGTAAGCCCTAAACCATTCTTGCAAATAGCAAATACTACTCACTCCACATACTTTTTTTCTGCCTTTTCCTAGATTTATCATTTCTCTACCACTTGACTTTAAAATCAAAAGATCTAACAATCTGTGAGACTTTAGGCAAGTCATTTAATGTTAGGCATCTCTATCAGTAAAAGAGGACTAAGTATGGCCAGATTACAGAGTCCTTAGGAGAATTAAATTGAATAATGTACTTGAAAATACTTTCTAAATTGTAAAGGTCACACAAGTTGGCAGTATCATGTATTTCCTACCTCTACAGTTTCTTTTCATTCCATAATACAAGCATTATTTTCATAGACTTTTACATTTTTGTGGTGTAACACCTGTACACTAAAAGCTATTCAACATTTCACTCACATATGAGTCTGCAGACAGGATATGACAATTCATTCAGAAGTACTGAATGAAACGATGCCATCGGGTCCATTTCTGATTTTTCACTTTAGCAAGTTGCTTATTAGAAGAATGATTTCACATGAAAAATGGCTGGACTTTTATCAGTTATTCTCCCACAAAGAATATTTTAAAAGCAGTCCTTTAAAAAATTATGTGGGTTATTTATAACTTCCCGTATTCCTTGCATCTTAATGGCAACACATTATATGATATTTTATAACCCCTGTAATTTCCATTATCAGTCTGCAAGTCTGCATTTCTTTCTTTGTTGACTCATATATTTGCAAATTATTTATTCATCCCAAGATACACCAATGCAGTTGAAAGAAAAGAATCATGTCAAGGCTGAGCATGAGTAAAAGTGACTCAGTAAAAGGCACATAAATCTCTCCTTTTTCTCTCCATGTCTGAAATTAGAGTAGTACCAAAGTTTTAGAATAATTTTTAAAAATACTGAAAGATGATTTCTGTGAATAAGGGTCCACTTTCTTTTATACCTTGCTGATGTTAATTTCACTTCCGCCTCTACTCCAGGCAATGTTTAATTGTGTTGTAAATAAATGTATTCATCATTTTTTGAGAATTCCCATGGAAGATGGGATTTTTCTCGTTTGGATTTTTATTTGTTTTTATAAATTTAGTATTTCACATGGATTATTGTTTCTATAAACTTCCCTAGCCTTTATCTTGTTTGTGTCTTCCTAGAATGACTGGTTTCATTTGATTATTTTAACTTACTATCTGTGCTATTGAAGGTCACCATCCTCAGACTTACTTCCTTGAGAACTTTCCAGTTTCACATTCTGTGTTTATAAGGCTATAATTGACTTTCTAAAATTATCTAATATTACTAGTAAAACACTCAGTTACAGAGTGTTCAAGGAATACTGGGTCTGAGGATTGTTTCTGTGCATAAGGTATTCTTTGGCAGTAAGAATCTGTCAGCACCCTGACATTGAACTGACTCTAGAACACAAATGAATTAGTCTAACTTGCTATTTATTGTCTTCATAAAAGAGAGCTATATATTTCCTATCAAATACACTAACCTGTATTTGACTATGCTTAGCACTGAGATGACCTCCCTGCATGAAGCTAACATAATTTTCCTGTCACATATGCAGTCTAAGTGTTAATATATGCATGCCTAAATCAAGTCCATTTTCCAATTTGTAACAAACTGCAAATACATAAGTGAGCAGAGCAAAATAAAAACACGTAATTTTAGGATACTAGCTAATTTAATAAACATTAAGGGTCACAACATACATCATAAACTTTCTTTGTGGGAATCACAAAAATAAAGGCCTGAAAGATGGTAAATTTCACATGGATTCCAAAATTAGTAAATGTTGTCGGACAGCACAAAGAAGGAGCTCATCAGATTCAATCTAACAGTTATTAAGCAACAACCATGCACAAGACATTGAACAAGAAAATAAAATGAATATAAAGATAAAAAAGAGACTGCTTTTGTTCCTAAGAAAGTTATGGGGAGATACAGAGGTGCATCAATACGTTGGACTGAACATGGTATCATAATGAAATCTAATGTAGAGGAACAAAACAAATGCAATGAAATCAGGGAAAGGGAAAAAATTAATTATGACCTAGAGAATCAGGAGATGGGCGCTCGGATAAGATGCCCATGGGCAGAGATGGAAGAGATAATTCTTTTTAGAGACAGCGGTGTGTGCACAAGAACAGAACTGACAATGTACAGTGTGCATTAAAGAACGATGAGACATCATGAGTGCCTTAGAAAATAGTATTTGAAGGACAGGAGGTTCAGATCAGATTACAAGGAAAAACTTAAATAATACTCAATAATAATATATGAATTTCTACACATAATATGCATTCAAAAGTTTTGGAACAGAAAAGTTAACGGTCAGAATTATGCTTCAAAAATGCCATTCTGGGGTCCTACAGGTGGGCTGAATGAAACAGTGTGGAAAAGAAACGTATTTAAGGGACGATTGGAATAATCTAACTGAAATAATGACAACTTAAATTTACAAAAACAGAAGTTATATTGTAGTCAAAGAATTGATTGATCAGCTGATTTTAAATTGGGAAAGAAGAAGAGGAAATGTTTAAAAGTGACTCTAGAATTTCAAGGCTTAAGGACCATATTGGGCAATTAAGAATTCATGGAACATAACAAGAAAAAACAGCTTTCGCTGAAATTGTTAGTTACCATCTTCTTCTTTCTACTAAAGGCTGAAACTATTAATGCCCCTTCAGTCTCAGTATGGTCATACTACATTACTCCTGGACCAATCCTTACTGTGATGTATTCGCAAATAGCCACATTCTCTAATCTTTACCAATATCGTCAATGATAGCATTGTCACCCTCATAGACTCAGGAAACACAGTCTTAGGAATAAATGGTAGTCTCCCATTCTGCTTCTTGAGTTTCGTTTGATGCCATTCACTCCGAGTATATAATGCCCCCCTAAAATGCCCATTTTAAAAATCATTAGTCACCACTACCCTTGTCCGGGCTTCTATTTTTTTTTTTTGCCCTTGTCCTATTCTGTCTAGAATTTGTATTTATTATCAGAAATCCTATGTAGAGTCTTGAACGCAACTTCAGCACCTCGGTGCCATAATACTGTCTTTTCTTACCTCTTATTCTTCTAAAAAATGACTTTTTATCCTATGTTGAATACTATTGACTTTTTCTCATCCCAGTCTCTGAGATTTGCTTACTTTTTTCTAGGTGCTCAATCTGACCTGTTTATTATAGATATCTTTAAAAATAGAAAAATAATAAACAGAGAGATATAAACTATCAATTTTGAATTTGTGTGGCTAGTTTGCTTTTCTGGAGTTAGTCTAAGTATCTGTCAGTACCTTACCCATCTTTGTGTGTGGCTATTGTTCTAGGTGCTACATAAAACCTTTTTCCTCCCAGGTACCAGAATATGTCTTGAGATTTTATAGATATCATAGGAAGGATGGTGACTTAATTCGGGGGTATACTGATCCAAAGTAGAGGTAGAACAGTCATAGAGCAATGCCCAACAGGAAGCTGGATTAATGGCAAGAGAGCAATAACTTGAATATTATAAACAAGTCCATTGTTAATGGGCTTAGGTTTCAAGATGTCAAAATTGCCCCATTCATTTAACTCCTTAGCCACCACTGAACTGATTGTACAGGAATTTTTTAAAAAGTCTTACAGGTCAATAATATTGGGAGAGAATACAACAGAATATAGGATATTTTGAAAGATGCATAGCAGATGAAAGACTGTTTTACAGCCAAAAGTGTGAATGAAGAAGTGATGGCGAAATATTTGGAAGTTAGTATAAGAAAGAGATTTCTCTTCTGAATGATGCACAGAATTCATGTCACAAAATTTCTAGTCTAAGGCCAGAATATTGGAATTTAACTTCTGACAACACAAAATAGAATTTAGGCTTAGAATTTAGGCTTGTGAGGGAGTAATGCTGAGGAGCAAGCCTATGACAAAAGGGATTAACTGGAGGTCCATATATGCCATATAAATTAATGGGACTTGCCAGAGAGATTACATATGTCCAAAATAAGATAAAAGACTTAAATGAATAATTCAGGAAGTCTAACATCCAAGTAATTGAAACTTCCAGAAAGAGAGACCAGAGTAAACAGAGGAAGGGAAATTATCAAAGACACAATACAGGAAATTTCCCCAGAATTGAAGAGCATTAGTCTACATAATAAAAGAGCCCATGGGGTGCTTGGAAAAACATGGAATTATCAGTGTTATGGCACAGCTTTCAAATTCGTCTAGGATAAAAGGAAAAGGAATAAGCAATAAATAAATATTTTAAAATCTTCCAAAGATTATTAAAATAGAGCACAAATAAAAGAATAAGAAAGAATGACATTGAGCTTCTCAATAATAATATTATACCCCAAAGGACAATAAAATCACAATGAAAGGACGATTTATATTAATGACTGAAATATGACTTCCAACCTAGAATTCCATAAGATAGCAAAACTTTTAAATTATGTAAGGACAGAATAGATTTTTCATATACACAGTGACTAAGAAAATTTAATATCTTTGACTAGGGACCTAGTTGAGAAAGGCTTCTCATATTCCAAAGAGGAAGCCAGCTTGATTTCATCTATGGACCTAATCAATGGCTTCCCTGCATCCATTCCCTTTGGTGATATCCTCTCAAGAAGAGTCTTCACTTTGTCATGTGACTTGTTTTGACCAGTGGGATAACAGTAAACTTGATGAAAGCAGGGATTTGAAAGAGTGCTTGCACATTAGCTTTCCTTTGGGTTCTATAAATTGCCCTGAGACCATGTCAAGAGAACAGGGTTAGTCTGCTGGAGAACTGTGAGAGACTTGTGTATGTGGGAAATCTGTGAAGGGTAGTTGAGTCAACCATACTAGCTGAGACCCTACTAGACCAGCATGCCCCAAGCTGACCTAGACAACTAAACATAAATATATGAGTGAGCTCAGCCAAGATCAGCCAAGTCCCACCCAGTCAGCAGACCCCCCACTCCTCCCCGCCTTAAGAAAAATTTCAATAAGTATCTTTTGGATTTTTATTTTAAACCACTAAACCACTAAATATATATAACAAAGATATGGCCAACTAACAGAAATAAAATCTAAAATGGGTTAATTTGGGCAGAGTAGGACTGAGGGGTGCAGTGTATATGCTTTCTCTCACTACAGCCTTTTAGTAGCAAATAATTTTTTTAAATAACAAGCATGTTTTAAATTTTTTTAAATGATGACTAATAGGGCTCTACATAAATAGTTCTGTGCCAAAGGAGTTTCAATGTTTATGTTGTTGCTGTTTTGTTTGATTTGAATGAGAGAGAAAAAGTAAAAATCGAGGAATACACTTGGGTTGGGGGAATATGAATGCTGTCTTCTAGCCTGAAAACATGAAGATCTAGAATAATAAGTAGCTGACAAGAACCTAGAAACCTTAGGAATAGAGATAGGTTTCTGTTGAGGCAAGACTGAAATTGATGTAGTTTGTTTTCTAAGGAACAGAGCTTCCTGGGGAGCACAGACCATTGTAAGTAAAGGAGTTCTGGAGGCAGAAGTTGACAGTAAGGGACTGTATTTTTGCCTTTGATTGAGAAACTAGGCATAAAAGGTACAGACCAACTTAAAAACTTTGAATACATCTCTGTTTAAAATATTTTTTGGTGTGAGAATTGCTTAAAAACCCTAGGTTTTTTCTGGGCCTGGACTTCTGCGGAAATTTAATAAAGAGTTCACATGCAAATGTAAAATGCAGCTCAGACTCTAATTTCAGTATCCCATCTACGGAAATACCTGATTCTAAATTAATAAGCTGGTGTTTGTACAAGAATGCATGGATTACAGCTGTTAGCCAAGGAAATACTTCTGTCAAGATAGTGAAAATAGAAGCTTTTCCTTTATCTGAGGAGTATGCGGGACGAAAATACATGACCGGAAATTCCAATGTATCATTTAAAAAGACAGTTAGGTTTCAAAGTCTCATTTAACTAGAGGACAAAACTTTTAAATATAGTGTGATATAAATGTGCCCAAGTAATCACTGTGCTTTGATGGAGCAAAGGTTATCATTCAAAGTAAACCCGTTTCTTCTTCTGTATGGAACAGACATTGCAAGAGATAAATAAGCTAACAACACAGTCATTAAGCGAGGATAAAAATGCTCAGTGATTCTGTATTTAACAAGAATATATTAATAATAACTTCAAGTGTATCAGCCCCCCCCATAATCTCCTTCGGTCTCCCTCAAGCACACAAAGAAGCCTTCCAACTCAGTAAGCACAGAAACATACAAGATCAAGACAAATCAACTAATCTCTGCTGTCCATATTCCCACCCTAAGTACCCACATAGACATTGTTGAATAAAGAGTGATTTCTCTGCTAATCCCCACCCGTTTCCAATCACACTGGGAGCCTCAGACCCCTGTATGCATGTATGTATCTATGTATTAAAAACCACTAGTAATCTCTCTCATCTTTAATTTACCCAAATATGATAGTTCAAATAACTCAAATTGATCTTATATAAATTCTTAAAATAGCCAATGTTCTTCAACAAATAACACTTTGACAATATGGTATCATCTAGTTAAATAAAGAGAAATTTAAAGCAATGTGAATGATTGCACTGCTTTGTAATATATATCTGCTAACTTGTGATTTCCTATGAGAGCAAGATAAAGAACCAGGAAGATTTGTTTTCTTAGGTGGATGTTTAATGAGATCCTTCCTCCTGCAAGTTGCAGTGGATGCTACAGACTGAATTCAACTAATATATGTATTATCTAGTACTGAAAGAAAATAAAAGATGATCTCTAGTGCTACATACATTAAAGGCGGAATTGAAAATATTCTTTTGTTGTGAGAATGTTGAAAATGGTGCCCATAAGAACTCAGGCTGAAAGTCACCAGAAGTCAGGTTCAAATATATATGAAAATGCAGAACCAATAATTTCTGTTAATGAGATTGGAAAACCAGGGCTCATTTAGGTTGACAATTATTCATGGATGTGGAATATGGAAGAGAGAAGGTAGTCTATTATCTAATCACATGACCTGAGTGGAGTTAAGAAGTAACAGATGACCTGAGACACTTCTCAAACCATCAAAACTCAAGTAAGAAGTATATAAATTTTAATATAAAATATAAAAGAGTGAAAAATTGTGATGTCCTATTTTTGCTTCTGAGATCAGAATAATACACAAATCTCAATTTTGCTTAACATATATTTGAACTTAACATGAATGAGAAGTTTCAATAATGACTATGCTGGGAATTTTTGTTTTTGCATAATTACATGCATGGCCATAAAGCATAAGTGAATCATTATCACATGATCATGTAAAGGACCTCCTGAAGATCCTTGTTTTCTTGTATATTTATTTTCCTGGATATAATCACCATTGTTGGATAGTTCAAGCTCTGGATTTCCACACTTTAAAATGTTCAAGAGCTGCTGATATACTGTTGTTTAATCACAACCTATTTCTAAATGACCTCATAAAAGAATTGACCAAAGAGAATCCTAGTAAGACATGGCTTAATAATTTTAGGTAAAACTTGGACTTGGTTGCCCTTCTTAATCATAATGGCAAAATGCTCAGATTTTCTTTTCAAGAACTAGTTAAAATTATTTTTTAAATTGGCAAGGGTGGAAGAGGGAACCGCCATTGTGCTTGGCTTTGTGAGTGTGTGTGCACGTGTATGTGGGGAGAGGTTGTCAAATGAGAACATGGGAAGCGAAACTGAGCTTTTGTCTTACAATATACTCTTACCCTAAAAGAGGGGCATTTTTGCACCAAAAGTAACAAAACATATATATTGTATAAGAGTATATGAGAATATATATTTTATATGTATACATACATAGAGTATATTTAGTAATTTCAACGAATACATGTAAGTTAATTTTAAATGCCCCATATTGTTCTTATTTTTCTAATTTCACCATAGACCAGTGAATACCTGGTCTACACAGTGAAGAAGAAGCAAATGCAGGTAAATGACCATGTTTGCACTAGTCTTATCACCACTGACACAGAGTAATAGCCCCATTGGCAAATGACTATACCCTGAGTAGATACTACAGTTCCATCAAAGAGTGATACTGTCACATTGCACAGGTAGAACTTGTCACCAATTAGTCTGATATGTGGATATATTACATATATGATCTTATTTTGAAAAAAAGGAAAAAGAAAAACCTTGTACGGTCTGATATGATAATGAGAATGAAGTAGTGAAGATGATTATGATGGGAGAAGTGGCAGAAATATCACACAAGGAATACTCAAAAGCATTGGTTTATACTCTAAAGCACTAGTCTTTAACACACTATTTAAAAATACATCCAAAGAGGCCCTTATCTCTGAGAATGCTATCTTAATTTCTATTAGGAATTCCAGACTTGCTATCCTCTGTTTTTCACATATTGAGATCAAAAGTCTGGGAACTGCGTGAACTACCAAACATCTATGTTCTCATAGAGTTCAATGACAGAAGAGGAATTCTGCCATTTCCTCTCAGCTTGAACAACTTAGGGTCAAAGGAAAAAGCTAAAGGAACTAATTTATATGAGATTATTTCATTAAAAAGTCTTACTTGTCCACAGTTGAACACTGACAATTTTTAAAATGATTAAATCCTGATTAAAATGTGGGGCTTTTCATGTGTGCATGAATGTATCCCTCTTCTTATCTAGATTTATTTGCTATTTTCAATCATGGGTTATGGATAGAGAGATTTTAAAATATTGTATCCTTTGTTTCTTTTTATCAAAGGGGATGTATTCACCAAGACATTTCCCTAGGAGGAGAAAAATTAGCGAGCCCATATGAGAGAGGGAAGAGTCTACGAAGGAGCATTTTAATCATTCATCAGAAATTGGAAACCGTTCTTTCTCTTGCAGTCTTAGGATGTATCATTTTCTAGGCTTAATTAATTAAGTTTTCTCTACCAAAAAAAAGATAAAATTGACAACACAAGAATCTGTAGAAAACTAGTCAGATTTTTTTCTCTAAATTGCTTTTTTTCTATCTTGCTCTCAAAATATATTCCTCCTGCCTTAGTTGACTCTTAATGGAGAGCATGGAGCACAATATGTTTTCACAATAGCAGTGTTTACAGAATAAATTGCTCCATTTCTGCAGCTGGAAATAAGAGTTCAGATTCTAAATGTCAGGAAACTTATAAAGTGAAGGCACTTTTAAAAATTCAGCTTTTTTTAAAAAATATATATTCAGTAATCTCATGATTTTTTCTCATTTTCCCTACTAATCCTTTTCAACTCTACCTATTTTTAAATACTCCAATAGACCAATTAAGAATATATAAAGACAGGTATAGATATGTGCATTTAGACAAAATAGCTGATAAAGTGATATGTATTTAAATTATGAGATAGCATAATCAGGATAATACCCAAGGAACCTCAAAAATACTTTCAGCAGTAAAAGTATTTTATATTAATATCACTGCTTAGAAACCAGAAGCCAGTGACGTCAAAATGATTAGCACTGTTAGTATAAAATTGTCAATGTAAGCTATTTACCATATATCAAGTATAGTAAATAGATTTAAGGTAATGCAATAACTAATGTGGCTGCCTAGAGTTAAAATGGGATGTGAAGCTCTCCTCTTTTTTTTTAATTAATGAGCACTAAGATTGATAAGGAATACTTGCTATAAGAGAGAATAGCACTTCTGCTTCAGATTTGTCATTCCTAATATAAAGTTCAGTTTAGAATGATTTATTATATAGAGAGTAAGCTATCTATGATCAGTTTCTACTAAAAAGGTTTCTGTATTTGTCACAATATTTATTTCCAATGCCTTCCTTTCACTGGTGATTTTCTCTGTGCCTTCAAATATTTGTTGATTCAACTCAAGGAAAAACTTCATTCACCTGAATCTGTAGCCCCGTCTTTGAACTTCTGTCTCCATCTTAACCATTCTCTGCAGCTCTCCATCAGGTACATCTAATGTAATTTTTCTTTGACATCATGAAGACTCTACATATTCACTGCCATGTTTATCCCCTTCCTAACCTTGTATGAAATTCTTCCTTTTTCCTACATAGCTTAGATGCTAAGAGCTCTCATTTCAAACATGATTATGCCACAAGAACAGAGATTATCAGGAAAGTCAGCTGCCTTCCCCATGATTCTGTCCCTTCCCCCAATTTCGATATTTTGTTCCTTTATATACATCCTTACTTACATCTTGCTCTTCTGACCCAGAAGAGAACACATCTGTCTTATTCTTCACAGCCTGTTTCCTGACTATGTTTCAAATGCCATCCCCTCCCACTTCTCCATGACCGTGTCCTATAAATTTCCCCACTCTTTCTTGTCTCCATCTCTACCAATATATTGCCCTCAGCAAATAAACACTCTTAAATCGACTCCCTCTTAAAAATCACAGCAACAACCACAGAAGTAGCTCCCTAGACTATAAATTTCACTCTAGTTATAAGCCTCTCTCTCTCCTTTTTCAGGCAAACTTTTCCAAAGTAGAGTTCACATTCTCCGATTCACAAAAGAGGCAGTGCATCCCAGGGTTTGACAATAATGAGCCCTGAAGTTGGTGTAGGCTGGAATCCTGTGTGACTTATTCCTTGCGATGTAACATTGGGCAAGTTATTTAAACTGTCATTGAAATTTTCTGTATCCGTAAAAAGAGATAACATATGCTCAATATGGGTATGTGAGGACTAAATTATTTAAATTATGCAAGGAATTTAGTATACAAGAGTGATAGCTTTTGTATTGTCCAGTTGATTCTTCTGTATCTTTTCCCACACCTTTTGTCCACTCCCAGTAGTACCTCAAGTCTTAAGACTTTCATCATTTCTCACCTAGATTACTCAGCAACTTCTTAATTTGTTTTATTGCCTATTACCAACTTGCTCTACCCCATTTTTGTCACCCAACTACAAGAGTGCTTATTATTTTCACAGGAAATCTTCCCTTGTTACTGCCTGGTCAACACTTTTAAAGGATTCTCATTACCAAGCAGTATTCCAAAAAGTTTGCAGTCTAATTATTTGCATAAAAGTCTAATTATTTGCATTAGAATCACCTGGGATGTTGGCTAAAAATGAGTATGTCAAAGCCCTACCTTCTGAATCAGAAGCTTTAGACAATTATATACCACTGCATTGTAGGCAGTGCATTCCCATTTATTTTGCATTAAATATAAGACCTATAATAATTGCACATGATCCTGCATCATACTGAACTTTTATTGAATTTTCCCAGACATGGACCGTTTTCTCATATTGTATTGCCTTTGTATATGACTCTCCAGAAACGTGGAATATTTCCACATTAATTAATTCTTCAAGACTCCCCTGCTTCAAGAAGTTTCCATTGACTATCAACTTCCATCTCTCCTCCCTCACGCTTATATGGGTTTAATGCCCTTACTGCCACTTATGTTTATACTATCTATCATTATACGTACCTCACTTTAATGTCTTTCCCAACAAATTGTAATTTTCTTCAAGAAAGAAAAAGTCTTTTATCTCTGCATCCTAAGCACTTAGCACATTGTATTGTTCATAATAAGGACTGTACATTGTCTTGTCTCTCCATCATTAACCTAGTTATCTATCCATCTACTTATTTATCTATGTATTTATTTATTTGTAAATACATTTATTTCTTTATCTGTTCATGGATTTATTACAGCAAGCATCAATTAGTTCATTCAATTACATAAAATATAAAATAAATTTATCAGCTATGTAAAGGGAATAAACAAAGAAAGTGAGACAACTTTATCATAGAAGAAAATGGATATCCAAACCTACCCTAATGACTTATACACCTACCTACATTATGACAAATGAGCTTTGTCCTTTACACAATAGCCATTGTCCATTAAAAAGTCAACATCATCAAATTGCTCAGTGAGAATTCTCCTGGAGTTCAGAAATACTGAAATTAATAAAGAACACCGTCTTCAATAACATTGTTGCTAAGCCTATGCTATGCTTTAACAGAACCCCAGCTATTTATATTACACAGCAGTTAGATAGAGCCATCTGACTGAGTTCTGTCCAAAGTAATATGGAAAGAGGTAAGGTTTATCTAATCTAGGTATGGCCTCTAACATACTTTTCATGAGCCCTCCCATGCTCTCCCCCCTCCCTCTTCTCTAGTCCAGATGGGGGGCATCCAGTGGGGGGGCTCTGAGGCTCTCACAGTGAGAAAGCCACTGGACAGAATGACCTTGAGTCTCTCAATAACCAAATAGAAGGTTGCCCAACTAGACTGAGATGGAAGACATAAGTAAGCTTCTATTGCGTTCAGTAACCAAAAACTGTTTTGTTTTGTTTTTAATTTTATAACAATTAGCCAATTTTAGCTCAAAAAAATTGTCACGGTTGATCCCTCAATGAGCTAGTTCCTCAGGATTTTTGTTTTCATAATTACTTTAGCCATAAGATAATGGCCCCCCAAAAATGCATTTTTTTCTGAAGTACAAATACAATTACTAGGTACACAGATTTCTGGTGATCTGGTGCAATCTAAGAATATACTTTAAATGTATGGATGACTTCATGGACTGACTATATATTTTTAAAGTAATCCTCACTCGATATTATGTTTCTTATCCTGGCTTTTGATAAATAGTCTAGAACTGTGAAGTAGTGGGTGCTTCTTAAGTTTAAATAAAAGAGTGAATTAATTTAATACATCTCAATTATTTCCCCTGTGGCTCTAGTTAAGAGAATAAAGAAAAAAATTATGGAGAATAGAATAGAGGTCAAAACTTCCATATATGAAGACAAAGCACCTACTTTAAACTGATTTAAGAACAGAATTTCAGGAATGGTTTTTATATTTAAAGCTCTAGCATTAATCTTTCTGCTAATGCTAATTCTTTTTTTTTTTTTTGGCTGTGTTGGGTCTTCATTGCTGCACGCCGGCTTTTTCTAGTTGTGGTGAGCGGGGGTTACTCTTTGTTGCGGTGCATGGGCTTCTCATTGCGGTGGCTTCTCTTGTTGCAGAGCATGGGCTCTAGGCCAGCACCCTTCACTAGTTGCAGCACGCAGGCTCAGTAGTTGTGGCACATGGGCCCTAGAGTGCGTGGGCTTCAGTAGTTGTGGCATGTGGGCTCAGTAGTTGCGGAGTGCGGGCTCTAGGGTGCACAGGCTTCAGTAGTTGTTGTGTGCGGGCTCAGTAGTTGTGGCTCGCGGGCTCTAGAGCACAGGCTCAGTAGTTGTGGTGCACAGGCTTAGTCTGTGGCATGTGGGATCTTCCTGGACCAGGGATTGAACCCGTGTCCCCTGCATTGGCAGGTGGATTCTTAACCACTGCGCCACCAGGGAAGTACCTCTGCTAATTCTAATTCCAACTATATCCTTGGTGTAAGCTCTGAAATGCCCTGAGGATATAGAGTGACATTAAATGCAAATCTAGCTGGTGACTGGTGAAAGTCAGGTTTCTCTTACACTAGTAATCCTAACAGTATTATAGATATTTAAATACTGGTCAAAAATCATAGAAACGGCAATATCTTTATGTTACCTTTGTCTAAGATAGTCTTACAAGGTGATTTGTATGTTTTCAAAGATACTGGTAACTGAAAACAAATATAGAGACACACTTCTCAAATATTCAATGTAAATGGGTACAAATCACAACTGAAGTCACCAATAGGTAATTCTTTCAAGGTTCAGTGATTGAGCTCAATATAGATGGGTATGGACGAAATTTTATATTCTTATTCAAAGCATTTTCACCACATCCATCACGTCTTTGACCAAAGTTAATGCTGTAATTCTCTCACAATTCTGATTTTCTCATGATATTTTGAGCACTTCCGGCTTATGGTTAATAATCTGGAGTGTGTGATAAGAAATTCTTCCCAGTGTTTTCCCCCTATTTTCCAGCCAAGGAAGGGTGTAGGCATGTGAAAATAAAAACTAATGGGGAAATGAATGCTAATAAATATTTGCTATGTTTTGAGTAAAGGACTGGGTCAATTTTCAGGTCCTTTTATGTAAATCTCTCCTTATATTTGAAAAATTCAACCGCAAGAAAGGGGATGGAATTACAATATAAAATGCAAGTTTACATGACAGGACCTGAGATTCTAGCATCATCTTCATCTACCAAAATGAAAACAAAAATAGCTTTTTTCCTGTTAAAAAAACGTTATAGCTTCAATTACTTAACTAGGTCGTATTTAAGTTGTGTATATCAAGTTGCGAAAGTAGTTTCCTTAAACCATGCATAGAAAGCAGTCTTTTTACCTTAGTCTCACTGCCCTTGCCTAAGGGAATAAAAACACAGCTACAAGTCATCCTACCTTTTGTCCATTTTAAGTACCAGGTATGGTCATTACTTTACCAGTCTTTCTCTCATTTGCATGGATCTCAGCCTCCGTTTCATTAAGCTGTCAGTGTCAGGCTGAAAGGAACTTTTCCTTATCTGAGCTGATAGATAGCAGTGAAGCTTGCTCCCTTGTGTCTGCATCTTTCAGTGAAAAAGCAAGATTGGGAAACAGATTTATAACAATACATGGATGCACTGAATTAGAAAAGACAGTTTCAGAGCAATGACATGCTTTTTTTCTCCTCTGGTGCACACTCCACTGAGATATGTCAAAAACACTGTATTAAAGCTTTACACGTTTTGAAACCTTTTCCAACCTCTTTCTTTTGTTTTTGTTGCTGATGTTCTTTTCACTTTTCCTTGTGTTGTTTTGTTTATATTTCCTCTGAATTAGGAACACCCTTTCTAGATTGCTATATTGGGAAGAGGGTTATAAGTGATAGTTTCCCCTCTTACCTTCTGTGCCTAATTGTTAAAAGGGGATCAGCAACTACATTTCTTAAAGAAAAACCTTACAAAAAAAGTAAATCTGTCACATCAGCAGAGCAGCCCACATCCATCAATGAAGGATGAAGTTCTCCCCATTTATCATAAAGAGCCACTGCTGGAATAAAGATGCTTTGAAAGTCATTTCTGAGGTGAACTTATTCCCTTACTTAAAGGAAATGAAAATAAATTCAGTAGCTTTATTTTAAGTTTTTAATCATTTTAAAAAATTTTATTTATTTATTTATTTGGCTGTGTCGGGTCTTAGTTGCAGCACGCAGGATCTTTGTTGCCACGTGTGGGATCTCTACTTGCGGAATGCAAACTCTTAATTGAGGCATGTGGGATCTAGTTCCCTGACCAGGGATTGAACCTGGGCACCCTGCATTGGGAGTGTGGAGTCTGACCCACTGGACCACCCAGGAAGTTCCAAGTTTTTAATCTTTATAGCCAGCATAAGGAAATAATGTGACTCATGACAAAATTGTATGTAATGCTACCTGAGTCCACAAGTTCTGTCCATGTATCAGGGTTATTCAATCCTTATATGTAATTAATGAGACAATAAGCGCTATATTTTCAGATTTTATTTACAGATACTGTATTTTCCTAAGCAAGATCAAACTAGGTAATAAGTTTGTATGTGTTGTCTGGGAATTTTCCTGAGTCCAATATTCCCTCTAATATATGGACCTTTTCTATCAAATCCCAGAAACACAGTGCATGCAGCCTGTTTTTCCACTCGCACTATGGAGCACTGTTAAATTGAAAGGGAGCACAGAGAGTTACAGCATTCAGATGGCTGTTCGGTTGATAATGGAGTTCCTGTAATATTCATTGTAGACCCGATGCATATTGAAATAATGCAACAACTGTCATGAAATTCACCACTCCTAAGTCTCTGTTACTCCTCTGAACTCAAGCACATTCATTCTGAAACACTTATGAGAAGTCCACTGTGTTTAGGAATGTGGTAGGTGCCAGGAATACACCAGTCAACAACACAGAGCTTACCCTACCTTGAGGAACCTTACAGTGGTCTAATTTGAGATGAAAAGTATATGTAGGTTATTACAAAATAATGTGACTTTAATGTGATAATGATATGTATAGATAGATATGAGAATATATATGAAAATGCATTTTGCGCTGGGATTTCTGGGAAGCTTTCTGGGAGAAAATGATGGATAACCTGATTGCTAAGCAATGAGTAAGAATTAGGAAAGTGAAAAGATAACACAAGAAAGAACCAAAAACATGACTGAAACTCAAATCTAACACAACTGTTGTGTAACTGTGCTAAGTACAACGCTTCCACATTTATTCTTCTAACAGTCTTACACAGTAAGAACACTTAGATCCTGATTATAAGTAAGAAAACTAAGGCTCAGAGATATAAACAGATTACTTATGGTCACACAGCTAATAAGTGGAATATCCGTCTGATGAAGACATTTCTCCTCCATTGGATTGTAATTTTCAGGAATGACGGAACCACCATACACAGTGTGCAATCAATTTTTGATTGTTAAAATTAATGAATGTGTGAATGATTCCAATGTCATCCACTTATTTTTATAGTATGCTTTTATTTTACTAGGCAGAGAAAACAGTTTGTATAAACGCCTGGAGGCCAGGTAAAATATGACTGATGCTTTTAGAGATCTGAAAGTGCACTAGCCTAACCAAAACTTTTATTTCTGATTTAAAAATTCCCAAATGTAATACAACACTTTGTTTTCTCTAAAATTTTATCTGCATGGCATGGTAAGACAGCAGCCTGTTACATATTATTAGGTGTCTCCCTGTAAATGTGATTTAAAAAGTAAAAAGTTAGATTTGAGTTTCAGGGGAGACATTTACTTGACGTGCGGTCAGAGAAATAAAAATATGAACGTTTTCCCATGTGTAAAATGCCATAAAAATGATACCTTTCCACCAGCTTATTGTAAGGTTTAAATTGAACTGCCTATATATGGTATCTATCACAGTACCTGTGACACTGAGTACTCAGTAAATGTTAGTATCCTTTCCCTTGCCCAATTTTTTAATTGAATGTATTACTTTTTGTGAGTTGCTACTATTTTGTTATATCAATCTGAAAATCAGGTTTTTCTCACCTATACAATCGTTAATATAAAGCCTAATTTTTTGGTGGTAGAAAATACATGATAAAGAATCATTCTTTATAGTACGTTCAATTTAACATTAACATTGTTACCTAATCATTTATTTATTTGTGATTTATTTGAAGGGAAGCTCCAAATGTTAGTTCATGTTTCTTTGGAAAACAAAGACCACAAATGACAAACTATACAGCCTCTGTGTGCCATTTACTCAACAACTATATGTCATGCCTAATTTGTACAGGGCACTATACAAGGTGCCCCAAGGCATAAAACTAGGAGTGAGCCTATAGCCTATCAGGGGCCCATGATAACTAGGGTAGTGTTCGAAAGAAACGATAAGGGAAGGAAGGGAAATATACTCTGGAATTTATAACAATATTATTTAAATACTGACTCGCTGTGGTTGGTTTGAGAGAGTAAGAAATTAAATATGACTGAGGTTTTACACCTGAGACTATAAAAATGGGGGGATCGTTAGTGGAGAGAGGGAATTGAGAGGATGAAAGATTTTAGGGAGAATGCTCAACTTAGTTCTGTTCACCTTGGACTATCCGTATGGGAATAAGTGATGTAAACTGCACCAAAACCCATCTGGAGTTTGATCTAGAAATGAGAATTTCAAAGCTGCTTGCAAACTGATTAAATGGCAAAGGGAATTCCCAGGGAAGAAAACAGATAATTGATTAATAGCTAGCTAGCTAGCTAGCTAGATGATAGGTAGGTAAATAAGTTTTTAAAAGCCAAAGATAGAACCTAAACTGGAGGAATATTTGTACTTTGAAGGAAGAAGCCTAAAGAGAAGACAGCAAAGGAAAAAGTGAAGGGTTAATAAAGAAAAAAAAAAAAAACAAAGAAAGAAAGAGAGAGAGGTAGGAGGGAGAGAGAGAGGGAGGGAGGAAGAAAGGGAGAGAGAAGAGATGAGAAGGGTCAAAAAGAAAGGATTGTTATTAGAGTTTAAGGTGGTAGAAAATTCTAAGTTAAAAACTAAAAAGGGACCACTGGATTTGGCAAACATATTTTTGTTCATTATATCGTACTCAATTTTTCCTGCTTACCTAGAACTATTTAAATTATTAAACATACCAGCGTAAGGGAGATTCAGAGACATTTGCAAATGGCAAAGAGTAAATAATCTTCTTTATTAGAGGTTTTTTGGCTTGTTTATTTCACATCTCCTAATTAGAGAGAGATTATTAGAGAAGATCTTACTTACTCTCATTGATCTGACTTTTGAAAACTTAGAAAAAACTTTAGAGAATATGTAGAACAGTAAGTTTTTTGGTAGTAAGAATTCACTGACATTTTTATATTAATTTATTATGGATCACATATTTTTATTACAATATTTTTTCAACTTCATATTTTAAGATACAGTAGAAAGAAAGAGTAGTAAGACAGCACAAAATCAGGAGAAACTCTCTTAGTTAAAACTATAATGTTAGTCATTGTTAAAACTTTTAATACATCTCCTCATAATTAAGCCTGCTAGCCAAGGTAAGCTTTTTTCCTCTTGTTGTTGTAAAGAATCAAGGTTTATGTAAACTTGTTCAGTGATCACAAATTATCTCATTCTATTCTATTACTTTGGTTGCTTAGCAAGATTTTTCTTCCCATGAAATTAAGTTTTTCAAATTTTCCAAAAGTCTCCCCAAAATTCTTTCTTTCAGGAAATTATTGTTTTTAATTTGTTGCTCCTGCACTATTAATGCTTGAGGACTAATTCAGATAAGCAGTTTAGAAGAATAGATTTTTTAGCTAAGTATTTTTGAAAATTATGGTTTATTTTAACTATAATCCTTTGGTTTATATGGAAACTTCCATTGGTATGAATTATGATAATTCCAGTTGTTCTCACTGCTAAATTATCAGAATTCTTTAAAAAAACTGTTTCAGCTAATGTTGGCAAACTAAGAATTGACGTCTTCTACAATCCAAAATACATACACAGGCGACTGATATATTTAAAATGAAGAAATGTACCTTTAGTATTAGGGATATTTGTTTATTCTATGCAAACATCAGAGGCAATATACACATAACCACCACAGCCTATATAAATTAAAAATAGCAATGGCTGCAATGGTTTGATGAAGAACCGAATGCATTGTTCTTTCATCTCTCGTTTAGTATCACTGAGTAAGTAACGGAGCATAACTAGTTGATATACTTCCTTGTCTCATGGCTAAGTTCAACCCAAGTTGAACAGATTGCCTAGAGGCTGAACCAGTTTTGTCACCGTCTAGGTCCAAAAGGTAGGCCAGATAGACCTGGATCTACCTTTCTAGGATGTGTAAACCCAGATCTGCTTAGTCTGAATGTTTCAGACTGGCTGGCACATTTCCCTCAGTAAGTCACTGAAAGGACACTATGTCACATCATGGCCATTAAGTGCTCTTTCTTCTTTTCTGAGCTTTAATTTTGGGGAGTCATACCTCTTCTTCCACTCCATGTGGTTCTCCTAGGATTAGAACACAAGGATATACCTACTTCGCCTATTACTGAGGTGGGGCAAAAAAATAATTTGAGAAGACTTATATGTACCCTGTGAGACAGGGAGAGAGAGAGCTCCTTCATTTACCCTGAGATCAGTTAACTATGAGCTTGGATTGGCTAGTGATCATATTGATACCAATTATAGAGATACTGTCTGAAAATGAAGCCAACAGAGAACATAAAGAGAGACTGAGAGAGAGAGAGAGAGAGAGAGAGAGAGAGAGGTGGGGTGGCGGGGGGAGATAAAAGGTAGCCAATAGTGTTTAAACCTCAGATTCTAGCTTAAGCATCATCCCTTGGCTTTCTCAGATACAAGAACTAAGAAATTACATTTTAGTCTAAAGTACTTGGAGTTGAATATACAAAACTTGCAGTTGAAAAACTCCTGCCTTATTTCAAGCATATTAGATTTAGTTTGAATTTTTCTTAGAAACCTTGTTGTGTAAGAAGAAAAGGGAACATGATACTGAGCCATTGTTCTGAAAATCCTCTGAAAGTCCAGAATGAGTATCATTTGGTAGGTATTCATTTACTCGCTGACTTTTTATTGAGTGTCTATTTTGTGCCAGGCATTGTTCTAGGAAATATAAGTATGGTTATGCCCTAGATAAAGATTCTTAAACCTCTAGTGTGGAGTGGTACACATTAAACACATACATAAATAATTTCAAGTAGTAATAAATGCTACAAAGAAAAAAACAACAGCTAATGGGCTATTAAGGGAAGGATAGTTAGGGAAAGCTTCTTTAAACAGAATCTTGAATGATGAGGCAGCTTAACACACCATGAGCAGGGATGACACAAAAATGTAATGAGCTGTCTTGTTCAAAACACTTAAAGAAGGCCAGTACATAGAGAAGCAGTGAGTGAGGGGGAGAGCAGTCCGGGGTGATGTCAAGTGCTAGGGTCCTGTTGGCCAACCTAATGAGTGTGTATTTATTCTCATTTTAAAGGAAAATAGTTGGAACATTTTTGAATAATACAGTGTTATGATACGTATTTTTTAATTACTACTAACTGTTCTGTGGAGAATATATCAAGAGAGAAAGGGTGAAGCAAGAAGACCAATGAGAACAGTGTGTTGCAGCATGGGAAATAAAAACAGTACATGGACTAAGGTAGCAGTGGATATAATAATAAGTGATGGGCTTAACTATGTATTCTGGAAAATAAAACTGACCAGTGGTTGGGGGGTGCTGGGAGAGGGGGTGGTCCATAACAAGAGAAAGATCAGGGATGAAACTTACATGCTAAGAGGAAGGAGAAGATTGCATCCCTCGACTGCCCTTGTATTCTCAGGATTAGAGATTCTTCTGGCTTACAAAAAGAAATAGCCACAGTGGTTTAAGTTTTGCTCTGAATTCAGAAATGGCTGATTTCAATTCCTAACTCTACCATTTTTTAGATTTGTGACTCTCTATTCATTCATTCAACACTCAGGCATACATTTGTTTCTGTTGGCAGGCTAAGCGTTGGAGAGGCAAAACTGACAAAGACAGATCTTCTTTTAAATCCTAGCGGAGAGGCAGGCAAATGCCAAGTAAACAAATACATAGATAAAATAGTTAGACATCATAGATAAGTGCTATACAGGAAATAAAGAAGGGGTAGAGGAAACTGGCTTTAGATAACATAGTAACCACAAAAGGCCTCTCTGATGAGGTAATATCTGTGATGAGATCCCACTGTTGGGAGGAAACAAATCAAGCAGAGATTGAGGGAACAATGGTCAAGGAGTAGGATACCCTACAAAAAAGCCTTGTGGCTTCAGTTTTTTCATCTGTTAGAGAAGGATGATAATCTTTGTATGCATTTTTGAAAATTAAATAATAGAAAGCATAGGCAGGACTCAGTACAGTTCTGGAGGTGCAGTAAACATTAAATAAAGGATATAAAACTCTCCTAAATAATAGAATTGTTAAAATAGGAAGTTAGTATTGCATTGGTGTTGTGAGCACCGGTTTGATTTTAGACCAGTGGATTTTATGAAATCCACATCTTCCATACACAAGCTTTATCATCTTAGGCAAACTGTTTTTTAAGATCATAGAATATCAGAATGGGATCAGTCCTGGGAGACCAGCCTCCCGGGCAGGTTAGACAAGGACAGAGACAATCTGGAGAACCAAAAGAAAACAAGCAGCACAAGGTCATTATGTCACCTCTACAGATGAAGGGGCTGTGGTGAGAGAGTTCGCGTAATTACTGAGTCCTAGAGGTAGAATCTGAATCCAAAGACTACAACAGATAACCTCTCATTGCCTGTGTATCTTGACATGTTAAATTCTCCTTTAAAGCTGAGAACTATATAGATGACCCCGTATCCATTTAGGAAACTTAGAAAGTTTTTCCATGCTTTAAGACAGAAGTTCACAACCCAGGATAGGGGCTCAGAGGGGTCTCCCAGGGGACACTTGGCAATATGTAAAGACATATTTAGTTGTCACGGTGAGGGTGAGGAGGGGAAGGGGTGCCATTGGCATCTAGTGAGTAGAGGCCAGGGATACTGCTAAACATCCTACAATACTCAGGACAGCTCCCTGCAACAAAGAACTATCCTGCTCGATATGTCACTAGTGCTGAGGTTAAGAACTCTAGGGTTAAGATAATTAAGAGGTACGTATTCTATTAATTATGGAAGAGGTGGTATATAAAACAACAACAAAATTATAAGTATACTCAAGGGGGTGAGATAAAAGGATTTGGGAAGGACCTACTGTATAGCTCAGGGAACTATACTCAATATCTTATAATAATCTATAATGGAAAAGAATCTGAAAATGAATATATATATATATATGTGTACAACTGAATCACTTCACTGTACACTTGGAACTAACACAACATTGTAAATTAACTATACTTCAATTTAAAAGAAAAAGATCCAGGAATATACAGAAAGTAATTTCCTAAACCACAATAGATAAGAGTTTTTTTGCTTTCTCTGGAAACTGTAATCTATAAGAATGGCATGAGGGATGGCCTCTATAAATAACTGTTTTTTGATGTAACTCACCCTTGGAAATACGATATTGCTTTTTAGAAGTTGCAATATGGAGGAAGGAAATACATTTTAAAACCTAGATATTTTGCAAGCTCACAGTTCTTATGTATAATTTTTGTAGTATGTGATGACAAGTAAATGAAAGATCAATGAGTTCTCTTTCAGGAATGAAGGGTAAAAATTCAGAAGGCGTATATTAAATCTTATTGATATACATGCTTCTGATGAGGAATTTGAAAAATTTAATAAGTCAAAATCTTGTTTCCATCCGGCAGCAGCTCTTTGTCAGTTTTGTGTGTGTGTGTGTGTGTGTGTGTGTGTGTGTGTGTGTGTGTTTTGTTTTTTTTTTTAGCCATCCAGTAATTGAAAATTCTATACCTTTACATTTTGGAAGGACATCCTTTGGTGTGATCCATCTATTTCAAACATCGTGGGCTAGTAAGAGGACAAGAGGTGGGCAGCAAGAGTTGATTGACTCCACTAAATCTGTGACTCATAAGAATCTATTCGGGTGTCTGACAGAAAGGAGGAAGAGCCCCATTTAAAATGGACATCTTCTCAAGTTGAACTGTGGCATGGTTAAGACCATGAGCTCTGGAGCCAGAATTTCTGTTTTCAAATCCAAGTACAACCTTTTACTATCTGCTTGCCTTTGCGCAAGTTACTTAATAAGAATTCTACCTCATTCTCTTGAACATTAAAATGGGCATTAATAATAGTACTTGCTTCATAAAGGTTTGGTAAGGAACAAATCATATAATATGTGTAAAGTTACTAGCAGAAGGTCTAATATATTTCCACAAGTGTTATCTTTACATGGAAGTGGGTGATCAGCCAATGAAAAACAAGAGTATTTCAATTTATTCCACTGTAAGACCACATACCCCAAACATAGCTCCTCATATGGATGAATCCAAATTATAGCTATTGAGTACATTATTTTAAGAATAGCTAAACAGAATCCATTGAGATTTCACAACATATTTATCAACAATGCAAACAGAAATCTTTTCTAACACATGGAACAAAAATAATACCATTAAATGATACTTGTTCTGGGATTTATATAAAAGTTACCTCCAGGACCTAAGGTAATGCGGTCTCAACTTATTTGAAATACAGGGCCCTTAAGAAGAATGATGGATCAGGTAAAAAAGAACAATGGCGAACTCTAACGCAGGCCTCTCCTCTGGAGGCTTTCCTTACGTGCCCTGTGAGGGGTTCTTCTTCCTCTGAATAGATGACATGAATTTGCTAAGTAACAAAGAGATGCTTTTTGGAAAGGGATGGGACCTTTCTCAATCACAGGGGGATAGATTATGCTTTGCACTGTGGAGAAAAAAGCTGTGGGAGAATTAGATCCTGGGACTAAGCCAAGAATCACCTGGGATGGAGAGGGTCAGGCTCTCTTGTCTGTTCTTGAGTTGGGGAGCGATCTCATGTTATTCCTAGCTGAGTTGGGGGAATTGAATATTTAGTGATTCAAGTGCTGATAATTAGCTCTGTCTTACTCTCTCTGCCTTTGGAGAAGAACATGGAAAGTCTGTGAACCTCTCACACCAGATCAGGCATCTCCTTTTCATGGCACAGTTGGAAAAGAGGAGAGAATTCATTATCTTCCTTTTGAAAGAGGTAATACTCCTTGGGCCCATTACAGAGCATTGGCTCTTTGGTCTTAGTTTTACCATAATGGGAAAATAAAGTCTTACCTAAAACTGAAAGACAAGAAAAGGGGTTAGCAACAGGAGCAATAAGAGATTAGCAGAAAAGGCAGAGAATTGAATTCTGAGAGGGAAGAAGGTGTCAGCAAGTGTAGGAGCTGTGTAGCCAGTTTGTTGGAGTGAGAGCATAGACTCACGCAAAGAGACTACTGGATACAGTACAACAGGCTTTGCGTTTTAGTTTAGTGGCTACCCAGTGTTCAGACGCATATCTAGAATTAGTGCAAAGGGTTCTGACAACAGCACAGTAATGAAACTAGTGCCATTATAATGAGTGTTATTTCTCTTTTGGTTTTCTCTGAAATAGAAGGAAAACAGGAATGAGCAGTGACTCTGTGATGAATATAGAACATCACAAAATCACTTCCCATCTGCTAGCTAAATAGACAAATAACCATAAATCTTTTAAATGATAAAAACAAGAAAATGTAGTACATACATCAAGAAAAATCTTTGACATCTCCTACCAGAAACCCAAGACGAGGTATTTGTTTAATTTTTCATGTGCTGGGTTATTTTTTTACAGTGAAATTAATGCTAAGTTAACATTTAAAAAAAAGAAAAATACTATTGATCAATGGAGAATTTCAAGTTTTATTCTAATTGTGATACTCTCTAGGAGAGATGCTTTTTGATTGACAAAGGTGTTTTTAGTTCATGGTTATACTGACAATTGTAAATAATATTACTATTTTTTAAATGAAATACATTAAAAGTTTTATATTATCTCTTTTCTTACGCACTGTAGTTTTAAGTCAGATTTATTGAGGTTTAATTTACATAACTTTCACCCTTTTAAGTACGTAGTTTTATTAGTTTTAAATATAGAGTTGTGTTTCATGAACATTTTAATACTGGTTTCTAGAGTCTTTGGTGAGAAAATTGTCAATAAAAGACAAGATCCTAAATTTCCAACTTTTAAAATTGATTCTGAAGCTTGCTTAAAAATACTTAAGAGAAATTCAAAATCGAACCTTTGAAAGACTGCATATACATATGCAGTTCTCTCATAGAACTGGGGTGAGAGAAAATACATGTGTACACACTAATATTAAAAAATCTTTTAGTGGTACCGTAAGCATAATGCTTACAAAATAATCACTAATTATTATATTTTGACTTTAAGGCTACACAGTTTTTAACCTTTGCTACCACCGTGTATATTATTAAACATTTTTATAATATGACAAGAATTTAGTGCCTTAATTGAATACACATTGCCCTAAGGAAATTGTATCTTGTTTTAACAAAGTATTGGTTAATTATTTTCCCAATATACTTTAAGTCGATATGTTAAATATTCAGTGCACGTGTGTATAACTTAAAAATATCTTTCATAGCTTAATGGTTTTAAGAAAAGGACACATATTCTTTATTAAGATCCACAAATGATAAAATTGATAAAATTTTCAAATGTTTTAGGTTGGCTGCACAAGAAAATAATGATAATGATACGATGTTAGAATAATGTTATATATTATGGCAAACTAATAACCTCCAGGTTGCTCAACTTCCATGAAATTCATTTCATATCTCATCTATTATGGAGGATCTGTGAAAAATAGTTTACTATTCCCCTTCTGAGATATTTGGCAAGGCAGGGCTGGCTCATGAAAGCAAAGAAATTAGATATTGTCATTTTCAAAGGGTAAAGTATGTGAAAGCTGTTTTCTAATTCAAGAAATGTCTGTGTGATAAAAATCCCTCCATGCAAATAACATGGGAGGAAGAAAACCCAGTCATTTTTCTCAGCTTTCAAACTAGATATATTCCTTTCATTTTAAGTAGTACACGTCTCAGAGAGCTGTATCTACATACACACAACCAGCTATAGATGCTCACATAGGTGATGTTTACTTCTTGAAAGCATCTACCCTTGGAGTTGTGTAGCCTTCTTCAGAGAAAGGTTTTGAGCCTTCCACATCTAGGAATTATCATCAGAATTTTAAGACTATGTTGTATCCAAAGTTCTAGTTGGGTAATGATGAAATCCACATAGAACAAAGAAATTGTTTAAATGTTCTCATCTTACTTTCATATTTTCATTTGATTCCCACTGCCTATCATCAGAACTTATTTATGGCTAAAGGCCCTCTGTGAAACCCTGAAACGGTGTGTAAAATATTACCTGAAGTGCATATGTGCATGAGAGGCAAAAGCTTTCATTGCATCATCAACGGCAAGGAGTTTTTAACCAATATAATACAAATGCCTTTTAACAGGGCCTTCAGAAGTGTTTAAGACCTTCCATATTTTCTTTTTGGCCTGCACTGCCAGTTTTATCCCCTACAAGGCACCTTCCCTGGAACTTGCCTTCCCTCGTAATATTCTTGGGCTCCTGCTGATTTTCTTTTGCTTCATCTTCACCTGTATGAATTCTCCACAATGCTCGGGCTCCAGTTTATCTATGGTCTCATCCATTAGTCTGTGACATTCCTAAGAGTTAAACCTCTGTGCTCCTACAGCTGCATTTCCCAGTAGTGTTCTGATTCAATACTGTGTTTTGTGTTACTCTCTTATGTACATCTCATTCCCCTTGCTCTAGTGAATATCTACGAAGCCTTATTTATTTTGTGTCTCCAAAGTCTAGTCCAAGCCTTGCACAGAGTGAGGCACATGTATTGACAGAAATCAAATTGAATTCCCAGTTATTTCAAACCATCCACTCTCCATGCATTCCATGAAGAAGTAAGCAGAGGAAGAGAAGTAAGAACCATCTAATCTGAGCAATCCTTATTTACTAAGCTTTCTGAATTATTTGTGTCTTCATCCAGAAACTTCTTTTTTTTTTTTTCCTTCTGCCATTTTCTCTTTTAGGCAGTAGTATAGGAAAGCACGTTTTTTGGAATTCCATTATTTTTTCCTATCTTCTAATATCATCTATGGAACAACATAATAACAATTCATGGAAATGTAACATTTGGCAACTTTTTCATTCCTTGAATTCAAAAAGTAACTACAAGATTGAACATGCCATAGTTTGGTTTTGTAGATTTCCTTTCAGAATCTCAGCAGATGTGAAAATGCAAAGAAAACAATACAGAAATTCTCACCCATTTGTTACTTTCCTGTCACTTTCATGACCATTGTGAGGCAAAAGGTCTTCTTTCCAACTATGTATTTCTTCATGTGTTCTCTCTGTATTTCTGGGCTTTTCTTTCTCCACAGATTTGAAGACTATATTCTGCCAAAGCTACAGACTCCTACTAAGTCTCCTCACAGCACACGTCTCCCAGAACAGTTCTTTCCCCATCTCATCACTTTATGCTGTGGCCATCCTCCTCCACGTGCTCTGCCGCTTCTCACGTCCTTCCCATCTTCCTCTCTCTTCACTGTATTCCCCTCCTATCTGACAGGGAAATAGCCTCATATATTTCCTAGGATGATCCCCGAACTTCCTGGGCATAACTATCGCCAGCATCTCCCTTAAAGTTGTTGATTCTTTCACAGATTCCTGGAGCCTAGAACCCTAATTCTCCTGTGACTCATGCACATCTGATTAGGAGATAATTTTTTTTCCTTTTTTTTTATAGATCTTTATTGGAGTATAATGGCTTCACAATACTGTGTTAGTCTCTGTTGCACAACAAAGTGAATCAGCCACATGCATACACATGTCCCCAGATCCCCTCCCTCTTGAGCCTCCCTCCCTCCCACCCTCCCTATCCCACCCCTCTAGGTCATCGCAAAGCACCAAGCCGATCTCCCTGTGCTATGCGGCTGCTTCCCACTAGCGATCTATTTTACATTCGGTAGTGTATATATGTCCCTGCTACTCTCATTTTGCCCCAGCTTCCCCCTCCCACCCCAAGTCCCTCAAGTCCATTCTCTATGTCTACCTCTTTATTCCTGCCCTGCAACTAGGTTCATGAGTACCATATATATTTTTTTAATTCCATATATATATGCATTAGCATATAGTAGTTGTTTTTCTCTTTCTGACTTATTTCACTCTGTATGACAGACTCTAGGTCCATCCACCTCACTACAAATAACTCAGTTTCATTTCTTTCTATGGCTGAGTAATATTCCATTGTATCTATGTGCCACATCTTCTTTACCCATTCATCTGTCGATGGACACTTAGGTTGCTTCCATGTCCTGGCTACTGTAAACTGTGCTGCAATGAACATTGTAGTACATGCCTCTTTTTGAATTATGGTTTTCTCAAGGTATATGCCCAGTACTGGGATTGCTGGGTCATATGGTAGTTCTATTTTTAGTTTTTTAAGGAACCTCCATACTGTTTTCCATAGTGGTTGCATAAACTTACATTCCCACCAACAGTGCAGGAGGGTTTGCTTTTCACCACACCCTCTCCAGCATTTATTTTTGTAGATTTTCTGATGATGGCCATTCTGACCGGCATGAAGTGATACCTCATTGTAGTTTTGATTTGCATTTCTCTAATAATTAGTGATGTTCAGCATCTTTTCATGTGCCTCTCAGCCATCTATATGTCTTCTAGGAGATAATCTTGATATTGTCTTTGAATCGCTAAATATCTTCTTTGAGGCTTACTTAATTTGACTATACTGTAAGTTGTTATATTATTGTCTCTCTTTATTGTTTCTATCTACAAATACTCCAATCCCTCCCCATCATTCACTGAAATCTTTGGTACCTTGTACCTTTGATTCTTTTCTAACCAAACTCCTTCCATTGCTACACACAATTTTTCGTCTCTATGGATGTACTCCCAATACTAACTTCAAAGTGCCTTGACTTTCTTTAATATCTACTCTACTTTAATCACCAGTCCCTTCTAACTCAAAGATAGTATGAGTCTTGGAACCAGAAACCTACCATAAAATATCAATAAGATCTTGGCTATTTCACTAACCCTTCACATTTATTAAATGGGATATAGATACTTGCTCTGCCCAACTCTTCATACTTATGAAAGAATCAAAACATATAACATGTGTGAAAATGCCTTGTACACCAAAAATCTTCATAAATATGAAGTAATATGACCTTGAAAACCATCCTTCAGTCTGGCGTTCATGATTATGGAAGTATATGACATGATTTCAGATGGTCCATGGAGGAACTTTCAGTTTTATTTCAATGATCATGTGATTTATTGGTTGAATTTACAACCTACACATACCTTTAATTCAAACTAGAGATCTAAAATGAAAACAGTGGTGCAGCAGTATTGTAATGGCACTGCCTGGGAGCATTTGGCAGACTCGAGAATTCTGAAAATCACAATTTTGAACTACAAAATCACCTTGACAATCTTCTCTCATCTGAGAAAGCAAACACAGCCTTTCTCTGGAAAAATAGAGCAATATCTCAAAATCCATATTTAATTGTCATTTGGCTAGTTACCAAATCCAAATCAACACAATTAGGAGTGAGATTAATACAGAGTAAGGGGAGTAAAGGGGGTGGTTATTCTAAAAAAATATATAGAAATTTGCTTATGTTTTCAAAAATATGGTGAAAACATGTTTATTCTTTCATTCATTTACTTAAAATATTTTCAGCATTTATCGTGAGTTGGGCATGATATTAATTGCTGGAGACAAAATGATATGCATAACCATTCCTAATCACTGCCCTCTTGAAAGTTAGACACTAATGGAAGAGAAATTAGTCAAATAGTCTCAAAAATGAATGAAAAATCACTAATTTGACAAAAGCTAACTAGGAAAACCTATAAATAGGGCAATTTGACATGATCAGAGAGATTAGAGAAGACTTCTTTTAAAAAGTAATGCTCCAACTAAGGTGTAAAGAATGATCATTAACTAGACATAGAAAGGGGAAAAGAATATCCAGGTAGAAGTAATGATAATTGCAAAGGCCATGTGATGAGGAATCACGAAAAGTACACAGAATTGAATGACATTTCCCTGCAAAAGAGAGTGAGATGCAGCATAATGAGGGAAGAAGGTAGAAGGCTAATTAAGGCACGGACTATGCAAGGTCTTATAAAAGTCCATGATGGAGGGACATTGATGTAATCATCATCTTATTTTTTTATATCAAAATAATGTATTGTTTTCATTAGGTATACAAATTTTTTTAATATATAAGTAATTTCATTTTCCAAATTTGGTTACTTCTACCACTGTTTGTAGTAAAAACATACATTTTTCTTTTTTAAAAATTTTAAAGAAAATATTGAGTCAGTTTGTAGAAAATATAATTTTGTAAATAATAACAGGTGGTGCTCAGATATGGTAAAAACCATATAGGTGTTACATGAATGACTAAAAAGTTTGTGAAACACTACTTTAGTCTAATATCTGAATTTTTTTAAGGGAAGAATTGAGCTTTACAGAGATTGCTCAAAATGAAGTTTGGAATTTTTATTAGAATCAATGAAATTTGTTGCCAGAAAATGAAACAAATAATAGCGGTAACGCTGACACCATTTTAAAATATTTTGAAATCATTTGTAAATAGAACTTCTATAGTTCCAGAAACTTTGTTTATCTTATGACATATGAGATATGGGACCAGCTATTGATCCCTTTGTGTTCTTAGAGACACTTTGTTGCATAACATGTACTTTCCTATGAAAATATTTGAATGAGTTCTAAGCTGAGGATCCTGGCTTATGACAAACCTGAAGAGCGAGTTTGATCCTTATGCATGCTACTTCTCGTGCGGGTAGAGGAGAGCATTCACAGACGTCTAGACTCTTCTTTACAGCATCAGTGGTTTGGGATAGAATTTTTCAGGCTCACTAAAGGTCACCCAAGTAAAGGAAGGAACAGTATTAAGAAGAGTTTCCTCAAAATTAAACCCTCTCCACTCTTGGAAGATTGTCCTTCAAATATGAAAGATAAGCCATCGACCCTCATTAATGCCATTTCAGAATTGGAAACATTTCTAAACCAACCGATGGGCCTTTCTCATTGTTTTTACTAACATGGTGGCCCAGCTCAGAGCCCAAGTGTGTAAGGCTGAGGAGTTGGAGCATTTCTAAGAACATGTGGTGTAAATGTTTTAAATATCCTCTGATTCTAAGGCATATTTTATTTAAATTAATATTTATTTTTGAATAGTTATTATGAATATAAGGTTCAAAATTCAAAAGGCACACACAGAAGTTCATACCAGTGATTCACCAAGTCTCTTTTGCATCTTTCATCTACCAATAGGTTACCCCCCAAAAGAGTCAAGCCCTATTACCAGTTACTTGTTGATGTTAACAGAGATATTCAATATATACACATATGTAATAAAACACTATTAAGCAAATGATAGCACACCAAAAATAAATAAATAAATAAGCCATCTCCTCCATGCATTCTCAGTCTCCTTCTACATTGTACTCTCTAATAATTTATTTCAAAAACTTCAATGTAAATAATTCATCCCAGTTTAACTGTGGTATCAGTTGCTAAGTGCTGACTAGGTGTCAGGAACTGTGGTAAAGTCTACAAATTCATTATCTCACTTAATACTCAGAGCAAGACTATGAGGTTGGGATTTTATCTTCCCTATTTTAAGATGGGAAAATTGAGAATCACTGAGTATCAGTAATTTGGCCAAGTCTGCATGACTAGTAAGTGCCAGAGCCAAAACTGGGAATAAAATCTAACTACCCTTAGTATTTGTGTTCTTCACTACCGTGAGATGCTTCTCTCTTTCTCTCTCTCTCTCGCTCTCTCTCTCACACACACACATTTCCACAAACTCATATACACACATACATACATAAACACGTATAGAAATACTCATTCAGGCATTTATAAAATTATAAATATCTGGAAATAATATAAATCAATGTCTTATAAATTCACAACCTTGGTGATTAAATGAAAAACATAAAGAAGGCGCTTAATTGATAATAAATGTGCTTCAGCTCTCATTTGCCATTTCACTCTCTTGTATTCCAGTTACTCTGGGGTGTATTTCCCACATATTAATTACACAACATTAAATGTTTGTATGTCTACCGACCAAAACACAAATATGGGCACCAACAGCCTGGAGATTCCTTGTTAGCATATAAATCAATAAAAGATTATAAATTCCTGGTACTTGTAGACTGTATGTCAGATTCAGGAAGGACATTTGCCAGAAAGCCACAATGCTTGGAACTATTTCTGAATTACTGGCACTGGAGATTGCCATATCGATTTATTGATGAAAACAACAACAATAATCTGCAGGCCTAAGTGGCATCTGAAATAAGTCAGTGATTTTTGGTGCTATTAATTGTGCAAGTAGAATTTTTAATATAAAATTATTACCATGCATTGAATTATCTTTTGGGGTACTTCTTAGAAAAGCTCTAAGGGTTGAACTGAAACTTTTTACTGAATTTTTTTTTTTCATGAGGGCTCTTTAATCAAACATAGCCACAATACCATTATTACATGTTAAAAAAATAACTCCGTAATATTATAAAAACTTCCCATTTTTTTTTTTAAAGTTTACTTTGTCCTTGAAATGTAAATAAAAAGAAGGGCCATATTTTATGATTAAATAAAATGTCTTTCAATATAGAGTTTACCACTTCATCTCTCTAATTTTTCTTAAATTTTTATTGAAGTTCTAGGTTATTTTTTCTGTAGAGTTTTGGGGTTTGCTGATTGCATCCCAGTAGTGTCTTTAGCATGATTTTCTTTCTCTGTATCTCCTGTAATTTGTGAATCTGGAGAATTGATCAGATTTTTAAAGTGTTGCTGATGGTCTACTTTCTAAGTGGTGGTGTATATTTCCATCAGGAGGCCCAGCATGTCTATGGTTGTCTTTTTGTGATATTACCAGTCACTGATAATCATTGCCTACACCCTTTATTTCATTACAAATTGAAAAATGATGATATTCTAATTTTAACATTCCTCTTATTTTATCTGTTAGAATTGTTCCTAAAAGGAGGAACGACCCCATAACAACTCTGCTTAACTAGAAGTAGAGGCTATTTAGAAAAGGCAGAGTAAGTCCCAATTCTTTCCCTCTATTTACAAGATATTTGGCTTTTTAGCATCTTTAAAAAGTAACCAATAAAATTTTTTATTATCATTGTGAATTCATGGATTTAAACAATTTTTATGTATTTTAATACATTGCCATTATTATCCTTAATGATGCTAAAATGATTCCATATTTAGCTATAGTCAGAGTCTGTTCAAGTTTGCTTCTGAGTCCTAAAGACATTATCTTTCTAGGCTCTGCCAACATTTTTCTGTTACGACAAGATGTCCAGGCTCATCTTACACATTTCCTGTCCCAGAGTGAGAAGCAACCATTTCTCCAAAGAACCCTAGATCCTTTCAGTGGAAAATGGTATTGAGAGACCATAGTTAGGGCACTAAAGGAACTCATTCTTATTGGTCATTGATTCTAGGTCTTTTCATTTGCAAGATATAGGAAATATACGTATGAATTAGTATGTGTTTTTTAAAATAAAATACACACGTATGTTCCTTTCATGTTATTTTTCATTTTAAAAAGTTGCTTCTCTTTTATAATTATACAATATATTTACATTATTCCAAAGTTCAATATATAAGTAGGATATATACAAAGAAATTCACCTTTTCAGCTATAACCCATTCTATCCCTCCTCCATTGATAAGCTTTTTAAATTTGGGGGGATAATACCTCTGATGTTTCACAAAGTAAACCCACACACATTAGGGCATCCAAACTTTCTTAGATAACCTGCAGCATAGTCTGCATAATTTTCTCCATATCCTGATGGTCACTGCATAGAATGGCTACTCATTCCAGCTGCACAGTTTTACACAGTAGGTGTTTTTTTATGGTTTACTCAAGCAGTACACTATTGATAGGTGCTTGAGTTATTGCCAGTTTAAAATTATTTTTATTTTTATTTTTTTACGACTATAAATAGTGCTTTAATGAAGAGTCTAAATAATTTATTTGGTGGTATTGCCATTCAATTACTTGTTTTTATAACAATCATTTTAAGGTAGGTAATTACTCTAATAAAGAAAGATGACTATTGATCAGAAAATGAAGTGCTAAGAAAATAATTTTAATCGATTGACCAATTGATTGATCTGGTCAAATAACTGTAATGCATACTGATGAAAGAAATTAAGACAGAAAGAGGGTAATGTCTCTTCACATTTAATCTGCCTGAAGGTCAAATTTCAAATCAGTGGCAAAGCCTATGATAAATCAGACTACCCTGGGCATGGTGTCCATCAGAAATCTGCCGTAGTCAGACTCTTACCTCTAATTCTCTGATATCAGGCCTCTGCTTTCATTGTGTTCATCTGTTTTTCTTTTTTTAACTCTTGTCCCTTGCCCTTTTCAGTCAACTGTCCTCCATAATACACCATTTAAGAGAAAAATTAATGTTTAATAATTTCAGTACTTGAGCTATAGAGTTAGGTATCATTTTCACATTACTCAAGTAACTTGGCAAATGTTTAAGGTATTAAATAGTTTTCCAGGCACTCCCCCATAGTGATGGGAAAAAAGAAATCTCTTTCACTCTTTAAAACTCTACCTTCTGCCATCCCTATTCACCTGGCCCAGCCTAGGTAGCCTATCTCCCTTACAAGGATGGCCTAATCCAGTTTCCTCAGAAAACTACTGTGCTTAAATTCATGTTTCTCTGGGCCACCTGGCTTCCCAATTTGCCTCTGAGAGTTCTTGTTGTTTCCCCTTCCCAACATTTTAAATTATTTAAAGTGTAACATTTGTATTGTAACACATCCATCACCATTTCTCTTCAGGATTGCCTCTGAATTGACAGTTCATTTTTCAGGGAGAGTGAAGGTGATTTTTAAGCCAGAATCAAGGATCTGATTTTCATACTGTTAGAATGGCTGCCTGGAGAGATGTGACATCATAGATGAATGTCTGAGTCCTGACTTTTCCTTGGTCAAGAAGCAACTCATTATTTCTAGAGAATCACAAAAGGCAGGATTTGTTTCCAATTTCATGTCCTTTTCTTAAGGTGGAGCAGCAAGTAGCTATTGTTTAATGCTGGTGTTTTATTTTTCTCCTTCCAAGATACAATTATTTATACATAATTTGTACTCTTACATGAACCATTAGAAGATAAAGGATTGTAAGATAGAAAAAGTTTAACAGAAGTGCTTCTATTCACCATGTCCTTGTCTCCCTCCATTCCTCCACTGCTCACCCTTCCTTCCTGCTCTCCTGCAGATGGTCACGCCCCTTCCCCTACTATTTCCTCACCATGACCAGTGTCCTATAGGTGCCTCTTCCATTACTATACTCAAATCTGAAAAAAGATATAAATCACACCAATTTTGCATCAAATCAGAAGTCAGTTTGTTTGTTTCAATATTTTATGAATAATATGGACATAATCTTCATAGTCAAATTGATCATTTTTAGAAAGAGTTGACTGAAATGATTCTAAACCTTGATTGCATAGAATAATCACCTGGGGAAATTTTCAAAATACCCAGGAAGCAAGACAGATCAATTAAGTCAGAATCTCTAGGGGTGAGATCCAGCCAACAGTAGTTTGTAAAGCTCTTCCAGTGATTCCAGTGTCCAATCAAGGGCAAACAATTGAAAAAATGCTTTTCTCTAAGGCTCATACATTTGCAATTGAGAATCACTACTTAGTAACCAAGCCTTGGCTAATAAGGAAGGTTGTCACGACACTGAGCAAAAAAAGTTTTGCAAATCAATGTTACCAGTCTGTAAAACAATCATTCATCAAAAACCTCATTAACCAATCTATTATTTATAATTTAAAAATAGCTAAAGTAAAATACTATTTTGACAAATAAAATATAAACTGTCTCTATATTGTAATTTTTTGGAAAAAGAGTTAAGTGCTAATATTTAAACCACTTATTCAAGACACAGAATAAAACCCTAGGAATATTATTCAGCTTGTCCATGGAACTTGATTAGTGTAGCATTCATAATAGTTATCCACCAAATCTATTTAGACTCTGATGTTCCATTTTATAGAGTTTTACTTTTATCCACATACAAACTTCCTTGATGGAAATTGCCCATATGCCATACAATTCATGGTTGACTTATTTCACATTTGCTTAACAGCCTTATTCCATGATTTAAGGGGACATTTGTAAGAGCAAAACAGTCAAAAATATCTTAATAACATGATGGTTTTCAAAGGGCACTCAAGGGCAAAATGTGAATATGACATTTCAACACTGATTAGTAACATGAATATAAGGCAGATATTCCATCTAACACTAAATTCAGCACATCAACTTTGTTTGTGACATACACAGATTATTCCTAAGTGAATGAAAGATTTTATTTTTTTATAAGGAAAGTGATTTTTTTTTCACACATGAAAAGTAAGGTAACATTTGCTTATAGATGTGTGTTAGAGTTTGAAAATTCAGGTTACTTTCAATTCCCATTATGAAAATATTAAAAGTAGTACATTTTTAATTTCTAAGAGGTAATACCAGCTGCTTCATTATGCAGCATTGTATCTGTTCAGGGATTTAACTCATGTGCCTGGGAGCATATGCTTTTTAGAAAACATTTTAGTAAACATTTGGATGTTGTCAGACTTACAACTCCGGAGAGAATGTGCACTCTATTATTTTAATTATGTTTTAGCATGTGGCTGTATGCCATTATATTTCCTTTAAGAGTTATATTGCTATATGACTATTATATATAAGTAAATAATGAAAGTATATAAGTATACACACATATCTATATGTATACATATACACTTATATTAGAATCCTTAGAGAAAATACAGCAAATATGTTTGCTATAAGGGTTATATGCAATTCTTATTTCCTTTAGCATAATAGCGATTTAACCAACTACTGAAATTGACTTAATATCCTGGCTTATAGGTTTATTTTAGTTACAATAAAATGATATCTGAAACATCACTAATATGATTCACAAAGAGAAGATACGATTTGTTGCTTTTGAAGATCTAATTGTGTTAATAACGTATATGCTGGTGTGCTGTTATTTTTAACAATAATCCATACTACAGACTTGTGCAATACTTTAAATAGAATTTAAGTACTAGTTGGCATGTGTTCAGTTTCTATGAAGTTCACATTTCCTGCAATGCACTAACAAGCAGAAATACTGTTAAAATCTCATTTATGTTATGGACATGGGTAAGCATGACAAGCAAGGCTGGGTTAAATATGTGACAGCACAAGGCCTTGAGAGGAGAAAATCTGTAAACAAAACCTCTTACTGGAACAGAACAAATGCTAGGAGTCTCAACCAGAGCGTTGAATGAAGAGTTGATAGAGTGCGCAGAACATCAGAGGGTCTGGCAGCAAACTACAAACTATCACTCCCTGAGCACACTTGGATGCACAGCATGAGATCATTGGTAACAATGCTGAGCTCCTCTCAGGGGTAGGTGGTAGAAACAGTGAGGGTTCCAGGGGAGACTCCCAAAGGAATATCAGCATCACCGAATTTCACCAGCTGATAAAAGGCAACAGCCAAAAATGTTTGGAGCAGGATTGAGTAATGTGGATTTGGAACGGCAGGAGAATAAAACCAGCAAACCCAAGGAAGATCTGAAGGTCACCTATTATAATTGGGACAGTAGGTGAGAATGACACATCAGGTATAAGGAAGAAGTCTAATTAGAGCCAGGGACCAGGCTTGGGGTCAGACTCAATGAAGCATCAATTATTGGTGAGCACCATTGTTCATACATCCTTCCTGACTCAGGATAAGATTGGTTCCTGGTACACTGGGGCAGAGCTCTGGGGGTACAACGGGTGGGATTCAAGTGGTCTGGGATTAGAAAGACTAGAGATACAAAGGTTGTGAACCAAATTGCATTTCATATGGGTACCAGAATTCAAATGTCAAATGTCAAATGACAAATGTCATTCCTATGGATGCAACTTTTAAAACAACCTGCAACCATGCTTCTGAAAAGTAAAGAGCACTCAGGATTTGGGTCTACAGCCTTACTGTGAGAGCCTATATGGGCACTGTATGTACCAGAGATGTTTATATTAGATCCCTAGCATGCAGAAATAACTTCAAGCATCTTATTCTAAGCTGTCAAGAAATTCTAGGTGCATAAAGTTTCTTAATGAAGTGTTATCCCTTATACCTAGATAAGATATGAGAAACTCAGATACTTTCATTTTGTGTAAACAGTCTGGGGGCAATGCATTTTCTGCAATTCTGCTACACATTACCTATCTTCCAAATATGAGTTATTACAAACAATAAGCATTAGAATACCTAAAGTTTTTTTCTCCATTCACATGATGGTGAGTTTGAATTATATCACATCCCAAATATTTATTTAATTTTCTCCTGTGTTTTACTTCTGAAGATGTGCATTTTGAAGGGCAGTATAAGATGACATATAAAGTTATGTAATTTAAATTTATAATAAATTTATACTTAAAAAAGTATCTTTATTCTTAATGCCAAATTTAAAAAATATACATGTATTAATGAAGTTGTATGTTTTGATTTCTGGAATACAAGGGAAAAGCAGTATACTCAGGCTCAATAAGATTGTTTCCCATCTCTAAAAAAATGTAAAGCTCAATAATCGCAAAATTTTTCAATAGTGCTATCACAAATATTACAATTTTTTTCCTCAACTGTAGTCATTGGAGGAAAGTTTTGCTTATTTGCAGAAAAATAGTTTTGTAAACTTTGTCTTTCACAACTTAATTTTTTCATAAAAGTACAAATAAGACTTCACAGCTGTCACCACATAACACGGATTTCCCAGCTTTTAACAGCCTAATCATCCTTTTGTTGTTTCAAACAAAGAAGCTTTATTCCATTTGAGCCAGATTGTTTTAAATGCTTCTTTTTCAAAATTAAGTTTTACCTTTAAGAGAAGGTGTAGTTTTTATATCACTTAGTAACAAGGAAGGAGGTTTTCTTTTAACCTCTTTGTAGTCTACCTATCAATAAATGACAGACTTCTGCTATTTAATCTAGAAAAAAAGCCATCTATTATCATCTCAATCTGGCCCAAGATGAACTTGTTAATAACTGCAGTTTATGAATATTTATCATGAGACAAAGTGGTTAAAGAGACAGTACAGCTTTAATTTTCAGGTAGCATTTCTGATAGCCCTGCAACCTAACACTGATTAATCAGACTGACCGAGGCTTTAGAAATACAGGCTTGCCTGAATTTGTCATATCTTCTGTGAATCTTTTGTTCCTTGCATTTCAAAATGCTCTGATCTCTAGTGAAAATTACTCAAAACCCTTTCTGGGACAGATTTATTCTTGACCAAAGCTTCTGCAGGATGCAAGATTGGAGCTGGAATCAATGAGGACAGCTGAAATAACGATCGTTAACTGATCATAGTTTCTAAACTGAAAATACACGGAGACCGAACATAGGCCTTTGAAATATGACACCGTCTTGAAAGATGTGGCATGCTATTATAAAGTAAAATAAAATTCCACATTCCAGAGCCTCAGTTCCTTCCAGGTGCTAGTTTGGGCCCTTAGCCATTCTTCAGCTTCTTCTCGCTCCTTCCTAGTGCTTTCCACTGTGTGATCTATTTTCCTGAGAAAACTTTCCACGAGATCTCTTGAAAGCCTGAGAACTCTTAAGTTCAGATGAATGATAATGAGCACTGTCAAAGAGGCAGTAAAATTGAGTCCTTGGTCCTGGCTGCTGAGCGGGAAAGCCACAGGAGTTAATTGTGTGAATGGTAATGAGACCAGGGAAGCAGCAGATGCTCGCGTGCCTTTACAATCCGAATCCCACCAACAAATTCCTCCCACAGAAACTGTGAGGGACATCTTGGCACCCTGGAGATGGAGCTAGACCCAGCCATAGCCTCATGCCACCTGCTAGACCTATTGTTTAAAAAAAATAAAAAAAAAACCTCTTACAATAACAAAGTTGTTTGCTGTCTTTTGCAATGACTTTATGGCACCAGTTTTACCACAGTAGAGGAATGGAAGGAAAAGAAACATCTGATTCTTTACAGAGAAACATTTGCACCCAAAACAGTTGACTTACATGGAAAGACTGATGTTTGTTATATGATGCCTTACTCTTCTGATAAACCATGCCTGCCTTTTCCTCTTGTAAGTCCCCCCAGGCTGTTTATTCTATAGCAGATTTACAAGGCTACTTGGTTTTTCATGACATGAAGAGAAAGGGCCATGTTTGTCCCTACAGAAAAATCAAAAGAGAAAAAGGATGCAGGATGTAGAATTGTTACCAATAATATTCATTTCTAAATAAAAAGTAAAAATCTTTCTAAATAAAAATAAAAACTCTTGATCTTTTGAATGGTCTTAGCCAGAATGCCCTGTGAATGATCAGTCTTTATCAAGTTAGAATTTTACTGATGATGCAGTAATTGTATTTTTTTAAATGTCTAAGACTGGGAAGTCCAGAATGCCCTACCTTAGTAAAATGAACGATCAGAATAGAGACAAGCAAAATTAGAAGAGACCCTCACATACTGGGCATTTAGGTGTGTGGAGCAGTGTTTTCCATGTGGCAGTTTAGGGCTCTCCCTGAGGACAGTAAAATGGTATGAAACTGAGAAATTCTATTACATATTAGCTACCTTTACTTTTGAGGACGTTTTCATAAATCTTGGTATTATATTCCTTGTAGATAAAAGGGGGTCTATTTCTAGTACTGGAAAATAGGGTTAGTTTCAATGGCGACTGCAGACATGGTAGATTTGTCATGTTTATCCTGCCCTAGAAGAGAGGCTCAGGTGTCTCTGTCCGGGTTAAATAAAAGCTGCTTCACTTCTCACTTTTTGTTCAGCTGGTTGACCCTCATTATTATAAAAGTAATTAGTTAGGCTGGAATTTCTGAATCCATTGTAGACAGCCTTTGATGATCTCGCATTAGTCATACAGAGTTGAGTTAGAAATATCTGTATGCTTTGTAAGTTGATTTCATTGTTACCAGTGCAGGTTTTGGATTGTATAAGCTCTATGGTGTTAGATTTTTCTGTTTGTAAAGATCTGAGATTCTATAGTAAATAAAAAATTGTGTTCTTTTCATAATAATAAAATATGTGCTTCTGATTTACTGAGAAGTCAGAGATGGAAGCATGTGGGAGTAATATGTAAATGCCAAGCAAGCTGTTTATACTGGGATCTGCTCCTGCATAATAATCATAATCCAATGCTAGCAGAAACCTTTTGAATTTAAAACACTGTAGAGTTCCAGCAAAACAGAAAGAACCACAGCAAATGTTGTAATTGCTGATTATTTCTGAAAAAATCTCAAATATGTTTACTTTTTTTTTTTTTTTGGCAAAGTGGGGATTTCTATTAAGTTTAATATTATCCAGCAAAATCATTCTAAAACAATTTCACCGTGCTTTGGTGACCTGCTCTGCATAAAAATGCAGGGGGAGGGTTGGGTATTGAGATTTGCTTTTCTGTATTTCTATTACTGGAAGAACACATTAAAACAGAAATGCACAGCCATTTTGTCTAAGAAAAGTTGTATTGGGAGTTGTGGAAAAAGTGAATTTTATTTTATTATTTAAATTAATGTTAGAAATTCAGACCTTCTGTGCAGACTTAATGATGTGCAGTCTATATATGCGTCTTAAAATTTAAAGAAAGGTTTTTATTGTTCTTATTTATTTAGATGGTTAAGTTCAATACTTTTGGCTGAGAAAGATAAAGCACATTTTCTTGACTTAGATGATGTTACTTTCTTTGCCAGGAATGTTAGTGTCTTTCATATAGGCTCACAACAGAAAGCAGAGTTTCTAGAAAAGTTTGTCAAAATAAATAATATACTCTTGAGTACTCAATGTAAGCAGGATATCCAGGCGCAGTTTTATGTCTTCCTCCTGAATTTAGGATTCTACCCTTTACACAAGAAAATATTTGCGGAGAGTGACTTATCACTGGGAAGACTGGTGATGTTATGACCAATGATGCAACATCAAAGAGTCCTTGCGTGGGAAGTGGGTTCCTTTGATCTCAGGTCAGTTTCTCTTGTACCACATTATGCTCCTCCCTTGTGTCAGTCCCCTGGTTGGCTTTTGCTCAAGCACTGGAATGTTTCTGATTATAACATAAACAAGAATCTGAATGGCTACTCTCCTTTTCTCAGTTTCCCAGACTTTCTAGTTTCATGTTTTAATCTACAAATGACTGAATTGTGTTCCCTTCTAGATGAGCCTGGTTTCAGAGAAACCAGGATACCTGGGATATATAGAGTCAGAAGACTATTACCTCTACCTTTCTTTACCTCCTCCATTTTTCCCAGCTTTGCCTAAGAATCACTTCAATTAATCTTGTAGCATTAATAATTTTCAAGGATACCATCCAAAGGACAAAACAGTGATGATTTTTTCATTATTGTAAGGATTACAATATTTTTCCATGAGATAATTCACTTTGATGGGTACTGATATCTTTCCCCACAGCTTCACTGTTTCGGAAAAAAAGGAAGAATTCAAAAATGGGACAGCCTTTTTCATTTAACATCTAAGAAACAAGTAATTATTACTATATCAGAAGTAGATTTTGGATGCAGATACAAACATACAAGTTCAATATCAACTATGTATTAGCTGTGTGAAAACTTACTTAAACTTTGTGAGTCTTAGTTTCTTTATCATAAAATGGTTCTAGGATTAATGTGGCAGACAATACCTGCTCTCCACTCAACAACAACTCCCTCCTCCACTCTGTTAACTGAATCCCAATATTTTAGCACTTTATATAAACTGAAGGAGCTATTCCTGGACCCCAGGGCTAAAATTTTGTTAGTCTAGGCCAATCATGACAATTCCCTTCTCCTTGCTAGAGATTCAAGAATCATCATGGGACACAAATCTGAAGAGAGCTTTAAGAGGATATCACTGGAAGGCTCCTAGAATATATTTTCTTCCTTGATGAAAAAGACTCTATAAAGGAAATACTACCTTTTTGTAACTCTATATTCAGCTGAGTGGGAAGACATTTCCTAGAATTGTAACAGCCATCTTGGGAAGGTGAAGGAACCCATGTTAAGAAGGATAAGGCAGCACATTCAAGATAAAAGAGTAGAAAGATAGGAGAAACATGGTTCAATGATGGCATTACTGAGCTGCTTAATTATTCAATGTCAGAAGTGTCCTATCTCTGTGTATCTTGTGTTTTGAGATAATCAACTCCTTCCTGTTGACACTTTGCTTGGGTTCTATTACTTGTATCCCACATGTTTCTAGCAATTATAAACATTTCATTATTAAGATTACAGTAAGAATTAAATGAGGAAATGTATATAAAGCACTTGGTACATAATAGTGGTCAATAACTATTACCATTATTTTTATTGTGTTCCAAGACCTTGACATTTAATTGCTATGTGAGCTATGACTATTTTAGATGGTATTTTTTATGACTAACTCATTCTAATTGTAAACTCTTAAATCTGCCCTCTTAATTACATTTTGGAGTAGATATTTTCTAAAATGTTTTACTGTTTTTAGGCAGATCTTTTTAAGATGCTTTACTGTTTAAAAGAGAATCTTCTTTGGAAATTAAATTCCTGTGGATAAAGAATATTGACTATAATTGGCTAATTTATTATAATTAACTTATCCAAATTCAAAATAAATGCTAGATGATAATAAAGAGGCACCATGTTGTCACAAATGGTAGCCTGCTTGCTATGTGCCTTATAGAAACTAGGCATTATATTCAATGAAAGCCTAGCAAATTTCCTCAGTTTTGTTCCAACTGAAACATTTTCTGTATAACTGACATACATTCAGACATTTATTATGTAAAAAGTATGTACAAACTGTTCATTTCTTTTATAGGTTATAAAGGAATCAGAAGTACACACATTTCCACGGACCACCTATATAGCTAGGTATCTGCTACATGTTCTAAGTTTATTAATCATTGGTTTTCTTTATTTTATGAAATTTTAATTATTCTTGACAAACAGTGCTATTTGACAATACCTTGAACTTTGCCTTTTCCTTGTGAAATTAAGCATCCCTCAATTTGATAACATTGCTCTTGCTGCACCACAGATCCTAGATCGCTCCTTCTAAAAGTGATTCAACTGGTGGATGGTAATTGTGAAGTGAATAATTTCTCACAAATTCTAAGTGAATAAAAAACTGGACATTGGAGCTGCAATTAAGGTGGTCATATTTACTAACAGTAAGTTTTTTTATAATTTTGATGGTAATAGATATTATTTTATAATTTTGATGGTAATAGATACTATATTAAAACCTCCTTTCAAAAAGCTTTACATATCCTAAAATAGCATGGATTTGATTTTCATTATTTAAGAGGATGTTAACACTTCTAAGTCATTTTAGTCTCCTTTATACTTCTAGAAACGTTTTCTTAAGAGTAGACACCAGTCTATGTATAGTGGGATGCTCTTAGTTAGAAAAAAATGGTTGGGTGAATTAGATATTTATTAGGAACACTCAGAAGTATTACATGTGCAATGGATTGTAATATGAACACAAAAGATTTAAGCACTGGCAATAAACTTTTTGTCTCACTTCAATTTCTTTCTTTATCTTGAGCTAGAAATAGCGAAGAATAAATAAACAGTGTACTGAACATTTGCTTTCCCATACCACTGAGTAATGAAGGAAGATTGACATGAAGAAAACAGAAAGCAAATGTGCCATTTATATATACTTGACAGATGCAAAACACTCAATCAGAGATTCCTAACCCTATACATATGTACAAATATACATATATGTATTGACATTGGAAATATTTTTGCCTTCAGAAATAGCTCTTTAAAAAGAATGAGATCTCTTTTTTTTGAAAAGTATTTCCCTCCCAAATGAAGAGTGTACTGTCTAAATAGATGAGGAAGGGAGTAACTGGTATAAAACACTGGATCCAGAGAGAAGCTCAATTCCCTCTTTTTCTATGAATTAAACTGAACAGAGAAGTTTTCTTATATCCCTTCTACTTATATTCTTGAATAAATGGAATCTCAGCCTTGGCCCTTTCTATGGTAATCTTCACCACATGCCACTTGTCTAAACTCCCTGGAGGAGCAAAATCTCGCAGCACATAGGATGTGAGTACCATTATGTCAGGGTTTTGACCACTTCAGACAAGAGATTACTCTTCGTAGAATTGCGTCGCAAACTTTTAATGTGCACAGGAATCAGCCGAGGATCTTATTAAAATGCAGAATCTGTTTGAGTAGGTCTGGGGTGCTGACTGAGATTCTGCCTTTCTAACACACTTCCAGATAATGCCCAGGCTGCTGCTCTATGGACCATACACTGTACAGGAATGCTTTAAACTAAGGACTCAGACTCAACTGACTTAAGGGCTTGCCCTCCCCCTGAGGCCCTCAAATCTTCTCAGCAGCAACTTTTGGAACATAATTTGTAGGCTTAGTTTCTGCCTCAGGATACTGTCCTGATGAGAAGGAAATTTAAGAGACTCATAACCAACTTTGCTGCCATCTAGTTTAACTCTGTGATCCTTCTCAAATTTTGACTAGGCTCCCAGTATATGCCCATTTTCAGAATACTGGATCTTAGGTACCTGTCTTGTTCTCTCCGTGTTAATATCGAATTTCATAACCTGTCTGGCTCAGAAGGCTTGAAGTCCTAAAATGAATGGCAGCTTACCTATATACCTAGCATCTGGACTCAGCTGATCGCCTGTCACCAGCCCTTAAGTCACCTGCTGGAACTTGGCACTCTACCTTTGGCAGGACATCCCAATACTGATTGCCCACTCAGACAAAATTGGCCTAGCAGCTGTCACTGCATTTCATAGACTCCACCTCTTCCTGGCCTCCCACCGATGCTGTGACTGCACAGCTATGACTCCAGGTGTGTGGCCCTCCTGTGGGCATTTATCCCATTGTTTTGATCAGAATTCTCCTAAAATCTATTTCTGTTCTACAAGCCTCAGGATACCGTGGGATCCATTCTCATTTCCCAACCCTAGATCTTATGTTTATAACTTTGTCCCAATAAAGAATTCACCCTGTTTAGCGATTTTATATAGCATATTCTTGAATAGATTAGTAAATGGAATACAGGGAGATCAACATGAAGAGATGTAATATGCCTGATAAAAGGCCTAATAGTGTTTTTTTAATTTTTATTTTTTAATTAAAGTATAGTTGATTTACAATGTTTCCGGTATCCAATAGTACTTTTTTTTTTTTTTTTTAATTTTTATTTATTATTTATTTATTATGTTTATTTTTGGCTGTGTTGGGTCTTCGTTTCTGTGTGAGGGCTTTCTCCAGTTGCGGCGAGCGGGGGCCACTCTTCATCGCGGTGCGCGGGCCTCTCACTATCGCGGCCTCTCTTGTTGCGGAGCACAGGCTCCAGACGCGCAGGTTCAGTAGTTGTGGCGCACGGGCCTAGTTGCTCCACGGCATGTGGGATCTTCCCAGACCAGGGCTCGAACCCGTGTCCCCTGCATTGGCAGGCAGACTCTCAACCACTGCGCCACCAGGGAAGCCCCAATAGTACTTTTTAAATTAAAATCTTATTTGAGAATTTTTATCTTCCCTTGTCATTGACAAGATATCATATCAAATTACATCCTGCTGTCCTAGCAGTATTCTGTGACATGACATTAAAAAAAGACACTTCTTATCACAAATGATTTGATAACAGGCAATACTAGATGTGTATCCTACCAAATATACAAGATAATTAAGCACCTGATAGACTTCTTTTAACTGTATTAGACACGCTTCTATGGTTTAGGGTCTGGAGGTATACTTAAGTATATTTAATGGATCTTGTGGAATTTTATTCAGTGAACCAGTACGTTTTCAAGATCACCATAGATCAGTACTACTAGTTTTGTCAATTATGGTTCACAAGTGACCTTCATAAATCAAAAATGCAGAGAGCTTCATCTTTCTAGCATAAAATTATACAAGCATTTAAACCAAAAGCTTGCAAAGGAACAAGGACTGTGGTTATAATTTATGTTTGTTTTTTTTTCTCTCTTGAATGGATGTTAGGAAGAAAACAGACACACAGAGGCTAAGAAAAGGAAACTAACCTTTGTTGTATGTTTACTCTGGGCCAGCCTCTATTGAAAGCAATGTTTAAATTCTTACAAGAATTCTTTATAGTAAATAATGATTATTCCCATAGAATTCGACAGACTCAGAGAAGATAAATAATTTGTTCAGGATTACACAGCTACCAACTGGTGGTACCTGCATGTGTACATGTGTTGGGCTCTGTAAAAAGTCAAGTGTTTTTTTTTTTTATCTTAAACAGTTCCAGAGTACTGAGATTTCTTAACTTTACCAACTTTTGTCTGGTAAAGCTCTTGGTCTTATCTAATTTCCCAAGATATATGGTAGAGTAATTATTTAGGCTTGTTGCAGCCATTTGGTGTCAAGCAAGACCATGAGTTCCTCCTACAAGACATTTCACAACAAATGCTATGAGAAAGGTTATGATGGTATGCCAATCTGCAAGAAGATTCTGAGATCCCATATTAGTACAAATTAATAACTAAGAATTTTAAAACAAAACTCACATCTGCTTGTAAGAAATTTTAGCGACTGTAATTTTGTATTCCGGTACCAAAAATGTCACTATCCTTCATGTAGTAGAGAGATACACAAGCTTTACAACTGAGTCTTACATTTCCTTTCCTGCTCAGTAGAAAAGAAAACATTAAAAATTTAGAACTATAAAGCTTCGTCTTCTTTAAAACAAAAGCAATCACAATAAATGGCACAATAAAAGTGTTATTAGAGGTGACGGGATATATTGCATATGGCAGCTGGTATCTTTTCTCTAAGTTTAGCAATTTTCAGCCAACTGGGGCTGACGTGGTAAAAGGATGATTCGTGAATAAAATATGCACAACAGGAAGGAAGCAGCTGAGATTCTCCTCCAGGAGCTCATCACCTAGAGTGCCATAGTCCTCAAGAGGAGAAGCCACCTCCTTTCTGATCAACAAAGGCTGCCATATCAAAGGTGGACAGACTTTAAGGAACATACTATCACTGCTTCTTCAGTAAGATGTCTAAGAAGTTGTTTTAGAGGGTCTACCACTTCTTCATGACTTTGTAAAATTCCAGAAGAAGAAAGTTCAATCCAATCATCGTTAGATAACAACTAACAAGTTTATCCTTTTTTTCTCCCCGATACAAACCCTTTCACAAACACCAAGTGATATGGAAGACAGTTTTTTTTAGTATTTTCTATTCAGAGCTACCAAATAAGGACATTTTGAATTGCTGAAACTAATCAAAAGTTCGAAGGAAAGATTTAGTTTCTATTCTGTACTTTTTGAAAACAAGTTTGAAAAACAGAGTAGTATATATTAAGGAGAAATCAAGAGCAAAATACTATCATGTAGGCATATATAATTCCTCAGGGAGAGACTGGCCAGCTGAAAATGAAGCAATATTTGGTAAGGATGACAGAGCAAGCAAGAAAAGCCCTTCTGCATGAAAGGATTCAAAGTTCTTTAATGATTTCCTCATGGAAACACATTCTTTATGAGTTTATATTAATTTACAACCTATTTTAAATATTTCAGTAAGTTACTTCTGAAGCTCTTTTTCACAATAATTAATTCTGTTCAAGCTCACTGTCAGAAATAAATGAAAGATTTTAAAGATATTTTTACTTTTTAAAGCATAGGGAAAGATGTCTTTCACATTAAGGTAATCAAATCCATTGCTCTTGGGGTTTTGGGGGGTAGACTTACCAAATCCACAAAGAAAACTCTCCTAGAACTAATGGAATTAGATTACCTTTGAATTCTCACCCCTACTTGGAATAGTCACTAATTCCTTTCTTTGCTCTTTTGGTGTTTGCAAAGGGGTTCACTAAAGCCTGAATCGATATAATTATTGGCTCAGATCGTGAGAGATCTATGCCGGATGGCTATGGGTTTCTAAAATCCCAGTTGCTTGTGGTAGTTTTCCTAGTTTGCCTATAGGGTTTGGGGATCAGCAATTTGAAAGGGCTACAAACTTGTGAAACAGTTTATTCATGGGGGCAGAATGTTCATCAGCGTGACCCAGTACTAAATACATACATTATAGGCATTTCTGTTCTGCACAATTTGCCATACAGCACTAGTTTCTGGGGGTGGGGCGGGGGGCAGACAATGGCTTATAAAATGCTTTTGAATGCCTAAAAAAGAAGGAGAGGTCACACTACGAGTCCGACTCCTCTGCTTTCTTTTTTGGAAAGAACCTTCTTAGTTACTTTAGCTGAGCTCTGCTGAGAGTAAGCAAAGTGGAAAAATCAGAAAATTACTTTTTTTTTATATGTTTCTGGGGGCAAAAGAGAGAGTGGGAGAAAATAAATGGAAAAAAAGTGACAGTGAGATTATGTGAAAGAGCAAATATGCAAGTGGATGAAGACAGCTGAGGAATAATGCAAGAGGTATGAAAAAAAGCAGCCAGAAAAGAGCCATGATGATAAACTTAAAGGGAACTGCAGAGCAGAAAGAACATCATAAATAATCATATTTTCAAATAAGAACAACGTATCAGTTTCTGTGACCTGGATAGAGCACAAACCTCCCATGATATTTCCTTAGCATTTTGATGCACACAAAATGCAATTTTCAGCTCAGGCGTTTTATTCTTCAATGTAAACAAGCTTTGGGTTTTTAAAATACATACCCTAAAAGTGTTTTCATACATAATACATATATCATAAAAATTTGACTTGCAAACTACTGAGTCCATGTCCCCCCAAGTATTCATTGTGAAGACTCACCACGTATAGAGATAGTACCTTATGGTAGAAATTGACATGCTAAAGCATGAAATGTCTTTTACCAAAGGTAAATAGGATTTTTTGAAGTACAGGACAAAGAAACGTCATAGCCAATTTTGCCCAAACTCTAGGAGGGAAGTGTTACGAGGTAGAACTATATTGTTAATTCGTTTCAAATGCTTTGGTGTTCCTTTAAATCTTGCTAATTAAGACAAATCAAGAGTGGAAAATAGCCCCTTTCTTATCTTCAAGGAATAAAGATGAAAGAAAAACAGAAAATGAAACCTCTTTTCTTGTTCTGTTCTTTAAAACAGAGCCCCAAGAAAATCTTGTGCTCACAGAAGGAGAAAGCCCCAAGTATTTACAGAGGGGGAGGGGGAGGAGGCGGGCAGAGAAGCATAATTAGAAGCAAGTTTTCACATTTGATTAAATTCCTCCACCAACAAAATGCACTTAGAGGTATTTTAAGTTAAACCAGTACTTAAGGGCTATGAAAAGCAAGATGATTGCATGTTTGTGGAAGAAGAAAGGGCAATTAAGAAAACCAGGCCAATTTAAAATGCCATATAAATAAAGGCGACCAGAAGTTGATTTAAAGTTTGTCTTCTGTAATTTGTCTCTCCTTTGTCGTGGCACGCTCAGAGAAAGTGAACGCGGGGGATGGAGGGGAGCAGGGGAGGGGAGGGGTGGAGGGGAGCAGGGGAGGGGAGGGGTGGAGGGGAGCAGGGGAGGGGAGGGGTGGAGGGGAGCAGGGGAGGGGAGGGGTGGAGGGGAGCAGGGGAGGGGAGGGGTGGAGGGGAGCAGGGGAGGGGAGGGGTGGAGGGGAGCAGGGGAGGGGAGGGGCGGAGGGAGGGAGCCTGTCGGATCCTCCTCCTCCGTCTCGCTGCTTCTCTCTCCCTCTCCCACCCTCCACTCCCGTCCGCCCTGCCTTCGCTTTGCGGACTCCCTCGGCTTCTGATTTGGAAGGACGCTGATTGGCTGGAAGCGATTCAACGCACGCGGGGCAAGAGAGCTTTGTCTGAGTTGAAGTGAAGTTGTACAGATTTTAGACCGGAGTCAGCAATCACGGGCGTTTGGTCTCTGCAGCCGAGCGGAGAAAAGGAGAAAGAATCGCTGGGAAAAGAGCCACTGCAGACTCCGCCGGCGCCCTGCGATAGATGCACGCCGACTACACAAGCGGGGAAACGCGGACGTGACACTCTTTCGCCTGCCAAGAGGACAAACGGCCGCACAGATGCAAGGACTGGACTCCATGCCGATATTATCTGGGAGTCGTGACACGGTGTGTATAAGACAAAAGTTTGCGAGCTGTTAATTGCTGTGCTGTGTTATTGAGAGACGCTTTCAAGTTTCGAGTACCAAATGTAGCCTAGCTTTAAGTTGCCAAAGGAAGTTGAGGGAATTGCTTTGCTGTTTTAACTGGCTCTGTGAGAGGAAATCTCATAAAACTGACCGAGGTACCAAATGAATGCTAAAATGCACTTTAGATTTGTTTTTGCACTCCTGGTGGTATCTTTCAACTCCGAGGTACTGGGCAAGAATTTGAAATACAGGATTTATGAGGAGCAGAGGGTTGGATCGGTAATTGCAAGATTATCAGAGGATGTGGCTGATATTTTAGTTAAGCTACCTAATCCTTCTACTGTTCGCTTCCGAGCCATGCAGAGGGGCAATTCTCCTCTACTCGTGGTCAACGAGGATAGCGGGGAAATCAGCATAGGGGCAAAAATTGACCGCGAACAACTATGCCAGAAAAACTTGAACTGTTCCATAGAGTTTGATGTGATCACTCTACCCACTGAGCATCTGCAGCTTTTCCATATTGAAGTTGAAGTGCTGGATATTAATGACAATTCTCCCCAGTTTTCAAGACCTCTCATACCGATTGAGATATCAGAGAGTGCAGCAGTTGGGACTCGTATCCCTCTGGACAGTGCATTTGATCCGGATGTTGGGGAAAATTCCCTCCACACGTACTCTCTCTCTGCCAATGATTTTTTTAATATCGAGGTTCGGACTAGGACTGATGGAGCTAAGTATGCAGAACTCATAGTGGTCAGAGAGCTGGATCGGGAGCTGAAGTCAAGCTATGAGCTCCAGCTCACCGCCTCGGACATGGGGGTGCCTCAGAGGTCTGGCTCATCTATACTAAAAATCAGCATTTCCGACTCTAATGACAACAGCCCTGCTTTTGAGCAGCAGTCTTATATAATACAGCTCTTAGAAAACTCCCCCATTGGCACTTTGCTGCTAGATCTGAATGCCACTGATCCAGATGAGGGCGCTAATGGGAAAATCGTCTATTCCTTCAGCAGTCATGTGTCTCCCAAAATTATAGAGACTTTTAAGATTGATTCAGAAAGAGGACATTTGACTCTTTTCAAGCAAGTGGATTATGAGATCACCAAATCCTATGAGATTGATGTTCAGGCTCAGGATTTGGGTCCAAATTCAATCCCAGCTCACTGCAAAATTATAATTAAGGTTGTGGATGTTAATGACAATAAGCCTGAAATTAACATAAACCTCATGTCCCCTGGAAAAGAAGAAATATCTTATATCTTTGAAGGGGATCCTATTGACACATTTGTTGCCTTGGTCAGGGTTCAGGACAAGGATTCTGGGCTGAATGGAGAAATAGTTTGTAGGCTTCACGGACATGGTCACTTCAAACTTCAGAAGACTTACGAAAACAATTATTTAATCTTGACAAATGCCACGCTGGATAGAGAAAAGAGGTCTGAATACAGTTTGACTGTAATCGCTGAGGACAAGGGGACACCCAGTCTCTCAACAGTAAAACATTTTACTGTTCAAATCAATGATGTAAATGACAATCCACCCCACTTCCAGAGAAGTCGATACGAATTCGCAATCTCAGAGAATAACTCGCCAGGGGCATATATCACCACTGTCACAGCCACAGATCCCGATCTTGGAGAAAATGGGCAAGTTACATATACCATGTTGGAGAGTTTTATCCTGGGGAGTTCCATAACTACATATGTAACCATTGACCCGTCTAATGGAGCCATCTATGCCCTCAGAATCTTTGATCATGAGGAAGTGAGTCAGATCACTTTCGTGGTAGAAGCCAGAGATGGTGGAAGTCCAAAGCAACTTGTAAGCAATACCACAGTTGTACTCACCATCATTGATGAAAATGACAACATCCCTGTGGTTATAGGACCGGCACTGCACAATAATACCGCAGAAATCTCCATCCCCAAAGGGGCTGAAAGCGGCTTTCATGTCACAAGAATAAGGGCAATGGACAGAGACTCTGGTGTGAATGCTGAACTCAGCTGCTCCATAGTAGCAGGTAATGAGGAGAATATCTTCGTAATTGATCCACGATCATGTGACATCCATACCAACGTCAGCATGGAATCTGTTCCCTACACAGAATGGGAGCTCTCAGTTGTCATCCAGGACAAAGGCAATCCTCAGCTGCATACCAAAGTCCTTCTGAAGTGTATGATCTTTGAATATGCAGAGTCAGTGACAAGTACAGCCATGACCTCAGTAAGCCAGGCATCCTTGGATGTCTCCATGATTATAATTATTTCCTTAGGAGCAATTTGTGCAGTGTTGTTGGTTATTATGGTGCTGTTTGCAACTAGGTGTAACCGAGAAAAGAAAGACACTAGATCCTACAACTGCAGGGTAGCGGAATCAACTTACCAGCATCACCCAAAAAGACCCTCCAGGCAGATCCACAAAGGGGACATCACATTGGTGCCTACCGTAAACGGCACTCTGCCCATCAGATCTCATCACAGACCGTCTCCTTCTTCATCTCCTACCTTAGAAAGAGGGCAAATGGGCAGCCGGCAGAGTCACAACAGTCACCAGTCCCTCAACAGTTTGGTGACAATCTCATCGAACCACGTGCCAGAGAATTTCTCATTAGAACTCACCCATGCCACCCCTGCTGTTGAGGTAAGATCATACCCTCCACCTATTCACTGACAAAGTCAGCTGTTAGTGATCAGAAGTTGTGTATGTGTTAGTTCTTAAACGTTTCCATTACTAAGTAACAATACTAACAATATGCAAATTAAATAGGATACCAGTTACATTATGTAGGTATAGCAAGTATACACACATTTTGCATACTGTCTTAAGGTTTTCATAAAGAATTTACTTGCATGTACCATGTGTAATATTGAAAAGTAAATGTGAAGCTAGCAAAGGACTATCTAATTAGAGTCCCCTTATCCTCAGATTATGATACTTCAAGCTAGAAATAAACAGGCTTGCTTTATTCTCAATAGTTGTGGTCTCTAAGAAAAATTAAAAACTGGTGTCTCCAGAATCCCATCTCAGTGCATGTGTATTTGTTCAGCTTTTGAAATGTTTCTGACATTATTTTAACTACATGTGTTAGAATGTATTTTACAGCATTTTCCATGTATTTTTATAACTGATCACTTTAATCTGAACTATAAGATAGAGGGAATCAATCAGTTTTCTATAAAGGAATCCTCTTTCAAAAAGAGAATGGCAGCTGTATGAGCGCATCCAAATTTCTCTGGGATGCACTTCAGTTCTGTTTGGTGGCTGGCTGCATGGTCCTTCAGAGTGCAGCGTATGTAAATCTTTAAAACGGAGGTAGTATGTTCAGTTAATTAGCACGAAATAGTGAGTAACTGTATTTGCTTGCTTAAAGCTTTTGAGTACTGGGGGATTTGTTTCCAGGAATCAGTACTGTCTGTTTGGTTTCCAGCAGGTCTCCCAGCTTCTTTCAATGCTTCACCAGGGACAATATCAACCAAGGCCAAGTTTTCGAGGAAACAAATATTCCAGGAGCTATAGGTATGAATTACCCTCGTGCTACCTATTAAGTCTCAGATAACACGAACGCTGAAGACTAAAAACTATACTTTCTCTGATTTCTCTTTCTAGATATGCCCTTCAAGACATGGACAAATTTAGCTTGAAAGACAGTGGCCGTGGTGACAGTGAAGCAGGAGACAGTGATTATGATTTGGGGCGAGATTCTCCAATAGACAGGTTGCTGGGCGAAGGATTCAGCGACCTGTTTCTTACAGATGGAAGAATTCCAGCAGGTAAGAGCGTGGTGATAGATAAATCCTTATTTTCAGATCGACTACACCAGTGAAGTGAGCAATTTCTCCCATGCTTTTACTTCTTCTTTGTTCTTTGCACTAAAGTTATCTGTAATACACACACCATTAGCAGTGAACATAGACTGAAACAATTTTAAATTGTTTAATTAAAATTCATAGTAAACAGTTGGTAGAGAAAGGGAATAAGCAGGAGAGTTTAAGAGGACAAGACGGAAGGAGTGGGGAGAGGAGGAGAGAAAATGACCCCACTCCCCTCCTCTCTCTACCCCCATCTACTACCGTCATAGGACACTCTTGAGCAACTCTGTAAAATTACTGGGTGGTTGTTTTTATTCAGAGAGCCTGTTTTGGTGCCTAGTGGTGAACTGGACTATAATTTGGAGGACACATTTCCTGTGATGGGAACCAACTCGCATAATCAGAGATTAAAATACACCAGGGAATGGTACACTTTAATCACTAAAAATAGGAGAAAGAATGCATCTTTGTAGGTGGTAGGCATGGAATAATGTTGCCACCTTTCATTTTATGTGTCCACTGTAAATGGAAGAGGAACAGGAGTCCAAGAGGGGAATTTATAACTACACAGCTAGATGGAGGAGACCCTATTAAGTTACGAGCTATATTTTCCTTAGACTCCCTTCTCTCCAATCCTGCAGTAGAAACTCTCAGATCCCGCTGAGTAAATACTGGCTGCATCACTGTAGCAACCCTGTTACTAAAGACTGTAATAATATATCAACCCTTAGGAACATATTCCTTTGGCTACTTATGTTTCTAAATTCCACGAAATGTTGATCAAATAACTGCCACCTGACAAATGAATAAGTGAAGTGATAAATGAAAGAAAGGCAGAACAAAACTATATTACCTTGCTGAGTCCATGGAACAACTGTTTTCTAAGTACAGATAAATAAGAGAGTTTAGGAAATAGACATGGGAGAGCTTCAGAGAGCCAGAGAAATTCAGTGGAAATCAGTACATAGGAACTCTCTCTCTCGTAAACTGAAGTGGTAGTGGCGGCAGTAGCTGCAGCAGTATTAATATTAGTCCTAGCAGTCGCAGCAGTGGTTACCAGCGACGCCCTAGTACTTACTCTGGGCCCATGAGGAATTCTATACCTGAACAACTTCTTGCAACACTTTGACACAGGAATTAATGGTGGCGGTAATAACAGTAGTGTTCATATTTTTTTTTTAGATTTGAAAACTGAAGCTTATAAAGGTTAAAAAAAAGTATCCAAAATCAAGCAATTTGTACATGATAGAGGTGAGATTTGAACCTATCCCTCTACTCATTAAACACTAATCTATCAAGAATAATATAAAGTAACAGGTTTTTATTTTTTTGTAATATGTTGAATGTCATATTTGTTCTTACATTCTAAAGTCTTACAGTACTACTGTCTGTAACCTATTAAATGCTGCTTATTTAATTATGCTATTACCGTAATAGATACTGCATTTCTGGCAGGATGAATGTATGGGAAGGACTTCTAGTGGCATGGAGGGCTACAATCAATGTACACTGAGAGCCGAGATACTTAGAGTCACCCATGGTGTCTTTTTCTTTTTCTTTTTTTAATGCATAGACTCCCTAGACCCATTTAAAGAGAAATCCTTGAAAACCTAGTGGAATATATATGGCCTAAGACAACTTGCTCAAAGAGAAACAGTTTTATTCTTCTTACCCATGAAATGAAAGAGCGGGCTGAATTTCTATGATTCTGTGATCCTGATGGAACTCTAATTTTGAATATTGATCCCTAGTTTTGAATAAGATGATTTCCCAAATTACATTATTTCATAAAACAGAAAAGTAAAATCATGGGTATAATATCAATTATCTCATTATATATGTTATTTTTTCACTTGTAGAAAGTCGACTCATTGACACAATTCTATCAGTATAGTTAAAAGGAGAATAACTGCTCCTACTTAGATAACCTTGCCATTTCTGAGCCTAAATTATACCTAAAGTCCTTTTTTAATTCTGAAATTATATAATTCAATAGCTAATCATGGTCTAATTTTTTAAAAAAGGTCACGATGCCTCTTTCACTCTACCCTATATTTTCAAAGTTACCACCACCAGCTATGTTCATGGCAGGAGAGTTACCTAATGCTTGAATTAAAGTAATTAAAGTAAATGTTAAAGAATAAAGACATCTGGGAAACAACAGGTGGACACTGATAAACTCTAGATAATAGTGAGCCTTATTTAGTGAGTAACTTGAGTCTCCGCCTAAGTTACATTTCTTTTCAAAGTTAGAGGCTCACCTTTATATTATCACTAACACCAGTGAATATATAGACAATTCTTTACAAAACAATTCCATATTTACACAATCATACTTAATCTGGGTGTGTGGTGGGAGAGCTGGGGTATGGCATCGTACTGCAATAGACTGTATCAGAGTACATACACTTCTGCCTGGCCAGCAACCTGTCTCTATGTGGGGTGTTGTAGAAAGTATTCTCGAGGCATAGAGCACCAGGAAATCACCAATGACCCATAAAATATCTTAAGCTTTATGCATGGTTGGCTATTAGAAATGTGCATAATCAAATATCTGTACAAAGATAACCATCCCTTAATTATGACCATCATTCTGATGATACATCACCCATATTCTGGCTTATTCTTCACGCTGGCAGCTTCTGCTGGCACATTAGGGTGTAAAATTTGTGCTTTGTAAACTTTATATTCCCAGGAAATATCCCAAGTAGAAAAAAAAAAAAAAAGTCCACATCTGAATGCCATTAACAGAAATCAGCACAGTTTTTCTAAAGCATGAATATTTTTAGAACTTCAGTGTGTTATTCCAACAATGTTTTTTCTGCATTAGACTGTGATCAAATATAGATTATGTTATGTTGCTTTGCCTGCCAAACAGGGTCATTTCTGGTCATTCATTCTATTAATTCCCACAGGAGGATCCTGCATTCTGAGCAGTAAAGTCAGCACGCATTTTTGTCTGTTGGCTCATGTTTGTCAACATACTTTCTTCCTTACTCAGTCAACTTTGAACCACAACACTTCATATACGCTTGCAAAATCTCACTTTTCCCAAAGTGTTAGCTACACCAGGATGTTCTTGTGATACCCCTCCTTGATTGGGCACATTCCATTTTTTTATCATTGTATCATCTGTGATTACTTAATTCAAACATTTGTCTTTAATTCCATGTCCTCACCATTCTCATGGCTGGTATCCTACTTCTGGCCTTTCTTCCATGGCTGGTTTTCTGTACCAGCACATGAATTGATATTCACTCTCCAGTAGCTTCTTTCTTTGTCAAATCTTTCTTTCATACAGCTTGAACAACTTTTTCAGAACATTTTAATTTATACTTTTTGTTTCAAAAGCAATAATTGACTTTTGTTGCCTGGCAACACCTAATTCAGCTATTTATCTTGGCATTCCAAGGCCAATGAAATCCACTCCTAGCTTATTAACTTTCAATTTTTTTTTTTTTTTGTATCTTTTGCAATAGGCAGAGCCATCTCTTCCCGTAACACACCAATCCTTTGCTCATGTCACCTTTCTGCCTGAAAAAGTGGCTTCTCTTCACTTTGTCTTCTATTCATCTCTCAAAGTTTGTTTCAGGTTGCTCTTTCTTTAACTACTTCAGCATCCACCTCTACTCTTTTCTTTTTTTAAATTTTATTTTTACTGAAGTAGAGTTGCTGTACAATATTATATAAGTTATAGATGTACAATATAGTGATTCACAGTTTTTAAAGGTTATACTCCATTTACAGTTATTATAGAACATTGGCTATATTCCCTGTGCTGTACAATATATCCTTGTAGCTTATTTATTTTATACCTAACAGTTTGTACTGCTTAATCCCTTACCCCTATCTTGCCCCTCCCCACTTCCGTCTCTCCACTGTTAACAACTAGCTTGTTCTCTACATCCGTGAGTCTGCTTCTTTTTTGTTATATTCACTAGTTTCTTGTAGTTTTTTAGATTCCACATATAAGTGACATCATACAGTTTTTTTTTTTTTTTTCTTTTTTTAACATGCCCTCATCATCGTATAGTTTGGCACTTTAACTGGGCATTTATGACCTCATTTGTAACACCTGATTATTCTTATACCAGAAGCCATTTGAGGGCAGGAAGCTATCATAGCACTTTACATATGGCAGGCTCTTAATAGATAATTGATTGATCACTCAATGACTAATGGCTTGATAGATGTTAGGCATATGTTTTTCTTCTTATGTCCCATGCTTGCTTCCTGCCCTACCTAAAAGGTCTAGCACAGGGGCAAAATTGGCCATCATGCTGTGGGAAAAAAGAGTTCTCTGTTTCCCCATGACTTTCCCTTTCCAGAAGAAATTTAACCACCTGACAGAGCTTTCAAGGAGCGACAGGAAGGTTGGCCACTTGCACCACTAGCCAACAAGTTCTGATTCATTGGATACGGTGTGGAACATCTGTGGCTCTAAGTTACATGTACACTGAGGATGATTTCGAACAGTTGAGTCTCAGGAAAAAGGTTGAAAGTATCAATGAAATTAAGAAATGCCCTCTTCTGTGTCACTGCTCTTCCATCTCTATTATTTTGGCCCTCCTGCTCTCCATTAGTCTTTATTCATCAATTTTTCATATTTTTTGAATTTTAAAATTTTATGTTAATTTATTTTTTTATTACTAAAGCCCCATTTATTTACTGTGAAGTTATAAAATAGCATTCCCTGTCTAAAAACTCCTATGACCAAATTTATTTTTAATATGAACTGTTGTTTGAATCACCCAGATGGTACTGATGGTTATTTTCATTATGTTCAGTTCTCTAGAAAGCTGATCATGCTCGGGATTCTTAGAAGCTTGTGTAATTTTTCCTTTTTCCCCCTGTCATTAAAAATTAAAATAAAACAAAGCCAATCAAACAATTAAGTCCTTCCCACAGAATTAAAGACCAGAAAACAAACGGAGAGGTGTCATCAGGTCTGTTCCCCTTCCTTCTAAAAGGATGTGAGTACGACAATATAGACAGGTCTCCTTTCCATTTTCAGAGACTCAGGGAATTAGGAAAAAAAAATTCATTACCACTTTGATAGTTACTTCAGTACTTAGAAAACCTCACTGCTATGAAGGTATTCCAGTTACTTTCAACACGTTTTGGTTTTGTCCACATTTAAATGATGAACAACGACAGTTGGTAAATATTTCCAAATAGTAATAATGCATTAACTCAGCACATCTAAACATCTTTTTATTCTTGCTTATTTAAATGTAACCTTTCTTCATAGCAAAATGACACAAGGATTCTCAATATTGCTGTCTTTCTCTCATGCCATTGTGATTCCCATGGGATTGGCATTCACACTATCCAGCATCTTCCCTACTTTGAATTTCTAGCCTTCCTAGCAAGCAGACGTTTCTTCTCACAGTTCTTGCTCTCATTTTTGTCCCTCAACTTACCCCTTCTCTATTAAAAATTGAGGCCCAGAATGGATGAGGTATAAGGACAGAATTATCTTCAAGGCTCAAATGATGAAAAGCAGTGACTTCCACACCTTTGAACAAAGTCCCTTACTTCTCCTTTTCTGAAAGGCAACATTTATTCTTCACTTTTCTTTTTTGTGCATAAATCTTTTCCAAAATTTTCTTTTAAGGCATAAGAACACTAAATACGGGATCTACCCTGCTAACAAAGTTTTAACCATACAATACAGTATCATTAATTGTAGGTACAGTGTTGTACAGCAGAGCTCTTGAACTTAATCTTGCTTAACTGAAAATTTATGCCTGTTAATCAGCAATTCCCCCATTTCCCCCTCTCCCTAATCCCTGTTAACCACCCTTTCACTCCTGGATTCTATGAGTTTGACCATTTTAGATGCCTCATATACAGGGAATCGTGCAGTTATGTGTCATCCTGTGACTAGCTTATTTCTTATTTCGCTAAGCTTAATGTCCTCAAGATTCATCCACATTATCACATATTAGAGAGTTTTCTTCTTTCTTAAGGTGGAATAATATTCCATTGTATGCGTATACTACATTTCCATTAAACATTCAGTGGGCATTTAGGTTGTTTTCACATCTTGGTTATTGTGAACAGTGCTGTAGTGAACAGAAGAATGCTAATATCTCTTCGAGATCCTGATTTCAACTCTTTTGGATATATATCCAAAGATGGGATTACTGGCTCATACAGTAGTTCTCTTTTTTAATTTTTTGAGTAACCTCCATATTATTTTCCATAGTGGTTGCACCATTTTACATTCCCCACAACAGTGTACAAGGGTTCCAAGTTTTCCTCACTCCCCCTCACTTGTTATTGTTTGGGTTTTTTGGTTTGTGTTTTATTACAGCCATCCTGTAATAAAACTGGTTTGAGGTGATTTCTTATGGTGCTTTTTGATTTGCATTTCCCTGATGATTAGAAAATATGTAGCTAATGCCCACTCTATGCAGACACTTCAGACCTTTCCCAGGTGCTGGGGGTACAACAATAAGCACACTGGACAACTAGCTTCCCCTGACCAGGGATTTGGCATTGGTCAAGAGTCAGCCTTTTTTTAGCAATAACTTGGGAGGAAGAGAAATCTTTCTTAAGCAGCCAGATCTACAGAATTAGCTCTGAATATGTTAGTATGGCTGATATCAATCCAATTTTCATTCAAATCTAAGATAATTACTTTGCATTTTCTGAATTCTGTCATTTGCTCTAAAATGAAATCATGATATTGAAGAGACCTAAGCTGTCACTGAAAAAGATGGATGGTTTGTGGAGTATATTTTACATCTTCACATTTCTTGGTTGTTCTGTAGTTTAGTTATCACATTTGCCAAATTGAGAGTTTTGCCCTCTTCATTTTTCTGCTTTTCTCATATCATCGATTATTTTCTATGAGTGTAACCACTCACATTCCAACAGTGCATCATAACATCTGGAAGAACTAACCAATGGTTTTTCATATTCTTCTTCTTTTGTTGACTTCTCCAACTCTTTGAATTTCAAACCTCTAAAAGGCTTCTTAACAGGGTAACTGCAGATGCCTGGTATTTGAGGATAATTTGCACTGCTGTTTTAAGGAACAAGTCGATAAATAATCCAGAATACTTTTAATAGAGATTGATAAGTATAATTACCTGATAGCTTATTATATTCTCAATGCCTCCATTAAAAGTAAAGTAGGTCAGATAGACCTCAACATCTAGAAGGTACTCGGTGGTAGTACTCAAGGCTTATCTGGTGGCATTCTAAAGTTATGGATTTCCCCTTACAGCTCTGGGTTTTTATAGAGTTTATGTTCAGCAAATATTTCATCACCCACACCTTAGCTCTTTTCCAAACTTCTTCATTAGTAAGTTGTCAATCCATCTTCTCATTACATGAGTAGCAGACGATATCCCTGAGAAGTACATGAGTCATAACCCTCCTTTGCTTATCTGATAGACAAAAATATATATATACCAGGTCCATAAAACCAGGAGTCAAATCAAAATTGTAACTGTAGTCCACCTCACATGTATAATAATGGGTTAGTATCATGGTCGTAGTTTAAAATTGTCTTATTCTATGTTTAAAATAAAAAAATGATAATTTTTTCTATTATTTTGAGTCACACGAAGTATAATAACGAATCCCCACTGCTTTCCTTGAGTGCAGCTATGCGGCTGTGCACGGAAGAGTGCAGGGTCCTGGGACACTCTGACCAGTGCTGGATGCCACCTCTGCCCTCACCTTCCTCTGATTATAGGAGTAACATGTTCATTCCGGGGGAAGAATTCCCAGCACAGCCCCAGCAGCAACATCCGCATCCGAATCTTGAGGATGACACCCAGCCAGTAGATGCTGGTGAGAAGAAGAAGAGTTTTTCCACTTTTGGGAAGGATTCCCCAAACGATGAGGACTCTGGGGGTACCAGCACGTCCTCTCTGCTCTCGGAAATGAGCAACGTGTTCCAGCGCCTCTTACCCCCTTCCCTGGACACCTATTCTGAGTGCAGTGACATGGATCGATCCAACTCTCTGGAACGCCGGAAGGGACCTTTGTCAGCCAAGACTGTGGGTTACCCACAAGGGGTGGCGGCCTGGGCGGCCAGTACGCATTTTCAAAACCCCACCACCAACTCTGGCCCCCCACTTGGAACTCACTCCAGTGTGCAGCCTTCTTCAAAATGGTTGCCGGCCATGGAGGAGATCCCTGAAAATTATGAAGAGGATGATTTTGACAATGTGCTCAACCACCTCAATGATGGCAAACACGAACTCATGGATGCCAGTGAGCTAGTGGCTGAGATTAACAAACTGCTTCAAGATGTCCGCCAGAGCTAGGAAATGACAGCAAAGCATTTTTGTTTCCATATATGTGGAAATAGGGGACGGCGAAAACCCTGCAAGAACTGGCATTGCCACATAGTTGCATTTATCATAAATGTGTCTGTGTATATTGAATATTAAATACTGTATTTTCGTATGTACACAATGCAAGTGTGATTATTTTAATCTGTATTTTAAAAATACATTTGTACCTTATATTTATGTGTAATTTAACAGACAAATTTTATTTTTTTACTCCCATGATAAACATGTGTCTCCTAATCATGTAGAAACTAGCCACTGTTCAAATCTGATATAATATGCAACCACAAAGTATAAAGGCACTGCTTAGATTAGTTATGTTGGGGAAGAAACTGTTAGGCTGTAGGGACAATCCCACTAAAGCATTATTCAATTCTTAGTTCCATTAAGTGATCCAGCTTCTATTTTCTTTAACTTTTTAAAAAAAGTAAGCATCAAGAAAAATGTTTAACTCTTTTATTATTATCGTTGTTATTATTTTTACTGGTCTCTGCTAGTTCTGAGAGTTGGACTCTTACAGTAAAATTGAAACATGAGGTGAAATTTTATTTCAGGACTGGGAAGTATCTTTCACAGACAATGATGTAAAAAAACAGGACTAGAATCGGTTTTCTAACTCCCAGGCTCCTACTATTCCAGGACATCACACTGGCCTGTTCTTGAGAATATTTCTGCTAAAGTATTATCATCTATTCATAATCAAGGTAAACAATGAATTTTATTCCATCCTTGTAATATGAGAGGTGCCCCAAGGAAATGGAATCTGTCTTTTAAATGGATAACAGTGTGTATTTTAACAGCATAAAGTATTAATGGACAAAGACAATTATGTCGGTGTCCCTCCTAGGGTAGTAAATATAATTGATTTATCCTGAAACTCTTCTATTTGAATCTTCCCCTCTCCTCTCACAATACTTGAACATGTTTATTTTTTGTAATGTTTTTCACTATAACTCTTCACTCTTAGCTTTTGTCTCTAGTGCATGATCTCATATTTTTGCTTTTATTTTTAGTATAAGAACATTTATAAAATTACAGTTTTTGTTATTGCAATTCTGTTTTATTTGTTGTGTGACAAACGGCAAATTCTTTATTTATTGTGCTGTTATCTCTCTGTGTGGAATGCCTTGGAAAGGGAGATCGTTGTTATTATGACTTCTCATTTATGACCTAGCTTCTATTAATGTTATTTCTATGAATACACTATCTTGATTGTACTCTCCAGAAAATTTTACTGTCAATGAAAATAAAAGGAAAATTGAAGTAAAGCTAAAGAACTGTCCATACATCAGAGTGCTGTTCCTACATATATGTTCAAAAGTTTTGCATGAAGCATACCCCTCATGAGAGGGTAATTCAGAGTTGTGTTTTGAATAGTAGAGAGGGAATATTCAACTGGCTTGGAAACAAGAAAAACCACAATGGAAAAGGAATGAATTTGAGATCTGTAATGGAAATGAAAGCAGTCTACCATATTTCCAGTAGATTAAAGAATTGAAATGCATTTGAAGTATAAAGAAAAAGGAATAATCAACAGTAACCACTTGAACATTTCTCAAATTATTTCTCAGACCATTTTGTGTTAAGTTGTGTCAGGAAAAAAAGTGTACCCTTACACTGTTTTCAAGAGGTGAAAATATTTTCTTTGGTTTACTAGTAGGGAAATGAAATACTAGGAAAGTTACATAACCTTAAAATGGAGGAAACTCAGATATTTTCATTCTCAACTGAGTACCACATCAAATAGATGTGTTATGTCTTTCAAAAGGCACATTTTCCTTTGTAGAAGGGATTACAATTACAAGTGAAATTTCAGTTTATTTTTCAGTAGATTACACACACAAATGCTAACCACATTGAAATACATTTTGCTTTTCAACTTCACTTCCTTTCAGTACATATTATCATTAAGAAAAAGACTTTCATAACTTCACTGTTCTTAATTTAAAGCACCAACAGTAATTCAGGAAGCAAAGCTCGAAATCAATGTTCGAATGATGTAAAGTAAATAAAAGGCAACACTGTATGAAACAGAAGAGCTTTGTACATTGTCTGTACAGGAAGCATTCCGGGTCTCAGGCTGCTTGTTTCTCCAGCCTCCCCGCTCTTCTTACTTCCCATGCCCCAGGTTAAGGGATATTAGGGCAAGCTTTTCACTTTTCACTCTTGTTCTTTTCACAGGTAATATTATCTCAGTGAAGGCTGGAGTGTCTGATGCCATGATAGCAACCTAAGTTCTCATCAAATTTATATTTCCTCTTCTTTGATACCATGCCCTTCCTCAGATTGAAACAACCAAAAAGCACTTCAGTCAAGGATATCCCTTCCTCCATTTGGCCCCAATGGATTCCCTTAAATGTTCTTCAGTGATAATCATCCATTAAGGGAAACATCTTCCAATAATGTAATTTGACACTGAATCTGTTGCTTAACATATTTTCCTTTTAAATGCTCATAGGATGATTAGAATTGGCTTTCTTCAGACTCTTATAAGTTACTATATTAACACGGTTATTCATTTATCATTTCTTTCTTTCTTGGTATTTGGCAGATGGGGCTCATAACTTTGCTAAACATTTAAATTCTTGTTCCTCCTGTCACACATATATCAAATTTACCACTTACCGATACATAACTGTTAAGGCAAAAGATGGGTAAGTTACTGTCTTATTGGAGTCACTGAAGAAGTGTCATTTGTGAAAATCAGCTTAGCTTCCTTGTTTCATCCATTTGATACCAGCTAATGTCAGAAAATATTCAAAACTGAGTTTGAATTACTGACACGTTAAAATTCAAAGAATAGTGAATCTATGTAAAATTTAGTTGTATGGGTGAAAAACGGATTGTCTGACATAGCAACCTGCAATCCTGCATGAACTCACAGAACTGATCCGAGACAATTCAGGCAATTTGCCGAACTATCAAAAAGTTTTGATGTTTCTGTTCCAATTCAATATATCTTGATTAAACATCATCACAGTATCAAAGATAAAAGGATACACTGAATAGGCAATAAATATTGCTATATAAAATTAAAGCCAAACCATATGAAAGTCTTAAAGATTTGTGTTGAGTTTTAAAAAGGAAAAATAATGCAGGAATTTTTTTTTAAAGCCAGCATGTTGACTTCCTTAATTGCAGGTTAAATTCATAAAACAAAGCTATCATATATTTATAAACTGCCTTATATATTGTGAAAGTGTAAGATGCAAAACTGATTGTAATCATTTTTAATATGTTAGGATTTCTCTGTGAATGTTAGAAACATTTCTATGTGGTTATATAACATTTTAACTTAATAAATTAAGTATTTGGGGCACTGAAGATTCATCTCATTCAGTTTAGTTTCTAGAAGAAGCAGTAAGTCACTTTTTTGAAATCACTGAATAATACCTAAAGTATTACATTGCAATTGGAAAAAAAACTTTATTGCCCAAATTGTGGCTTCATTCTTCAACTGTGTAACAGGAGTCATAGTCAAGTACATACATTTTGTATAACAGAAATAATAGGACATTTAATATAATCTAAACCAAAAAATAATTAACAGGTAGGCACTGTATAATAGATCTGAAAATGATAGTCTCTACTTCTCATTAATTTAACTTTTTATTTTATAAGATAGCTTATACAACTTGTGGAGCTGTTAAAAGAATTTTATGGGGAGCTGGTATTGCAAAAATTGCTACCAGAATTTACTGACTTCCTGACTTCTAAAATTGCAATAACACATCCTACCCTGGCACTTGAAAATAATAGTTTTCTATTTCCTTTTATGACTTCTGAAAGTTGCTCCTAATTCTTGTTTGCTTTTTCAGATTTTATCCCTTCAATTTATTTATTTTATGGTACTCCTCCTTGATAATTTATCCTACTGTCCACATTTTATAACAATCTTCTCCAAATTTTTGCATGTATATAGTTCTTTATACAGCCACCTAGGTTTTTTATCAATCTTTTCACGTCCTTCCTTTGCTATTAGTATTACAGGGATCATATTTTTGAGATATGAAGCCAATATCTTTTCATTCTCAATAAACCTTGCTCCTCTGATTCACTAGTTTAATAGAAGGGCAAATTTATATAATTAAGAACAAAGGGGTCATTTCATTTGTTCTATGTTTTATAAAAGTTTTTGAGTGCTTATAGACACACTAGCATAGAAAATTTGACTTTTATTGAGGGAGGAAATTCTTTTTTCTAAATATAAAACACTTCCCTTTACGTACTAAGGGTTAGGCTGGGAAGGGTGAGCTTGGAGTTTTACTATGAGCCAAAGTTAAGCGCAAGAGAATGAATATTAAGTAAGAAAGGGCCATAACCATAGAAAAGAAAGATAAGTTAGGCAGCTGTTGAGAGCATAAAGCCCTAGAGGTGAATAAATTGAGAAGGGTGAAATATCAGGTTTTAGTGTCTTTATTCCCACCTCCAGTGATCTTTAGAAGAAGCTGTACAACAAAGCAATACCTCTGGGGAAGGTGCTCCCCCTTTCCCTGACCCTCCCTGCTCAGGAGTGCAGACATGGAAGGAAGAGGTGCAGGTGTGTATGTATGTCTCTGGGGCAGCACTTCTCCTCTTCTCTGCCTTTGGATGGCCTGCAGGAGATTCAGACTTTCTTCCTTACCCAAAATGGGGGAGAAGCTGATATTATCAACTGTATTACCTTTCAAACTGCTTTTATCTAAATGAAGGAAACCCTTCTAAAAACCCCAGGTGCATTCTTGTTTTATTAAAAGGTACATTCTGCAGTTTAAAATAACTAATCACAAAATAGTCTAGGCAGAAGAAGCATAGGCTTTTCCTTTGGAAGAAGACCTTTGTGTTAGAGTTTTAGGTTCCAAATAATCTATACAACTTCCAGGAAATCTTGTTACACTGAGATGCAACATCCAAAAATGGAAGTAAGAATATTTCATAAATTCTCACCAGAAAAATATTTTGCCAGTCTCTGCCTTGTGACTTGTATCTCTTCTGCAAACGTATGCCTGGAGGCTGTCAGTGTGGACTTTGTGAACTTCCTCTAGAGATTTTCGGTAATTGCCAGAAGTATAGGCGGTAACAACATGACAAGTCTACATAGCAATAAGCAAAGTGTCACTGAAGGAAAAGTCTACAAAGGACCAACCACTACAAATGACTTATTCCTTCACTGCTTTTTCTCCCGTCCCTTTCTCCTCATTTTCTCCTCGGGTGGCATTTGAGTAGAGGGGCAGTATGTAAATCATTCCTTAATTTAACAAATATTTATGGTGCAATTACTGTCAGATAATGATCCAGGTGTTTGAGATACATTGTTGAACAAAACAGACAAAAAAGACATGAAGACCACTACACACCTATTAGAACAGCCAAAATCTGGAACACTGACAACCCCAAACGCTGACACGGATGCGGAGCAACAGAAACTCTCATGCACCGCTGATGAGAATGCAAAACGGCACAGCCACTTTGGAAGAGTTTGGAGTTTCTTACAAAACTAAACATACTCTTACCATATGATGCAGCAATTGTGCACCTTGGTATTTAAACAAAGAAGCTGAAAGCTTCTGTCCACACAAAAACCTGCACCCGGATGTTTATTGATGTTTTTCGTAACCGTCAAAATTTAGAAGCAACCAAAATGTCCCCCAGTATGTGAATGGAAAAATAAACTGTGGTACATCCAGAAAATGGAATATTATTCAGTGTCAAAAAGAAATGAGCTATCAAGTCATGAAAAGACATGGAGGAACGTTAAATGTACATTATTAAGTGAAAGAAGCTAATCTGAAAAGGCCACGTACAGTATGACTCCAACTATATGACATTCTGAAAAAGACAAATCTATGAAGACAGTAAAAAGATCAGTGGGTGCCAGAGGTCTGGTAGGGGGAATGAATAGGTGGAACACAGAGAATTTTTAGGGCAGTAAAAATATTCTGTATAATACAGATATATATAAATATAATATAATAATATTCTGTAAATATATAATGATGGATATATGTCATTATACATTTTTTCCAAACCCATAGAATGTACAACACTAAGAGTGAACCCTAATGTAAACCTTGGACTTTGGGTGATTATGATGTGTCAGTGTAGGTTCATCAATTGTAACAGATGTACCATTCTCATGAGGGATGGTGTTAATGGGGGAGGTTCTGCACATGTGGGTTCAGGGGGTATATGGAAAATCTCTGTACCTTTCTCTCAATTTTGCTGTCAACCTAAAACTGCTCTAAACTAATAAATCCTTAAAGAGAGAGAGAGGGGTAAAGAGAAAAGCCAGCAGAGAAAAAGCCCCAGACCATAACTGTCATGACGGAACAGACCACACACACCACCAGAGCAGGCAGACACTTCGTATCAGGTGTAATTTGCAACAGGACAGAGAAATGATCAGAGGCCCTGCTTTGTTAACCAATACACCTCCAGTGCCTAAAACGGCAGCTGGCCTGTGATAGATGCTCAACAAATATTTGTTGAATGCAGGGATGACTTTATGCTTCTCCTTGAACCTGTATGCTACCCAGGGAGAAAGACTGAAAAAATATTGCATTACTACTATTAAAAAACTCAGTTATGACCCAAGCATGCTTAAGTTTTAAGCCTCAAGGAACTAAGATAGCAGTAACGAAATAAAATTCAGTGTTTTCTCCTAGCAGCATGAACTGGAAATCAAGAAAAACTGAGACCAAATATGACTGTGTACGTCTATTTCTTTTTCACTTTTTCTAAAGAACATTTTTAAATTTTTTTGGCTGTGCTGGGTCTTAGTTGCATCACGTGGTATCTTTAGTTGCGGCATGTGAACTCTTAGTTGCAGCATGCATGCGGGATCTAGTTCCCCGACCAGGGATCGAACCCAGGCCCCCTGCATTGGGAGCACAGACTCTCACCCACTGGACTACCAGGGAAGTTCCTTTCTAAGGAACATTTAGATATTTTGGAATATTTTGTCCTTTTCTTTGGGCATTTGTGTCTAGATTGGGTGCTGCAGTTCAAATCTGAAAGCCACCCCTTTCTGGCAATATGGCTTTCAATAAGTTACATGACCAGTGAAAAATTTGGTCTCCACACTTGTACTACAGTGTTAATAAATAGTAATAGCACATTCATGTCAAGTGAAACAAATAATGAACCCTTTAAATTAGAAGAGGAAAACACAAGGGAATTTATAACAGGAACCATCTGTTTTCTTGCGTCATTTTTCTACAGAAGAGCTCATCAGTTTTGGTGCAGATATGGGGAATTAAATAATAAGTTTCTTTGCCATCTGAGGTTTTAGCAGATGTCTTGAAAGGAAAAAAATTAATTTTACTTAAAGAAAAGAAACTATGGTTTATAATGCTATCAGCGGGGAAGGCTAACAGGTGTAAAAAATAAACTCAAAATGAATAACTTCTCAAATGTAGCAAAGGTTCCTTTCTTCTCATGTAACGGTCAGTCTAAAGTGAAGGTCATTTGAAGAGCAGCCTCATGAAGATTCTACCATCATTAACCCATCATTTCCAAGGTTACCTTGGAGGGAGGGAGCTCCTTTTCAGACAGACACAAGGGAAATGGTTATGGAGTAGTGCAACTAGGAGACGATTAAGAACCAAGCCTGAAAGTGTCATAAGTCACTTCCACTGATGGCTCATTGGCTAGAAACAGTCACATGACCACAGAGGGAGGCTATGAGAGGCTGCCTGCTGTACTTTGGTCAGCAGCACAGTCTCTACCACACAATCTTTAGGAGCGCCTACACTCTCAGAATGTCACAACAAGTCATCAGTATAATTTCTCCAGTCATTTGCAGTTCACTGTTGTAATTCTCCCACTAGAATCTGAGTACCTTGAGCAAAGAAACTGTATGTTTTTAGTTTTGATCCATTTCTGTGTCTCCAGAGACTGGTGTAGTTTTTGACCTGTCGAAGGTACTCAATCTACAAATAATTAAAATCAAGAAAAAAGATAACATTTAAATCCTACACAGTAATCTTTTGTGGCGGGTGGGGGTGCGGGAGGGCAGGGAGTGGGATGGGGAAGGGTTGGTAGATACAGTTATTATCAGAATCAACCCATTTTCCAAAATAAATATGACTACTCTACCCAGATTTTGATAGGAATCAAAAAAGTGCTTCCTGGTTGTGGCGGTAGGGAGAGGCGGGAGTGGAGCCCGCCTGCAAAGCAGAGAGGGAACACTTTGCGGTAAAGAAAATGTTCTTTATCTCGATTGGGGTTGGTGCGTTACATTTGCCAAAACTCACCGAAATGTACATTTAACATCTGTGCATTTTATTTGTAAATTATGTCTCAATAAAACGGAAAAAAAATCCCCATTAAATAATAGCTGAAAAGCAAAACTAGAGAAGAAGATGAGGACTGCTCACTGAATCAAAGCAAATCTCTAATTCCGCAGGTAGTCAGTTCAGAGAAAGTCCCCAGCAGGATATTCTATACCATGTCACATTAGCAGTGACTCAGTTCTGTGACCTAGCTGCTAGTCTTCCAGTTACAACTGTAGGTTTCTTAGGGAAGAGAACAGCTAATTAGATCTAATCATCTTAATTTTACACCATCAGCTGTGACAAGAGAGGCAGTACTGAAGAAACCACCATGAACCCTGAAGACCCAACTTCATTTAAGGAGCTTTCCATATTTAGGAAAAACCTTATGGTTTTGTTTAGTTTTAACAGAAACCCAAATTGTAACACAGAAGAGAAATCTGTGTGCATTACCAGGGTAGCAATATTGTGAGAAAGTAAATATATCCACCCCCCAACCCACCGCCGGCAAATATATCGTGAGTGTGCTTGTGTTGGGCTGTACCCCACTGTGCTTGCCCAGCTTCAAGACCGAAGAATGATTTAATGGATGGGGGAGCTTACAAGTCTGAAGCAAGGTCTTGGAGCAGGAAATGGACAGACAGCAAGAGAACAGCCATCTTGGGTGGCCTGATCATACGCTCCACCCCTGCATACGCTGCACGACCCTCACAACCTTGGTCCACCCCTCTTCAGCAATATCCCTGGGGTCAGGGGCACTGCAGCCAGACGCCACAAATACAACACAGACAGCAGCAGCCAGAGGGCATCAAGAGTAAGACACCCCGGGGGCTTCCCTGGTGGCGCAGTGGTTGAGACTCTGCCTACCAATGCAGGGGACACGGGTTCGAGCCCTGGTCTGGGAAGATCCCACATGCCGCGGAGCAACTGGGCCCGTGCGCCACAACTGCTGAGCCTGCGCGTCTGGAGCCTGTGCTCCGCAACGGGAGAGGCCGCAACAGTGAGAGGCCCGCGCACCGCGATGAAGAGTGTCCCCCGCTCGCCGCAACTGGAGAAAGCCCTCGCACAGAAACGAAGACCCAACACAGCCAAAAATAAATAAATAAATAAATTTATTAAAAAAAAAAAAAAGAGTAAGACACGCAGTATGCTCAGAACAGTCGTTCACCAGGATGTGGGCAAACTTTGGAGCCAAGCGCTTACCGGGCCAAAGAGGGAGTCAATGGCGGCAGCATCCTGTCCAATTATAAGGAAGATAAGGCCACCCCTGGTTTTCATAAACCTAGAGCCACACCCAAGGGGAAGGGAAGGCCCTGGCTTTAAAGGAAACATTCCGGTGGCCTAGCCAGGAGTCAGCAGTCACAGTACAGGTCTCCACCCCATGTTTTGTTGAGTGTCACTAGGGGTGGACCCATTAGGTCTTTCCAAACAAAAAACAGTTAACCCACTAGTTGGACTTGCGTGTCCAGAAGTCACCCTATTCCACTCCACACAGCAGAGCCCAGGGGGACTCATGGGCAGTCGGTTGTATAGTAAGGTTTTACTGACGAGGGTCCTTCTGACGTATTGGCAGGCAGGGCAGGAAGATGGTGAGGGTCTTTTCCCCTTATGGTCGGCCGTCCCCACATAGTCACATTAGCCGGGTCCACTTTTCATGGAGGTCCAGAGGAGGACAACAATGGCATCTCACTGTAGACCCAGCAACTAGACTCATTTTGCAGTGAGGCCATGGTCGCTTCCCAGTCCTCAAATAGATTTCCTTTACTCAGGCTAGGGATAATGTGCAAAACATCTAACAGACACAACACAGGGGGGATCATGACCATTAGCAAAATACCAGCAGTACCCGCATTCTGAGATAATACCATACCCACCTGTGGATTTTGTCCCAGTCTGCCACAGAGTTCAAAAAACTCAAGTTTTCAGTAATACAGCAACATGTCGCAAATCACATTACAATGGCCACCTAGTTTTAACCTTGGATTTCTGAATCACAGCTACTCCATTTTGACTTTCAAATGTATTCCCCTCCTCAATGGCCAAAGTAGATGTACAATGCATACTCGACAGGCCACAAAACAGGACACTCTGGTCAGTAAAGTTTAAGTTAAACCATGTATAAACCAGAATGGTTTCCCTATACTTCCATATGTGAAGATTTTTCCATCATTTCCCCTTTTGATTGCAAATCTTCTGATAGACCAAAGTATATGTCCCTTGAAGCCAGGGTGAACGTCGGCTGCCCTGAGTCCAGATCATGTCCCTTGGTTCTAGGCCTCCTTTATTTTTGCCTACTTATCCACGTTGGGGGAAAACCGATCAGATATTGTGAACAAGCTCAGAGGTATGTTAATGGGGAAACATTTTATAGGCTATATATTTTATCACTTATAATTATACAATTTATCACATTTTATCACATCAAATTTTTACACAAACATTATTCATGTCCTTTTAGTGGCAGACTTACAGCAAGCAGTGACACATCATGAGTAGTTACACTCTGTGACAACCTCGCTAGATAATTTTCTTCCCATCTTGAACATCAGAGAAAAAGTATGGCTAACACAATAACTTTCATAAATACAGACCTCAATGAGCAGAACTAGAATCCACTGAACCAAAATATTTTTCTCTCTAAAATTACCCTCATCTCCACCAAACAAAGCCAAATCAAGAAGAATTTGTTGGGGCTTCCCTGGTGGCACAGCGGTTGAGAGTCTGTCTGCCAGTGCAGGGGACACGGGTTCGAGCCCTGGTCTGGGAAGATCCCACATGCCGCGGAGCAACTAGGCCCGTGAGCCACAACTACTGAGCCTGCGTGTCTGGAGCCTGTGCTCCGTAACGGGAGAGGCCGCGACAGTGAGAGGCCCGCGCACCGCGATGAAGAGTGGCCCCTGCTTGCCACAGCTAGAGAAAGCCCTCACACAGAAACGAAGACCCAACACAGCCAAAAATAAATAAATAAATAGATTAAAAAAAAAAAAAAGAAGAAGAATTTGTTTGCAAAATTAGTCTGGTGAATTGACCACATAGGCTCCTCGAAACTGCCTGTGGTAGAACCCCTCATAAGGAGTCTCAGACTAAATTCCCAAAAGGCCTCTCAAGGCCAGGAAAGCCATGCCAAAGGCCTGCCATCAGGCTCCACCTTGGTGCATTTCTCTTTTCTAGAGGTCCCCAAAATATTGAGATTCCTGCACTTGCTAGGAGACAGTCTTTCCCATTCACCTGATAAGGCTGCTCAGAATCCAAGAGTCTCCAGGCAGAGAGAAAAGAAAAATGTTTCGATTCTACCCACAGGTGTAGTTTAGCAAATTGCTGTAAGTCATAACTAACTTGAGGGGGAGGGCTTCCCTATGTCTGGAAAACACAGATCAAAACCAGTAATAATATTCCAGACAAAAACCGTAAAAATTATAACCATATTCACCAGTTCACTCAGTAACCAATCGTTCTGTTAACTTTTTATGAAACCATCCGGTTTTCCCTTAGGATTCTTTAATTCCTTACCCAGTTCAGCAGTATGATCTGAAATTTATCAGAGACCTGTACTTGTCAAAAGCCCTTGACTCTCCTTAAAGATGAAGCACTTTTGCAAAAGCATCAGAGTACAATAACTGTCTATAAATGACAAAAGACTTAAAAAGCCACAGTTAAATACTTGGTTACAATGTAATCGATAAAGAAACTTGGTGACAATAACAAGAATTATGACTGATTTTAATCTTAACCATTAAAAACCTTAATCTGTGGCAAAAACCAAGAAGCAAGTTAATTGTGAACTCCTTGTCATACCAGCATTTCCTGTTTAGAAAATTTATGCTTTAGTCTTCCTCTTGTAAGAAGGCAAAGGTAGGTAAACTTAGACCAGCCCAGCAATTAATGTTCCAATATTTTATTCTATTTGAAATGACCCAAATAATCAATGAATTTTCTTCATTTAACTTAGTTTAGTTTCAAGCTACCAAAATCTGGAGAGACTATTTTAGATAGACATGCCCAAAACATAGTTATTTCTACAGAGTTTGAGAAAGCCCTTTTTTTTCCTTCACTCTTAGAGATCACAGATGATTAAAGTTCCTGAGAGCCCAGGTAGATCATTTACATCTCAAAGGCACAGGAAGAGAAATATTGATTTCTTCTAGAAAGCTAACTTCCTCTAATGGTATATGCAAAAACCAGTTTTAGAATGTCAAAAAGAGGACATCTTCAGGGATGTTTTTCAGTTTTTCAATAGTCAATTCAGTTTAAACAAGTAACAGTAATAGACAATGGTGCATAGCATTCACTCACATTCACATGCCTCATTTTCAGAGGAACATGAATGAATCAGCATTCAAGTTAACCTTCACCCCAGCTGCTGGCTCAGCCTCTGTGGCCTTTCTTAATATAAAAAGCAATGGCCAGCCCACAGCTGTGGCCACTTCTTTTTCCCCACGGTAATGGCGGCCAGTGGGATGCAGCACCCTTAGGGGTGTCTATGAGACCTCCGTACTCTGGGAGACCCCCATTCACCAAGAACAGCCACCACAGGACCCCACATGCTAGTGGACAACCACCTCAGAATTTCCCCTGCAATGTTCGGGATCACGCCTGTAGCTTCTGGACTCCACATTAGCGGACGGCCACCCCAGGATCACCTTCACAACTTTCCACTCCCGGTCCTTATTTCCTGACATCTCGGGGCTCACAGGAGTTTCCTCTGTCTCCTGGCTGCTCTGCCAGGAGCAGGCCTACAAGCCCTGTACTTGCCGGTCCTCGAGACCAGAGAAAGAGCCCAGAGTCGGCAACAGAGACATCAATGGTTTAGTGGAAGTGGGAGCTTACATGTCTGAAGCAAGGTCCTGGGGCCACTCCCCACCGGGTACCGCAGACGGCGGCAGGATGTGGTGGCAAGTCTTCACTCTGGGGGCAGAGGGAGGTTACCCGTTATAGGGGGGAACTGACATCAGCTTGGCTCATCAGTTACCAGGGAAACTAGCAGAGAAGCTCGACCCTCACCACCCCCCTGATAAGCTATCAGGTGGAGACGTTCTAATCTAAAAGTCAGAACAATCACTAGCTGGGGCCCGGCAAGTATGCAGGAAGGTCAGTCCGGTGATTAGGGTGTAAGTGAAGCAGGCAGGCACTAGTCAAGCAGGGGATGTAGAGAGAGCAAGAGAACAGCCCTCTTGGGTGACCTAAGCATACAGTGTGTATGTGTGTGTGTGTGTGTGTGTGTGTGTGTGTGTGTGTGTAGTGCAATATATATAATGTATGTAACAGAATTCTTACTAAACTTTCTGAAAGTACTTTTGGAATATTTCACGTCAGTTATAAGAGAAATCTGAGACTTAACCAGAACTATCACGTGAGGATTTGAGCAACAACAAGATTGTTGCTCCAAAATTCTATTAAAACAGCCAGAAAATCTGTCAGAGTAAAAATATCAATATTCAAAAGTACTTACTAATTGCTCTTAGTTTTGATGATGACCTGTCAGTTTAGAATTTATACCATGCCTCAGGCATCCAACCTGCCCACAGAGTATTAGGCGGTGCATGTGAAATTAAGGGACATGCTACTCACCACTGGGAAGTGTTTGCAAAAACGTACTCTCCCATTGAGTGAGTCATTGTTGAAGGTTTGTGATTCACAGCATTAGCTCTTTTATGAAAATAAACAAATAGCAAAACAAAACAAAAGCATAATGTCCTCCTCCATATCCCTCATTTGTATTATAATGCATCCACTTTGATAAAAGCAAAGACAGGCCAGACATTAATGTCCCAGATGAAGGAACACATAATGCGAGTGATTTATAGACTATCTGGCTTTCCACAGAAAGAATCTCTCAACTCCATAATTTCTTTTAATGTGAAGGGATGCTTTCTTCTCATTTAGCATGAAAAATTTCCATTGGTGTTTAACTTTCAGCTTCAATGAAAATATCCAAATTCAAAAGTGCTCACTAATTACTCATAGTTTTGATGGTGGTTTAGAATGTGACTCAGAATAATCCATTTTACTCCATGATAGGTCAACTTTTCTTAAAGAAATTATTTTTTATTCTGAGTGTTTTTCGAGTTTCTTTTTTCTGCTACCATGCCCTCAAAAAGTTAACCACTCTTCAGGATATTATATCCTGAATATCACCCTCTTCTATGAGAAAATTTGATTTAAGCACATCTCTCCTTGACTCTTCACACTTTTCTTATTTTATTTAGCTCTAGTGTTCTCCTTCAATTTGTATTATACGTTTCTTTGATAGAATTCTCAACTGTGTTTTTTGTAATCTTTTGACTGAATCTTTTGACTGAAAACATAAAAATGAATTATACGATGTTGAACACTTGATTAGTTTCAAATTAAAAAACTAATAAAAAATAATGTAAAAATATCAACCTTGTAATGCTTAACAGTACATAAATTGCCTTTCTATTCAGTATCATGCTGTTTTAATTATTAGAAGTTTAAAATGGTAAGAATAGAGAATCATAATTCTCCCTCTCTCCTTTTGTCTATTTTTAGGACATTCCTATTTTATTCTTATTTTAACACTGGCACCAATTTGTCTAGTTTCCAAAAATATACTGTTGGTATTTTTACTAAGATCGCATTAAATTTATAGATTAATTTGAGGGAGAACTGACATTCTTATGATGTTGCATTTTCTTTTCCAAGAATGTGTCTTTCCTTACGCTAAAGTCCTCCTCTGTGTTTCTCAGTGGCATGAACAGTTTTCTACACAGAAGATTTTACTTGTCTCTTGTTAGGTTTTGTATTTTATCTTTTGGTGTTTTAGTCTCATACATTGTTATCACCCATATGAGAAACCCATTTATTCCCAATGTATCAATTTTGTGCCCAGCCCTGTAACTGTTTTGTCTTATTATTTATAATAGTTTTCCAACTGATCCTTTTAGATTTTGCAAGGAGAAAATATATATTATTCTCAAGTAGTAATAATTTAAAATTCTGTTTTCCAATTTTTGTTTCTAAATTTATTTCCCATTGTATTCCACAATATCATTGGCTTATGCCTCTGGAAAATTTTATAATCAAAAGGTTGATAGCAAATTTTGTTGCTTTATTATTGATTTTATGGAGAATGTTTCTAATGTTTTCTCAATTAGCATATACATGTTATTTCTGCATATATAAAACAGGGTCATATGGAAAGTATCTTATATTATTATGATTTTAAAAATCAAGAATAGACATTGAATTTTATTAAAAGAATTTCTTTATAGGTAGATTTATATGTCTCTTTTCATTTGCTAAGTATGTTGATTTATATTTATAGCTATCCTAATATTTAACCACATTAACATTCCAGGAACAAACTGTACTTGCTTTATTTATTAAATAAACAGCTGAATTTTGCTAGTTTTTTTTTTTTTAATTATTTATTTATTTATTTATTTTTGGCTGTGTTGGGTCTTCGTTTCTGTGCAAGGGCTTCCTCTAGTTGTGGCAAGTGGGGGCCACTCTTCATCGCGGTGCGCAGGCCTCTCACTGTTGTGGCCTCTCTTGTTGCGGAGCACAAGCTCCAGACGCACAGGCTCAGTAGCTGTGGCTCACGGGCCCAGTTGCTCTGCGGCATGTGGGATCTTCCCAGACCAGGGTTCGAACCCATGTCCCCTGCATTGGCAGGCAGATTCTCAATCACTGCGCCACCAGGGAAGCCCCGCTAGTTATTTTTTAAATGTTTTTATTTTAATATGTTTGAATGTTCTGTGGTTTTCTTTTATGTGTATTTCTTCAATGGGATTTTGGTATCAATGTGATGCACATTAACTCTAAAAGAGGTAGGAAATTTTCTTTTTTTTTCCTCTATGCTTTGAACAATTGAAGTTTAATTGCAGTTATCTATTACTTGAATTTTTTTAAGAATTCCCTTGTGAAACCACCTGGGCAATAGCTATTAGACAACCTTATCTCTTGAATGTTAAATCACGTGTGCAGTTTTCCAGACCCACTTTCTGGGGTCAGTTTTGGTGATTTATATTTTCCAAGGAAAGCATTCATTTCATCCATGTTCTCAAACTAAATTGCAATGACTTGAAAAGATTAGTTGTTTCGAATTCTACTAATTTCTACAATGTTTGTGGTTATTTCTTTATTGTCATTGGTAAGATTAAATAACTATTCTTTTTATTCATGTTATCAATTTTATTCACAACAAAAAGGGCAATAAGCTTTATTTATTGATTCTAACATTTAACTGTTTATTTCATCATTTTTTGCTTTTATCTTTACTACTCACTCTTTTCTTACATTTGTTTGTCTTTTTTCAGACATTTAAAAATTGAATGCATGCTGCTTTTGATATATATTATGTTTTCCTCTGTGCACTATTTTAGATGTGTTTTTCAGAGGTTTAGAAATATACATATTTTAATTGACAATTTCCTAAATCATTTCCTATTTTAGTTTGATTTCCTGTTTTAGATAAGAGATGAATAAGAGAAAATTTACACTTCCTGGTAGAAAGATCATTCACATTATTAATTTTTACTTTATTGCATTAAGGTCATATTATTTTAACTCTGGAATTGATTAAGCTGTTGGTTAATGCCCAATATAAGGTCAATTTGTGAACATTACTTAGGAATTCGAAAAGAATGTGTATTCTCTCATCTCTCGCACATGCATATACATATTTACATGTACATTTAATATAGAATATATTAATATATAATGTTCATACTATTGAGAAGTAACTCAAACTTTATACCTACTATGTGTTTCTATTCTCTGTTTTTTCTGTAGATTTAGCTCCATTAATGTTGAAACTTTTTTTTTTTGGTGCATAATTGCCTGGTATACCTTTGCCCATTTATTAATTTCTAGGCAATATAAATAGCTTTGTGTTAAGAATGTTTTGTTATTATACCACATTGTGCTTTGAGGTCCAACCTGAGAATTTTATTCTTTTAATAAATAAGTATAGTCCATTTACATTTAGTGGTTTGACATATGTTTTTTTTTTTTCCCTTGTCCCTTCAAATTCTATGTTTAGGTTACCTTATTTATTGTCTCTTTTTGTAATTTTTGATATTAATTTCTTTTTTTATACATTTATGATTCTAACTTTATATAAAAAAATTTAATCCTTTTTCTTTGACAATGTCTGTTAACTTCCTGCTATGGGCAAGGGCATAATTCAATGTTTCTACTTCCTTTTCTCTCCCTTTTATTCCCTCTTTCCCTATTTTGTTGTTTAGCTTTACACATTAAAGTATGCACTTGTAACTTTCTTTATACCATTAAATGGCTTATTCAACTTGTATTTATAAAAGATTAGACAATCATCCCATTCATCATAGTTCCCATTGTTTTCCTCCTAGCAGAGTTTTAGTTATGCTATTTCTACATTTTCAGAGCATATAGTATTTTCATTATTAGTCTTGTTCTTCACATTTGTCTTTATCCTAGTTGTTCATGTAAATTAATTTAATGTCCACTGTCAGTTCTTTTGTCATAGGTGCCTTGATACTTAAATAAGTTGACATACAATATTTATATTGCCCATTCCTACTTTGAAGGCTTTATAAACATGCTCTCCTATTTCCAGAGTTAAATGATGCAACAAGGAATAGGGAAACAAGAATAATTTTGTTCCCTTATAGATGACTTGACTTTTTTTGCTTAGATTCCTAAAATTTTTCTCCTCTATTTATTTAAAGTGCAGTAAAATCTACCAGGTTATACTTCAGTATTCATGTATTGTTAGTTTTTCTTGTGACAGGTGACTTTTTTTTTAATCTATAGATTCATATCTTTTATTTTTAGAAAGATTATATGGTTTTATTTTGGAAAGTTTTGTTTTATCTTAGAAGAGTTTTATTGTTTTCCTTTGCAGTAATCAATTCATTTTCTTTTGGGACACTAATTTTGCAAAATGGAATACCATTTGCCTGCCTTCCCTATCATTCATTATTCTCTATTTTTAAAAACACTTTGTCTTCATTTTATCATTCATCTACATTTTTTTCCCAGTTTTATCCTCCATGTCAGTGACTGTTTTCAACAGTGTCTCATTCATTAATTGCTAAATCTAATGAGGTTTCATTTTTTTGATGGTTTTGTATATGTGTGGATCCATGTTTCTGCTTTTCTAGGCTTTCTTCCTGTGCTTTGCCTGTTCATATTTCATTTCCTTCTGAATTCTCACCATAAGTCCCTGAGCTTTTTGAACTATACTTTGTGTTTTTGTTTTTATTAAGGCGGTCACTTTGCCAAACTTGAGAATTCTTCCTTGGAGTTATATCATGTGCGTGTGACTCTTCTTTCAGGCCTGTTGTCTCTGAATTCTGAGGCTTTAATCCAAAGCAGTTCCTCTGAGGTCTCACTGTTCAACCAGGTTTCCAAACTATTGTTGAATTGATGAACTGTTGAACTGTTGATGAACTGTTCACAGACTGGGCCCTTATTTGGTGAATGTGCTCTGCTTCTTTTTCTGAATTTTAAAAACAAGGGGATTTGCATTCATTTACCAGGGCTGCCAAAACAAATTACTACAAACTGGTGGCTTAAAACAACAGAATTAAATTATCTTGTAGTAATGTAGGCCAGAAGTCTGAATCAAGATGTCAGCAGGGTCATGCTTCCTCTTAAAGATCTTGAGGAGAACACTTCCTTGCTTCTTCCAGCTTCCGGTGGCCCCTGGCATTCCTTGGCTTGTGGCAGCATCACTCCAGTCTTAGCCTTTATCTTCATGTGGGTTTTCACATGACCTTCTCTTCCTTACCTTCTCCCCTTCTTTTAAAAGAATAAGTGTCACTGGATTTGGAGCCCACCTTAATCCAGAATAATCTCATCTTGAGATCCTTAATTTAATTACATTTGCAAAAACACTTTTTCCAAATAAGGTCACATTCACAGGTTCTGAGTGAACCTATTGTTTTGAGGGCTGCTATTCAATCAACTACAGGAACTTAACAGATTTCTGTTGGCCTTTCTAACTTTGGCAAAAATGGTCATTTCTTCATAATTTATGGTTTCAGGTTACAAATATCTCTATATTTTATCAAAACATGACCATTATTTTTGTTTTTTTTTTTACTTTTTCCCCAAGTTTTATTGATATGTAACTGACATATAATATTGTATAAATTTGAGGTGTACAATCTGTTGATTTGATACATTTATATATTGAAAAGTGATTACCACCATAGCATTAACTAATATCTCCATCCCATCATATCATTACCACTTCCTTTTTGTGGTAAGAACATTTAAGATCTACTCTTTCAAGTATATACTGCAGTATGATTAGTTATCATTAACACTGTGCACAGTAGATCCCCAATTCAATTAATTACTGATAGGTAAGGACTTTCTAATGCCATCTTCTTTATTGTTTTCTGGATGTTTAATAGTTCCTTTGTTTCTTTTTTCCTCTCTTGCTGTCTTCCTTTGTGATTTGATAATTTTCCATAGTGATATTCTTTGATTTCCTTCTCTTTATCTTTTGTGTATCTATGTAGATTTTTTGTGTATTTACCATCAGGCTTCCATAAAATGTCTTCTAGAAATAGTCTATGTTAAGCTGATCACTTAACTTTAATTGCATACAAAATTTCTACCCTTTTACTCCCTCTCTCCCACATTTTATGCTCTTAAAATCACTATTTACATACTTTATATTGTGTATCCATTAAGATTTATTGTAGCTATAGTTATTTTTAATACTTTTGTCCTTTAACTTTTACACTAGGGTTAAGTGATTAACACACTACCATATTACAGTACTGGAATATTCTGAATTTGACCTGTACATACCTTTACCATATGTTTTCATGCATATGTTTTCACGTTACCAATTGGCTTCCTTTCATTTCAGCTTGAAAAGCTCCTTTCAGCATCTTGTGAGGCAGGTCTGGTGTGATGAATTCTTTTAGCTTTTGTTTCTCTGGTGAAGTCTTATTTCTTCTTCATTTCTGAAGGACAACTTTGCCAGGTATTCATGTTTGACATTTTCTTTTTCAGCACTTTGAACATAACATCCCAGTCTCTCCTGACCAGCAAGGTTACTGCTGAGAAATCCACTGATGGCTTTATGGCGATTCCCTTGTAAGTGACTAACTTCTTTTCTCTTGCTGATTCTCTGTTTAATTTTTGACAGTTTTATTATAACATGTCTTGGGGAAAATCTTTTTGAATTGAATTTGTTCTAGGGGCTTCATGAACTTGGCTGCGAGGGCTGTTGAGGTCCTCAGTGGTGCCTCAGATCCAGGGCTAGGGGCCACGGCAGATGGTGTTGGTGAACTGAGCCAACAGCACATACTTGGCTGTGGGGGCAGGGTGCAGGTGCCTGTGTGGTGACAAGGGATGGGGCCAGCAGAAGGGGCGGGGCCAACTGGGGGTGTATGAGTAGCTGTGGGAGCCCTAGTCATCGGTGTGACCTTGAATGACTACAGGAGCTAGCTGCAGGGGCACACGCTGTGATGGGGGCCAGTGATGGGAGTCAGACCAGCAGCATAGAAGTGTGTAGCTACGGGGGGCTAGCTGCTGGCATGTGTTGCAGTGCAGGCCAGTGGCAGGAGTTGGGGCCAGATGCAAGCCCACAGCACCTGTAGGGGCCTAGGTTGTTGGCATGGGCTTGTACAACTGCAAATGCTAGCCACAGCACACATGACAGTGGGGTCAGCTGTTGTCTTGCACGTGTGGTCACAGGGCTTGGACTCACTGCTGGTGCTGATTCCAGGCTCCAGCGTGAGGGCAGGAGAGGGAACAGGAAGGGACTCAGGCAGGTGGTTTCTGCAAACATGAAAACCTGTGGGGCAAAAACCTCAGTGGTGAAACCTGCAGGGGCTCTGGGGAGACTACGGTTTCCTCAGTGGTTTCCTTGGTGGCAGAAGCTGCTGGAGTCTTCTGTGGAGCAGTCTGCTCTGGTCCATGACAAGGTCCTCTGTGATGAAAGCTGGTGGTCTCAGGGGATGGTCTGCAGCATCTGCAAGGGTTGTGGAGGTCCTCAGTGGGGAAGGCTGGGAACTGAGGTCACTCATGCTGCATAGTGGCCGAAACTGGTACTCCCTGCCCTTCTTCCTTGTTCCTGGCCATCTCTAGGCATCTCAGCTTTGGCGGTCTCTGGGTGGGGTGAAAGTGAACTGGGTCCAGAAAGGCTGGGGCAGCTAGTTGCTCACCTGACTCTCCTTTTCCCAGTTAGGGGAACTCTCCTATGTGGGGGAGTTCCCTCTTGGTTCCTTTTTTTTTTTTTTTAAAGAATCAATTTTATTTATTTATTTGTTTTTGGTTGCATTGGGTCTTCGTTGCTGCGCACTGGCTTTCTCTAGTTGCGGTGAGCGGGGGCTACTCTTCGTTGCGGTACACGGGCTTCTCATTGCGGTGGCTTCTCTTGTTGTGGAGCACGGGCTCTAAGTGTGCAGGCTTCAGTAGTTTTGGCACGCGGGCTCACTAGCTGTGGCTCGCGGGCTTAGTTGCTCCACCGCATGTGGGATCTTCCCAGACCAGGGCTTGAACCCGTGTCCCCTGCATTGGCAGGCGGATTCTTAACCACTGCGCCACCAGGGAAGTCCCTCCCTCTTGGTTCTGAGCAGTGCTGGCCTGGGGGCTGGGATAATGCAGGCAAATTAAAACTGTTCTTCCTACTCTTTTGGGCAGTTTTTGGAGTTTCTGCTCCACTATGTTCCTGAAGTTTCTTATATGGAATCCTGAGGTCTCCAAGAGCTATTTCATTCATGGATAGCTGTCTAATTGTTGTTCTTTGTGGGAGGACGGAGGCCAGGGTCTCCTACTCCACCACCTTGGTGACATGACTCCCTCTCTTATTATTTTTTGTTGAGTTTGGGGTGGTATGCAAAAAAAGAGGGAAACTTCCTTCTTTATGCCACTATTTTAAAATTCCTAATCTCCATTTCATTTAACATGTAGCTTAAATTTACAGAGGTAATATAATCAATCAAATAAACATACTTTAACTTTTTGCATGCAAATCTGTTTCCACCTGCAACCTTAATTTATACTCCCTTTTTATTAAGAATGAATAAACGTGAAGAGGATATGTCACCACCACTTTACTGTAACCTTCCCTCCACAGGGATATTGCCCCATTTTTTCCCCTGGCATTTTCATCCTCTCTACTTATCCTCTCTACATGTCAAATCGTACACTATTAATATATTATCTTGTCCATTTCATCTTAAATAACCTTCTCTGAAACACAGGCACTACTCCAATTACCACCCTTACTTTCCCCTATACTCCATAACCAAATTTCTTAAATACATTTTTTCATACTCACAAGCCACATTTTCTAACTTTCTGCCTCCTGATGGTCTCTCACCTTCCATTCTCACTTTTCCATCTAACTGCTCTAACCAAGGCTATGACAAGCCTTTAAGTTGATAACGTCAGTGGACGCTTTTTGGTCCTCATTTTACATGGCCTTGTATCACAGTTAACATTATCAACGCTACCGTCTCTCAAAAATCATATTATTCTCTTGGTTCTTGTATTAATTATATATTGTGTGTAATAACTCATCCCCAAACTTAGTGACTTATACCAACAAATATTTATCATCTCAGTTTCTGTGGGTTAGGAAATCAGCAGTGGCAGAGATGGTGGTCCTGGCTGAGGACCTCTCCTGGGGTTGCAGTCAGGAGGTTGGCTGGAGATACAGTCATCTGAAGGCTTAATTGGGGATGGATGATTGACTTGCATGGTTATTGGATGGAGGTACTTGCATGGCTGTTTGATGAAGGCTGCAGGTCCTTACTCTGCAGATTCCTCCTAACACGGCAGCTGGCTGCCCTCAGAGTGAGTGACCCAAAAAGCCACAGTACCTATTGACTAGTCTAGTCATTCTCATCATTAGAAGTGGATCCCTTAGTCCAGCCACACTTAAGAGGAGAGGAATTAGAGTCTACTTCTTGAAGAAAGGAGCATCAAATAATTTGAGGACTTATTTTAAAACCACTGCAGCCCTCTAATCACAACACTCTAAGGTCCCTTTTGTGGATCCTCCTTTCCATTAAGTACATTTTCTTCACTTCTCCTCTACTCACTAATGGAGTGTTGGTGCACCTCAGAGATTGGCTCCAGTTGCTCTTTGGCTATCTGTCCATTCCACAGATAACATCCTGGTGTTATGATATGTAGATATCTAAACTCAGGAAAACACAACTTATCTTTGTAGTTTAGATTTGTATATCTAAAATGAGAAACCCAGGCTAACAGTATTCTCACAGTGATTCTCATCCAGGGGGCACCAGGTTGGGGTAGCCAGGAAGAGTTGGGGGAATATAACAGATTTTTGATTTAACAGAAGGGCCATGAATAGTTATAAAACATACATTCCCCATTTATTTACTCTTATTTGTTTGTAATCACACTATTTATTCTAATCAGAAATTTCAAAGCATTATAAGAGACCAGTAGGTTTTATTTTTTAAGTTTTGTTGTCTGTTTTTCAAAATGAGGCATGGTCTAGAGCAGTTTGGAAAGCACTGACTTAACGCTGCTTGCCAAGGCTAATTGCTTTTTGAGAACACTACACATTATGTAAGCAGCGATATTTTGAAGGAAGTAATAACTAAATATTATTCATATTTCTATTTTTTGCTTAAAGAATATGAGTAGAGCTTAATAAATTTAGCCTTTAGAATGGAACAGGAAATGCCTGAAGAATACAAATTGTCTAACAGTAGAGAAAAGGGTAGTTAGCAATTATTGTTTAACCTTTGCCTCCCTGCTCCAATATTCTAATGCTGAGGCATCTGGAAAATTTAACCTTTTCCCCTCAGGTAATATTTTGCCTTGATATTTTGGACTCCTGAAACTTTGTGAAAAGATCACTATCCATTTATCTCTTTTCAATGAATTTTCAAAGAACACAAGTTTTAAATTTATTCTCCAAGCCAGCCCTGGGTCATCAGTTCTCTCAGTTTTACACTTCTAAGCTGATGTATGCATCACTCCAACCATAGGCTCCATATTTCCTATCTGAACATTTCTTTGTTTTCTAAGTGGATTTATTTTCTTCTGACACAAGTACCAAGACAAAAATGTTGACTCTGTGCACTGATGGTTATTTTTAACTTTCTCCAGTTAAAAGAAACAGTCAAGATATATGCCAAAGTAGCTCTAGCAAAAAAACAAACTTTCCTTTAGCCAGCTTAGTAATATATGTTTAATGCATTTTCTTTCCATTTGCAAGATCCACCATGGGACTCTTAGCACTTTTATTTTTTTCCAGGGGTAGAATAAAAATGGCAAGAGGTTATTTCAGGGCAGATTTTTTGGAGAATAATTTGAATTAGCATAAAGTTAACATTTCCTAAATGGCTATTTTAGAAACTAGATCATTAACCTTTAAGAAATACAAAAAAATAAATATACTGGAACTTTGTTCTAGTATTATTGGCTTCCAACAGAACCTGGAATAAGTAGCATATCTCTTGGACCAACTAAAAACAGTACTATTCATCAGAAACTAATAAAACTTCAGAGTAAAACACTCCTGCCTATAACGTAACCTCATTCAATAAAATGTATTAAAAAGTATTATCTAGAGTTATGAAATAAAATGACATGAAAAGTTAAAGATACAGATCTTCCTTGACTTATGCTGGAGTTACTTCCCAATTATCGTAGATTGAAAATACTGTATGCCAAAATTGCATTTAATACGCTAACCAATTAAACATCATAGCTTAGCCTAGCCTACCTTAAATATGATCATAACACTTACATCAGCCTACAGTTGGGCAAAATCATCTAATACAAAGCCCATTTCATAACGAAGTGTTGAATAACTCATGTAACATTTTGAATACTGCACTGCAGGCTTCCCCAACCCCTGGGCCGTGGACCGGTACCGGTCCACGGCCTGTTAGGAACCGGGCCGCACAGCAGGAGGTGAGCGGCGGGCAAGCAAGCGAAGCTTCATTTGCCGCTCCCCATGGCTCACATTACCACCTGAACTATGGCTCGCATTACTGCCTGAACCATCCCACCACCCCCATCTTCCATGAAACCAGTCCCTGGTGCCAAAAAGGTTGGGGACTGCTGCTGTATTGAAAGTACAAAACAGAATGGTTGTCTGGGTACAGGATGGTTGTAAGTGTATAGGTTGTTTACCCTTGTGGTCATGTGGCTGCAGCTGCCCAGCATGACAAGAGGGAATCTTACCGCATATCACTAGCCAGGGAAAGAGCAAAATTTGAAATTCAAAGTATGGTTTCTACTGAATGCATATTGCTTTTGCCCCATTGTAAAGTCGAAAAATCCTAAGTTGAACCATCACAAGTCAGGGACCATCTGTATGTATTTTTCAAGTTAAATTAGAAGATTTCTTTTAGAAGGAATTGTGGAGTCTAATAAAAGGGATAGAATTTAAAGGGAAAATTTAATACTTAGGTGATTAATGATTTTATAGAAGAATGATAAAAACTTTTAAAATTAAAATTTTCCTCCATAAAATAATCACACAGAAGAAATGTAAATCATACGGAGCCTTCTAAACATGAACTAAATAACCTGCTTTTAAATTGAACTCAGATTCATGTACATCAGTGAGAATGCTGCATCACTGCCATGTTAGCAAATAACTCATGTGAGTTGAAATGGCAAGGGTTACTGAGGGGGTAGGAAATATACAGGCCATCCTTTGGAATCTGGGGTGTTGACTCAGAGTTAAGGATCAGCTTGTCCAAGAGGGAGTTGGCCTCTTGCAGAATATTTGGGAACTGAAATCTACTGCATTGAAGCCAGCTGTAGACTTCAGGCCTAAGACAATCCATTCTAGTAAGTGCTGAGGTGATAGATGTGGTCTGGTACAGCCACTGGTACAGAACATCACACAGCTGCAGGCTCAAATCTTGGACTTCACTCTTGATCAAGCGGTGGAAGTGATTGTGCTTCCTCCAATATGAAGCTTATATAAGCTCCCAGCCCAGAACACTGGATCTCTCTTCCAGAAGCCAAATTCTTGTCCCATTATTTCACTATGTGCAGCCTTAGAGTATGATAGGCAACAGGGAAATGATGTAACTGTTGTGCTCCAGTCTCTTTATTTTCCCCAATAACACTGTTTCAGGTCTCATGTGCCTATTTGTTACTTAATCTGCCTTCTTTGATTAATAGCCACTTTGGGTAAGTAAGACGCTGTGCTTGTGCTGCTCGTTCCTCAGAAATTATACCCATTATGCATACATCGCAAATGAAATGAGAATGTGTCAACATATATTACTAAGATGCTGCAATGCTTACTGCTTACTGTCATATTTTCATTACTAGATTTTAAACTCTTAGAACAAAGAACTGTTTTATTCATTGAATGTAGTTATTCACTTTTACATTATGTCACCATACAAGCTATTGTGGTGGACAGACTCCAAGACAGCCGCCAGTTTTCCCTGCTTTCTGTTGTTCATGCTTCTGTACCATCCCCTCCCTTTGAGTGTGGGTGGTATCTGTGATTCATAGCTAACCAACAGAATATGATCCAGACCATGGGATGTCATTTTCATGATTATGTTGCCTAAGATAGTGCCTTCCATCTTGCTAGCAGACCCTTTCTATTGGCTTTTGCTGGCTTTGATGGAGTGAGCTGCCAAACAGAGAAGCCCAAGTGGCAGAGAACTGAGGGGGTTCTAGGTGACAGCAAGGAAAGAGCTGAGGTCCTCAACTGGACTGAATCCTGCCAAAGAACACTGAAGCTTAGAAATGAGCCCTTCCTCACCTGAGCTTCAGATGAGACCCTAGCCCAGGATGGCATTTGGATTGCAGCTTTGTGAGAGAAGCTGAAGCAAAGGACACATGCAAGCCATGCCTAGATCACTGGCCCACAAAAACTATGGAAATTTATTATGCAGCAATAGATAATTAATACAACTATATATATTTAGTCACACTAAGCTCCATCTACTGTGTTTGTTTTATGAAATGACTGATTTATATTGATACCAACTTTTTAACTTAATGGATGCAAATTAATAGTTGAAAAAGAATATCTGTTATTCAACAACATCAGACATGAAGACTTTTTCATTCATTCAACCTCAAAGAGCAAAGAACAGGAGTTCAGCCCTTTGTTAGAAAATCAAATGAATTTTCTAATATTAGCACTGAGTCTGGTTCTTCTGACCATACTAGAGGAACAGTTAGAAATCAACAAAGAGAGTTCTAAATATCCCATATTCAAGCGCTAACTCTCAATTTAAACTTGTCTTGACATTTAACAATCTTCTTCCCATTAAAATAAGTACATAAATGAAAAAAAAAAAAGTACATAAATGCATAAAACACACATTCAAAGGTCTTTCTTCTCTATCCAGGGGGACAAACTCAAAAGAGGGAGTCCTTGGTTTTGCCTGCACATAGATTATGGAGAGGGAAAAAATTTCCAGCTGGTGGAGAGCAGTCAGAGGGTAGCAGAAGCAGGAGTTACACTAATTATAATCAGTAGACTTATCCATGCCTAGTCCAAATTGGAAAAAGAACAAATAATATCTGTATGTAGTATATACAAACATTGATGTTCTCCTTGCCCCATCCCTTCATCTATCTATATTATCTTTGACTCTCCTTAAAATTATTATTATAATTTCATATGGTTAAACAACTTTATCATATCATATAATAGCATATTACTAAATAACTTTAAAAAATAAAGAAATGAAACAATCTATGCAGTAATAAATACATTTGGGATGAGAAATTTATGCTTTTACTTTGGGGGTACAAAATATTTCACTTTCTGGAACTTTAAATCAGTATTGACATTCTTGGTTCTTAAATTTCACTCTGCAAGTTTTATGCATTAACTACTTTATCTTTGTTGTCTCCCAAATTATTTATCCTCGATAAATTAAGGAGACAGTATCCATGCTCATCCCAGATCTCTTAAGACAACTTTTATTATTTCTGTGTATCTTTCCCCTGACTACCTTGTGCTGGTCTCTTCCCAAAACTTCCCTTGCATTGCTGGAATTACATTGCTCAAATTCAGAAAGAACAGACTGTCTGGAACTTTACACCCCTTTAAAAGATGACTGACTGATCAGAGCGCGTAAAAGCCCAGCTCTGCCACACCTACTGGAGATAAACCTGTCGGTGCAGTGTACCCACCTAAATCGATCTACTCGGCTGAATCAATCAAGCTGAGCCTGGGATGCTGCCTGAAGGTTTAACCTGTACCATTCCTTGGCTTCTTCTGCTTCCCTTTCCTGCTTCTTCCTCTCCTTTTGTGGTTTTTCCTGGGACTCCGTCCTTAATAAATTACTACTTGTAAACAAACATACATCTCAGTCTCTGCTCCCAGGGAACTTGGGCTAGGACACAAAAGGTGACTAGAATTTTCTCCTTTGTCAGAATCTGTCCCATGTCTCTGGATTTGGATATGGAGTGCTGTAGGGTCAGTGGAAGAACTGCATTTCTACCAGGTTAGAATGTAAGCTCTGTAACAGCAGAGACTTTGTCCCCTTTGTCATCACATCACTAGGGGCTATCACAAGGCCTGGTGCATAGAAGATGCTAAATAGATCTTTATTTAACCCCCGAAAGGCTATACAATGGAAACCTGACTAGTTAAAATAGTAAACTGATAAGTTAAAAGGCAAACTAATATGTAATATAGAAAAAAAGGGCACGATGGCATTTCCTCTATGTTAATTATCTAATGCTGTGTAACAAATTACCCTGAAACATGGCAGCATAAAACAGTAAGAATCTTTTATCACTTCTCACGGTCCTGTGCTCAGGAACTTAGAATATAACAGGAATGGCTTGTCTGTCTGCAGCTTCAGTGAGAAAACTCAAAGGCTTGGGGCTGCTATTATATGAAGTCTTCCTCATTCACAGGTCTGACGGTCGATGGGGGGTATCAGCTGAGGACCTGGCAGGGGCTGCCAACGTAAGCAATCACACATGGCCTCTACATGCGGCTGGGGCTTCTTCAAAGTATAGTGTCTGCATCCCAGGGGCAAATATCACAAGGGAGAGAGGGAGCGAGAAAGAGAGAAAGAGAAAGAGAGAGAGAGAGAGAGAGACTGAGACTGCTGATGGAAGCTATACTGCCTTTAAGACTTAGCCTCCAAAATCCCACAGCATCACTTCTGCCACATTGGTTGAGACAGTTACGAGCTCCACCCAGGCTCCAGGGAGGTAACAGACACCACCTCTTAATGAACCATGTTAATGTTTGAGGGTGTGGAATGAGATACATATTGGTGAAGCCATTTTTGGAGCAAAACGATCTGCCACGTTCCCTTTATTTTAAATTTGTTTTATTTTATTTTATTTTAGCAAATATATATATATTATTTTAGCAAATATATAAAAAGAGAAAGAAAACAGGCTTTAAGTCAGGCATGAGATTGATGTCTCTCTCTAGAATTACTAATTTACTCGGCAATTTCATTAACTTAGGGCTCTGCTTTTGAAATATGCTCCTTCTCCATCAGTGATAAAATGACTCTTAATCTAACATTTTTCAATATTATTCCTAGTTGTTATATAGTGGTTAATGCTCAAGGTTAAAATTATTGTGGTCTCAAACTTTTTATGGATTCTGGAAATATGAGTATGAAATTTTCTTAAAGAGGGATAAGATTTTTTTCCAGATAATCTTCAAATTATGCTACATGAAAGGCTGCAAAATATAGATGCTGATTTAAGCGTAAGGGTTCTGAAATCAGCTTGCTTGGATTCAAACCTCAGCTCTTTCACCTGTATAAATTAGACCAGGGGTCCCCAATCCCTGGGGTGCAGACAGGCACTGGTCCCTGGTCTGTTAGGAACCCGGCCGCACAGCAGGAGGTGAGCGGCGGGCGAGTGAGTGAAGCTTCATCTGCCGCCCCCCGTCGCTCCCCATTGCTCACATCACCACCTGAACCATCCCCCCCATCGCTCGCAGTACCGCCTGAACAATTCCCCCCCACCCCGTCCATGGAAAAACTGTCTTCCACGAAACCGGTCCCTGGTGCCAAAAAGGTTGGGGACCACTGAATTAGACAACTCACTTTACATTTCTGTGTCTTCGTGCACTGATCTGTAAAATTGGCATAATAATATCTATTTTACGGAGTTGCTGTTAAGAGTAAATAAGTTAAAAAACACTGTCATTCACATAATGAAATTCAATATATATTAACTATTACAGTTATTATTTTCATTAAACAATTTAGTTGCGTCTGCACCTCTGTACTGGTGAAGACAGGTAGGTGACCTTTACAAAAGAAAATGTAACATGACCACTAAATTTATATATAGCACAAAACAGCAGCATAAGTAGTGATAACAGTTGCTTGGGTTGAATTGTGGCCACCCTAAAAGATATGGCTGTGTCCTAACCCCTGGAAACTGTGAATGTGAGCTTACTGAAGGGTCTTCGCAGATGTAATTAAGTATTTTGACACGAGGTCATCTGGATTATTTGGGTGGGCCCCAAGTTCAGTGACAAGTGTCCTTATAAGAGACAGAGAAAAGAAGACACAGAGGAAAAGACCATGTGAAGACAGTGGCAGGGATTGGAGCTCTTCCGCTAGAAGCTAACAAAAGCCTGGAGTCACCAGAAGCTGGAAGATGCATGATAGGATTTTCCCCTACGAGTCTTTGGAAGGGAGAATCGTCTTGCCCACACCTTGATTCTGGGCTTCTGTTTTCCAAAACTATAAGAGGATAAATGTTTGTTGATGTAAGCCACTAAGTGTCTGGTGATTTGTTACAGCTACCATAGGAACTCATTACAGTACTAGATCTGGGGGTTCCTCCTTTTCGTACACGGGGTATGTTACTTTTTGCTCTCTGTTTTCTTGCCCAAGTTAAAACTGAAGGCAGGCAACAGCTGACATTCAATTTCACAGATGAGTAGCTATATCTGCTAAATGTTTTTCATTAAAATGCCATATGTGGCTATCACTGGACCCAATTTAAAAACTAGAAGTTGGAGTGTTTGTTGGGCCCACATCACAGCCTCCAAACTGTTCTTGGCTCAGGAGGTCCAATAAAAGGCAATGAGGAGGCCTATGGCAGTCAGGGATGCAGGTCGCCATGAATATGATCTACTTAAGATGTTTTAATACCCCTAGAGAAATTCTGCTTTTATTAAAGAATTTTTATTTCCCCATAAGAAAGCCAAACATTTGGAAATATGTTTCTAAACTGTTCTTGATCATTCTCTCCTTCCCCAAATAAACTGTTCTGCTAACAATATGACTGTTTTAGTTTGAAATTGGCTATCAATGTTGCTAGAAAATGTGTTTCAGTAGCCCAGTTGAATGGATGTTATGGATTAGATCTTTTTAACTCATTGTCATTCATATTAATATTCTTAATACATGTATATTACTCCCTGGATGTTCAAATTTAGAAGAAAAGTCAATGTATGTCTCTTCTGCACTTACACAACCTGGAGTTGAATTTACCTAGGTGCATTATTTACGTAGGTTATTTGTAGAGTTAGGAACTCTGTTTCCCACAGTCTTGATCAATTTGTTTTTACATAAAAATAAAGTTAGGAAGTCACCGTGAGTGCAGAAAGCCTATCTGTAAAAATGAATGCTGTGGCATTATAGTAGTTTCCTTATGCCACCTTGCATCTTAAAAGCTACTCTCTGGAACGGGCTCTAGAGGAGCAAAGTTTCAAATCTTGTTCTTGACCAACTTTAATTGTGGAAAGTGTCAATATGCAATCCTGTGAAAGCATTCTAAATCATACTTAGAAATAAATATGCTGCCATAAAGTTATCAGGGTTGCTTTCACTTCATTTTCATATACTGTAAACTAATGCTTGATCCGTTCTCTTTATATCCATATTTTGTGTGCTTTATGAACAATAAAGAGAGTGGAAATATTTTCTGCAATAATTACAGTACAAGGACACATCATGTGTTTCAATAAATATTTGTTAAATAAATGATTAAAAAAACAACCCAGGTGTCCACAGTGCACTTTAAAATAATTTAAAACAAATAGGTGAATATGAATTTTAGTTTTTTGGCATAAAATATGAAGTTGGCAGAAAAGTTAAGGTACAATTTTTATACAGAACAGATTTTTTAATTGTTGCAACATCACCTAAAAGCATAATTTGAGATGGTGTGGATAAGCTTATGATTTTTTTCCTTTCTTTCCACTTTTATTCACATTTTTACATTTTCTATAATAATTGTCATTAGTGAAAAAAAACTTCTTTTTTTAAAAATCAGGATCCATTCTGTAATTCAATTAGATTAGATATTAAAATAGTACAAAACTTTACAAAGTAAAGAAGGAGGATAACACCTTTTTCAATAATACTAATTAAAGTTTTATGTTAATCTCTTAGACCTTTCAAATTAATATACTCTCACCTTTGTTTTTAATCAAAGGATTAATTTCCGTTAAAACCATAGTCACATTGCTGACTTAAGAACATTATTAGAAAAAAATACCTATTTTCCATGTTACATTATTTTAATCTGAGCTCAAGTTAAAAATTTTTAAATGTTATATGTTCATATTGAGCCATCTTATAACAATCTCAGAAGTAATTCCTATAGAGGTATAAGTTTATATAGGGAGAATGGGCACTAAAATCAGTTAGGAAATCATAGTCTTAACCAAAATAATAAAGTTAATTACTTCTATACTTAAAATTGGGAATGCTATCAAAGTGTTTAAAAAAAACAATCTCTTGGGATATGAAAAAGTTTTGGAGGTGGATAGTAGTGATGGTTACAGAACAATGTGAATTTACTTAATGCCACTGAACTGTACACTTAAAAACGGTTAAAACAGTAAAATGTCACATATATGTTATCACAGTAAAAAAAAAAAAAAGCTTATCTTTCTTTCTTTTTATTATCAGTAAGAAAAAAATCAATATTAACAACAGCTGCAGTCTCTTCTCAGTGGATCACAGTTTGTCCTCATGGTTGTTGCAATATTTTGGCAACACCGAACGAATGAATAAGAGCAGAATTTTACAGAATTACTGCATTAGGTTTCCTTAGTTTTTTGGAAACATATATTCTCTGAAAATATAATGCAATTTATCGATCATATTCTCAGAAAAGCGCACAAGTTCATAAGCTCTTAACTTAATATTCAAATTCAATATTTAAATTTAATCAGTATGCAATTTCAACAGAGGGCCTTCAAGATCTAACCATGAATGTTTGTATTAAGAATTCTTTCCAAAGGACACAAAAATGTGTCTAGGCCAGTAAGCTGTGACTGCTTTCTGATTGTACACGCTGTGGTTACAACTCTAAAAGTAATATCGATCACAGCGGTTTAACCTCAGATTGTAAGGAAAGGTGAATCACCCAGGAAACACTAAACACTAAAAGAAATCACTCTTACTGAAGAATTCCATTTCCCTTCTGTGGTGATGGATGTATGGGGTATTCTTAACCTGGTGTCACAAAACACTTGTGTTAGGCAACTTTACTCTTGCTCTGGGAATCTATGGTCAACAAACAAATTCCTGGCTTTGAGCAGATACCTCATGAAGACTGTCTGCATGGCACTAATGCACTTGCCAGATGATGTGACCAATTCCATTCCCTTGGAAATGTACAGTTCTAGAAGTCTGCGAATAAATCTTATTCGGATAGTTCTTGCCAGTTTCACAACACAGAGATTAAACAAGCTTTATATCGGATTGTAAATTGAGGTAATGTTTTCTCCAAGCCACCTTTCAGCCTCTTTGTCACCCACAGCCATTTCCTGTTCCTAAATCCTAGGTTCTAGAACACTCAGGAAAATGAGGAAATTATTAGGTTTTCTTTAACGTTGTTATTAGATAGTATGAACTCTCCAGCAAGATTTTATTCTATATTATGAACTAAAGGTTCTATGTAAAATCATGCGGAAAACATAATTTGGCTTAAGGAATTCACTTCTTTGTTTTTTTAATGAAAGAAATCTGCATTGCAAAAGACCTATATATTTAGTGTAACAATTCAAAATATGAATATTAGTATTATTGAGAACAACGAATCTAATGAGTTATGTTCTACGGGCAGAAGAGTGTTATGACAGGGCTCCGGAGATGAACTATGTTTAAATTCCAGCCTAGAAGCTATACGACCTAGAACAAATTACTTACCTTCTCTGTGTTTATGTTTCCTTCCGGAGATAATAATATTATTTGCCACATACACTTACGAGTACTGCACATATAAAGTACTTAGAATAATTTCCAGGACATAGTAAGTACTCAACACTTGCCTATTAACTAGCTGACATGTAATTTTGGGATTTATCCAGAAGTATACTACTCTATAGAAGGAAAATGATGAAACCTACTAGAGAATTTACAAATGTAATTTTAGTTATGTTTTTCAACTTATATTCTACTACATCGATGACTGTTCACTTAACAAGTCTAGCAAAATCCCAAAATAATAAATCAAATTGTCTTTCTACAAGATGCCAGACTGACCATAAATTTACTTGAAATTTTCTGTTTTAAATTATTTTTCCAACTTTAGCCACACTTTACGATATGGAATTTCCAATAAGCCAGTATCATGAGAGTTGTCTAAGTTCCTGGACTTTTTTGATAATATTTCTGTTATTGAATTTTGAACTGGGAGTGGGACAGAGGGTTTGCCTCTCCTCCTCTCACCTTTCATCTTGGAACCAGATTACACAGTATGTATATCCGTCTTAAAATCTTTTGAAAACAAAAATCCTTTTGTCAAGTCACGTGCGCCCCAGTTCTTTAACATTCTAAACCTGCTATAGCTGCTGGAACGGTTTATCATGAAAAGAAAAGAAATGCTTTCGGCATATCAAAAAAAAAAAAAGAGAGAGACGAAAAATCCTGAGCTCACAAACAGGCTGTTGTAGAACTCAAGCTTAAGGAGGCACTGCTATTAGGTATATTTCATAATATGAAAAGACAGGCCGATTTGGGCCCCCTCGCCTGGTGGGATCAATCCTGTCAGTGCCATTTATTGGCAATCCCCTGTGATTTCTGTATCCCTCAACCTTTTTGCATGAAAATGAACCATAAAGGCCATCAAAACACCTGCTTTACTGACAAGACCAATTAATGCTTTGATTTATCCCTCAGAGTGTGAGCTAGTCTGCTGCTATAAGGGCCTTGGGTTGGCATATCATTCATCAGACTTTGAAGGTCTTCTTTTCTATGTCCCAGAGTTTCAGCTGTGAATGTCTTTTGTATATGCTAGAAAGTTCTGTTAACCCCAGAACACTGAGCACAGCTGGAAGCCAATGTTTTTAATCAATAACTGTTCAGGTATCTTAAGTTATTAAGTGACTGTAAATTATTGGACTAATTTGAAAGGCCTTCAGGAGACTTAGAAGGGCATGTTTAGCACCTTATTGTTAAATAAGAAAGAACCCAGAAAAAGAAAACAGCTTTCTATAGTTTACTACAAATTCATTCCTTTTGTATTCTTCCAAAGTCAATATTTGTCATTTTTACTTGTTCACATTGCTGAAGCAGGACCTGGTCCTTCCTCCGCCTCTGGACACAGGGCAATGACAACCCCCTCCAGCCTATTCATCCTTTCCTAAGGAAAGGGAACACATCCACGATGCCATTAAACTGGGGCAGCATATTGATATAATAGGATATAGTTGCAGGATTCAGTAAGATGAGCTAATCTTGAAAAAAATCAATAAATGTGCCTGAATTCAGAAGACATCACCTGGCAAGATGCCTCTTTCCACTGTCATACTTCAAAGAGCAAATCTATTTTGTCTTTCCTAACTGAAATGTTTATATGCACTTCTTTTCATAAGACTTGGGAAGCACTCTTTCCTCCCATTTAACTCCCGAATCTTTCAAGTCTTTTTTAGGAATTTGGTACTTGAGGCCATAGCACTTCAGATTAAATAAATTTGAAAGATTATTTCATGAATGCTCAACAAATCTGAGCGTTTTATTGGCTTTAAAAGATGAGCCTTCCATACAATGATGGTACAAAATGATATAGTCATTAGAAAGACGGCTACGGTGGAAGACTGTTTTCCACTGGGAAACAAAAGAAAGCTATAGGAGGAGAGAGATGTTTTAAACTTTATTAAATTTATGAATATCTAAAGGGACACACTTCAGGGTGCTGGTAATGCAAAGTGGTCAGCTTCGACATAACAGTGATAAAACCATTTGTTGATATTCCTCTCTATTCCAAGAATGCACACAAAAAACCCATTAAGGTATGATAAAACTGAGGATAAAACTTCAGTGATTTGCTACAACTAAGTGGCAAACCAGGATTGCAAAGCCAGTCAAGCTCCAAAGCCATTTTTTTTCCCCATCATACCCCACAGCAATGAATAGTTTAAAAGGCAAAGACATCAGGAGTCTCTACATGTGCCTTTGGAGAAGTCAAGTAATTAAAGTTCAGAGATGGTCTGTAATTTTCAGCCTTTAGAAAGTGCTAGTGCTGAGAGCTTCAAAACCTACTGCAGCTGGTCCTATTCCCACAAACGTGTGTTTCTGCTGAGAATTGGGCTCTACTCCAAGGACATGCATAGATAAAAAGCCCAAGGTCTGGGTACAGTCTTAGCTTCAAGTCAATCCAAAGGCCTGAGGGGACATCCAATTTGTGCTGTATTTATGTTTAGTCAAAATGACCTGGTTTAAAGTACCCTGCAGCTTCCTAGCAGGATGTACTTTGTGAGGATTAATAAGTCAAAAAAATAAAAACAAAAAAAGCTTTCCTTCTTTTTTGCTTTGTTTCAAATCAAATTATCAGCAAACAAATAACAGAGTTTTGCTACAAAATCATTTGTGGGATTTCTTTGTAGCTAAGTCAAAGAGAAATGCTTGTAATCAAAAGTGGAAGACTGGCTGAATTTATGAATCTCTTTGCATCTGAAAGCCTAAAGACATTTTTTGATAGAAAAGAAACTAGATTTAATCAAAACCTGGTGACATTAGTGAAACCAAAGTATTAGCATTGGCAGATCAGTTGAGATGAAAGCCAAACCAAGTTTCTCTGAGAAAAGGAGGACGTTATCTATAGTTGTTAGGAGCTTGAAATCAAATATGAGACTGTCTGGGTGTGATTCCCAGCTATGCTCCTAGTATTTATAAGACCCCCACCTAGTTACTGAATCACTCCGATCCTCAATGATTTCACCCATAAACAAGGATCCACTTTGAATATGTAATTTTAGTAGATGTAAGGTACCTGTCTCATGGGAAACATTTAGCAAAATTTAGCCATTGTTGTTACAAATTAATACTTAGTGAGTAATGTAAAAGATTTTAAACCCACTTTTAAAGATGAAGAAGCCAGGACAATGTTTGGGAATAACAAGAGAGAAATAAAGAGATCTAGTTTACTCCAAACCACTCTGTGAGAATGCTTTCTAAGATCATTTAACCTCCCAGTTAAGATACAAATGAGGGACAATGATGGTTTGTCATGAACACATTTTCATGCTCAGAAACATGCTTCATAATGCCATTCGTCACTAATAGGCTGGTGAGCATAATTTAATAATTACTTATTTACAATTAAATGAAGTGTACAACACTATGCTATATTATCAAGGAGAGTTAATATCATTGGATTCATGGATTAAAAATCAGAAGATTTGGGTTCTGCTAATATTTATTTTTTGACTCTAGCTACTAGCCTTGAAAGTGTACTTTCTTTATAATTTACAAATTAATCATTTTATTTTCTAACAATATCATAGACATGCAATGGAGATTAAATTTAATGTGTACAAATCTCTGAAAAAGATCTAATCATATATTTTACCCTGTTTTATATGAAGTGTATTTTTATTGAAAAGGCAATGGAATTTTCACTAATGTGCATTTGGAAGACAGAGAAATTAGACAAGAACAAACAATGCACCAAATTAATATTTTGGTGTATTTCCTTCCAGTTGTTTTCAGAATAAGTGGTTGTTTGTTTATGTAATTGTATTCAATTACATGTTTTGTTTATACAAGAGGATAATGCTGAAAATATCCCATACAATATTATTCACACAACTCTCTTCCCTGTGTTTGATACACATTTGCACCCCAGGGAAGCAGCATGGCACTGATAAAGGTTTATTGAAAAGTACTACATGAAAGGTAATTTAATTCACCCCTTTGACTCTTTAAGAAGCCATACTGAACTAGCTGTCATCAATAAATGAGTCTGCAATTTTTTTTCATTCCTTAATCATTTGAAAATCTTACTTTAGAAATGCAATCTTTGCTATAGAGAATTCAAAAACAGTTTTAATGGTTTATGCCTTCAAAAAAAATCTTTATTTCTGGGAGAAGTGAGAGCTAGTGCTTTATTGTATGTACTAGGTTTTTAAATATTTTCAAATTATTATCCTAATTATTATTGTTTGGACTGAATGAGGCAACAGGGTTACTAGGCTCATACATGGTTAAACCTTTATTTAGAATTTTACTACAGTGGTCTTTCTAGTACATGAAATAGACTGGGTTCAAGACAACAGCTTCTTAATACACACTGTGGGTTAGAATCCTGGCTCTGTCAGGATGTGTGACCACGGGCATATTTCATGCCTCAGTTTATCTTACAAGGTGGAGAAAAAGATACTATTGAAACACAAAAGATACTAAAGCAAAAAAATACAATTACTATGCTTCAGTAATTTCCTAAAAGATTAAAAGTTATAAAAAAATTGGACTCTTTCTGTGTTTGTTTGTTTTGCTTTGGGGGAATATTCCTTGGGCAAAGATGCTCTGTAAAGGGATCCGCCGCATCACGTAGCATTTTCATCCTGACTGGATGCAATTGTGAGTTACCTTAAACTCGGAGCAGGATCCCAAACACCACCAGTGCCTCCAAGTAGTAGGAAATTTAAGAATTAACTTTGACATGAACAAACAAACCAATTAATGTGACTGATTAGAAGGAAGAATTGCCTTTTTGGCCACAAACATTAATAGGATGTGTAACAAGAAAAACAAAAATACAATAAAACCCTCTCCATCTTCTAGGGCAGGATTTGGTAAACTTTTTCTGTAAAGGGCCAGGTGGTAAATGTTATATGCTTTGTGGGCCATATTATCTTTGCTGCAATTACGCAACTTTAACATTGTGCGAAAGCAGCCACAGACGATGCATAAATGAATGGATGGATGGTGCTGTGATACAATAAATTATATTTACGAAAACAGGCAGTGGTCTGTACAGTTACTTTCCCTGATGCTAAACAAGCTCCATATGTACAAAATCCAACTAACGTACCCAACCTTAGAAAGCTAGACTAATTTATCTCACTGAATAACAGAGCCCAAAACAATTGTGTAACCCTGGAACCATTGATATTTCCCGAGAGCTTTTCTATCTAATCCATCACCCTCTCTGTTATATCCCTTAAAGATCTCTCCATCACCCTGATTAGTTACCATTACATTTCACCTGGATAACATGTAACACTGACCTCCACTGGCTTATCCATACCTACGTTGTCCTCTTAAAATTCACTCTCCACTAGGTAGTCACAAAGCCTTTCAAAACTATCAGCTGTTCAACATATTTCAAAGCCTTGCAATTTCTCTTAGCATAAAACCAATACCCTTAACCTCACCCAAGAGACTCTACACGGTCTATGCTTAATCACCTCTTTGGCTTGATTTTTGCTCTCTCTTTTTTTTTTCTGCTCCAGTCAAAGCAGAATTATTTAGATTTCTTGTGCTTACTCTACTCCTTTGTAGCAACTGCTCCATCAGATATGATTTCCACCCCTTCTTAGTAGATTCCTTAGTATAGCTGATCTGCATTACCTGACTTCTTTGGACACATCAAGTTCCCATATGTACCTTTCCTCTACAACAATTGCAAAAGTACAATTTGCAGTTTATTTCAGAGGTGATTTGATTGGTTCTTTCTTTACAACCTGACTGTAAGTGTCATGAAGGTACAGCCAATGTTTGTTTTTGTTCACTGTTGTGTCCCCAGAGCCTAGGAGAAAACCTGACAAATACTACACAGTAAGTATTTATTGGAAAAAAAATAGTAAATGAAACAGCAGGCTAAACCTCCCAAAAATTAACTACATAAATTAAGAAATTCAGAATTAGAATAAGTGGGAAAAGGAAGGATAAGAAGGACAAAATTGAAGAAATTTATCCCAAATATCAGTTTTAACAACTGACACAGCAGGTATTTTCTCTCCTTTGGTTATCTTTTTTTCTTCATGAAGTAGTATCCTCTTTGTACAAATACGAAAAAATTTTAATATAGCTCACAATTGTGCTGTTTATTAAGTTGACATTATGTTGATGTTCCATTTCTAATTATACAGGTTCTACACCTATAATACATGGGCATAAATATTAGCATACTTTCACATGAGGACAGATTTTAATATGCCCTCGCTTTTAGTTTTCAGTACTTTATAAACTTTGGAAGAGCTCTGCTTAGTCCTTTGCAAATATCATTAAACTGGAAACTAACTTGTAAGAATGTGTTAGTCCGAGTTAATGTCTATCACATAACATGTGACAGCATCTTCTTTGGAACAATAACAGCAACAACAACAACAACAAAAGTATCAGTTTCTGCAAGACTTGGAAAGCTGATGAGGAAAAACAGCGTTAGGACCCAAAGAAAGAGCAGCACTTTAATAAATATCATTCAATTCACGAAGGATGAGACAGTTTAGCTCCTCAAGGCACTAAAATGTCTGAATGATTAAATTCATGTCCCCTCTTTTTGTTGTTTTCTTTCTACTTTAGCAGTTTATTCTTTAACATGTGACATTATATAGAAGATACAAGGTCAAACTACTTTGAAATCGGAAACCTCTTACTACAATGTTCATTATACCTTTATTTGCTCACAAATCCTAATAACTACTACTTGCCCATAGGATGACGACTGGCCATGAGAATATATTCAAAGGTTTGAGAGTATAGTTCGGATGTTAAAATGTTTTTTTGTTTTATTTATTTATTTATTAATCATCTTTATTGTAATATAATTGTTTTACAATGTTGTGTTAGTTTCTGCTGTATAACAAAGTGAATCAGCTATACATATACATATATCCCCATATCTCCTCCCTCTTGTGTCTCCCTCCCACCCTCCTTATCCCACCCGTCTAGGTGGACACAAAGCACCGAGCTGATCTCCCTGTGCTATGCAGCTGCTTCCCACTAGCTATCTATTTTACATTTGGTAGTATACATATGTCCATGCCACTCTCTCACTTCGTCCCAGCTTCCCCTTCCCCTTCCCCATGTCCTCAAGTCCATTCTCTACCATCTGCGTCTTTATTCCTGTTCTACTCCTAGGTTCTTCAGAACCTTTTTTTTTTTTTTTTTTTTTAGATTCCATATACATGTGTTAGCATACGGTATTTGTTTTTCTCTTTCTGAATTACTTCACTCTGTATGACAGACTCTAGGTCCATCCAACTCTCTACAAATAACTCAGTTTCGTTTCTTTTTATGGCTGAGTAATATTCCACTGTATATATGTGCCACATCTTATTTATCTACACATCTGTTGATGGACACTTAGGTCGCTTCCATGTCCTCGCTATTGTAAATACAGCTGCAGTGAACATTGTGGTACATGACTCATTTTGAATTATGGTTTTCTCAGGGTATATGCCCAGTAGTGGGATTGCTGGGTCATATGGTAGTTTTAGTTTTAGATTTTTAAGGAACCTCCATACTGTTCTCCATAGTGGCTGTATCAATTTACATTCCCACCAACAGTGCAAGAGGGTTCCATGTTCTCCACACCCTCTCCAGCATTTATTGTTTGTAGATTTTTTGATGATGGCCATTCTGACTGGTGTGAAGTGATACCTCATTGTAGGTTTGATTTGCATTTCTCTAATGATTAATGATGTTGAGCATCCTTTCATGTGCTTGTTGGCAATCTGTATATCTTCTTTGGAGAAACGTCTATTTAGGTCTTCTGCCCATTTTTGGATTGGGTTGTTTGTTGTTTTGATATTGAGCTGCATGAGCTGCTTATAAATTTTGGAGATTAATCCTTTGACAGTTGCTTCATTTGCAAATATTTTCTCATATTCTGCGGGTTGTCTTTCGTCTTGTTTATGGTTTCCTTTGCTGTGCAAAAGCTTTTAAGTTTCATAAGGTCCCATTTGTTTATTTTTGTTTTTATTTCCATTTCTCTAGAAGGTGGGTCAAAAAGGATCTTGCTGTGACTTATGTCAAAGAGTGTTCTGCCTGTGTTTTCCCTCTAAGAGTTTTACAGTGTCTGGCCTTACATTTAGGTTTTTAATCCATTTTGAGTTTATTTTCGTGTATGGTGTTCGGGAGTGTTCTAATATCATTCTTTTACATGTAGCTGTCCAGTTTTCCCAGCACCACTTATTAAAGAGGCTGTTTTTCTCCATTGTATATTCTTGCCTCCTTTATCAAAAATAAGGTGACCATATGAGTGTGGGTTTATCTCTGGGCTTTCTATCCTGTTCCGTTGATCTATATTTCTGTTTTTGTGCCAGTATCATACTGTGTTGAGTACTGTAGCTTTGTAGTATAGTCTGAAGTCCAGGAGCCTGATTCCTCCAGCTCTGCTCTTCTTTCTCAAGATTGCTTTGGCTATTCGGGGTCTTTTGTGTTTCCATACAAATTCTGAAATGTTTTGTTCTTGTTCTGTGAAAAATACCAGTGGTAGTTTGATAGGAAAGCATTGAATCTGTAGATTGTTTTGGGTAATATAGTCATTTTCACAATGTTCATTCCTCCAATCCAAGAACCTGGTATATCTCTCCATCTGTTTGTATCATCTTTAATTTCTTTCATCAGTGTCTTATAGTTTTCTGTATACAGGTCTTTTGTCTCCTTAGGTAGTTTTATTCCTAGGTATTTAATTCTTTTTGTTACAATGGTAAATGGGAGTGTTTCCTTAATTTCTCTTTCAGATTTTTCATCATTAGTGTATAGGAATGCAAGGGATTTCTGTGCATTAATTTTGTATCCTGCTACTTTACCAAATTCATTGATTAGCTCTAGTAGTTTTCTGGTAGTGTCTTTAGGATTCTCTATGTGTAGTATCATGTCATCTGCAAACAGTGACAGCTTTACTTCTTCCTTCCGATTTGGATTCATTTTATTTCTTTTTCTTCTCTGATTGCTGTGGCTAAAACTTCCAAAACTATGTTGAATAATAGTGGTGAGAGTGGGCAACCTTGTCTTGTTCCTGATCTTAGAGGAAATGGTTTTAGTTTTTCACCATTGAGAACGATGTTGGCTGTGGGTCTGTCATATATGGCTTTTATTATTTTCAGATAAGTTACCTCTATGCCTACTTTCTGGAGGGTTTTTATCATAAATGGGTGTTGAATTTTGTCGAAAGCTTTTCCTGCATCTATTAAGATGATCATATGGTTTTTATTCTTCAATTTGTTAATATGGTGTGTCACATTGATTGATTTGCATATATTGAAGAATACTTGCATTCCTGGGATAAACCCCACTTGATCATGGTGTATGATCCTTTTAATATGCTGATGGGTTCTGTTTGCTAGTATTTTGTTGAGGATTTTTGCATCTATGTTCATCAGTGATATTGACCTGTAGTTTTCTTTCTTTGTGACATCTTTATCTGGTTTTGGTATCAGGGTGATGGTGGCCTCGTAGAATGAGTATGGGAGTGTTCCTCCCTCTGCTATATTTTGGAAGAGTTTGAGAAGGATAGGTGTTAGTTCTTCTCTAAATATTTGATAGAATTTGCCTGTGAAGCCATCTGGTCCTGGGCTTTCGTTTGTTCGAAGATTTTTAATCACAGTCTTAATTTCAGTGCTTGTGATTGTTCTGTTTATATTTTCTATTTCTTCCTGGTGCAGTCTCGGAGGGTTGTGCTTTTCTAAGAATTTGTCCATTTCTTCCAGGTTGTTCATTTTACTGGCATATAGTTGCTTGTAGTAATCTCTCATGATCCTCGGTATTTCTGCAGTGTCAGTTGTTACTTTTCCTTTTTCATTTCTAATTCTATTGATTTGAGTCTTCTCCCTTTTTCCTTGATGAGTCTGGTTAATGGTTTATCAATTTTGTTTATCTTCTCAAAGAGCCAACTTTTAGTTTTACTGATCTTTGTTATTGTTTCCTTCATTTCTTTTTCATTTATTTCTGACCTGATCTTTATGATTTCTTTCTTTCTGCTACCTTTTGGGTTTTTTTTGTTCTTCTTTCTCTAATTGCTTTAGGTGTAAGGTTAGGTTGTTTATTTGAGATGTTTCCTGTTTCTTGAGGTAGGATTGTACTGCTATAAACTTCCCTCTTAGTACTGCTTTTACATCCCATAGGTTTTGGGTCATTGTGTTTTCATTGTCATTTGTTTCTAGGCATTATTTGATTTCCTCTTAGATTTCTTCAGTGATCTCTTGGTTATTAAGTAGTGCATTGTGTAGCCTCCATGTGTTTGTATTTTTTACATATTTTTTCCTGTAACTGATATCTAGTCTCATAGCATTGTGGTCAGAAAAGATACTTGATACATTTTCAATTTTCTTAAATTTACCAAGGCTTGATTTGTGACACAAGATCTGATCTATCCTGGAGAATGTTCCATGACCACTTGAGAAGAAACTGTATTCTGTTGTCTTTAGATGGAATGTCCTATAAATATCAATTAAGTCCATCTTGTTTTATGTGTCATTTAAAGCTTGCGTTTCCTTATTTATTTTCATTTTGGATAATCTGTCCACTGGTGAAAGTGGCATGTTAAAGTCCCCTAGTATGATTGTGTTACTGTCGATTTCCCCTTTTATGGCTGTTAGCATTTGCCTTATGTATTGAGGTGCTTCTACGTTGGGTGCATAAATATTTACAATTGTTATATCTTCTTCTTGGATTGATCCCTTGATCATTATGTAGTGTCTTTGTCTCTTGTAATACTCTTTATTTTAAACTCTATTTTGTCTGATATGAGAATTGCTCCTCCAGCTTTCTTTTGATTTCCATTTGCATGGAATATCTTTTTACCACCCCTCACTTTCAGTCTGTATGTGTCCCTAGGTCTGAAGTGGGTGTCTTGTAGACAGCATATATATGGGTCTTGTTTTTATATCCATTCAGCCAGTCTATGTCTCATGGTTGGAGCATTTAATCTATTTACATTTAAGGTAGTTATCTATATGTATGTTCTTATTACCGTTTTCTTAATTGTTTTGGGTTTGTTATTGTAGGTCTTTTCCTTCTCCTGTGTTTCCTGCCTAGAGAAGTTCCTTTAGCATTTGTTGTAAAGCTGGTTTGGTGGTGCTGAATGCTCTTAGCTTTTGCTTGTCTGTAAAGGTTTTAATTTCTCCATCTAATCTGAATGAGATCTTTGCTGGTTAGAGTAATCTCAGTTGTAGGTTTTTCCCTTTTATCATCTAAATATGTCTTGCCACTCCCTTCTGGCTTGCAGAGTTTCTGCCAAAATATCAGCTGTTAACCTTATGGGGATTCCCTTATATGTTATTTATTGTTTTTTCCTTGCTGCTTTTAAGATTTTTTCTTTGTGTTTAATTTTTGATAGTTTGATTAATATGTGGCTTGGGGTGTCTTGGGGAACTGCTCTGCAGGGTTAAGGGAGAAGCCAGGATTTATAGGAGGTTTTTGCTGGGGAAAAAAAAAAAATGTAGTTGAACATCAAAAGATTTCTGCTAATCACAAAGAGCAGACATCTCAAGTTACTGATTTAAGGTTTTATCCATGTACGGGAAGATGCAAGAGTCTCGGCTCACTGAAATTATTCCTTAGATACGCATCTCAACTATCTAGGGCCGGTATCCAAAACACAGAATGCTTCCTGTTTTTCTCCATTCTGAATTTCTCTCAGGGCCCCTCCTGGGGAAGTAGTGGGGAGGCTGCAGGGGCTGGTGGCTTGATCATTGGAGGACTGGAATGGCTGGCAAAATTCTTCATTTACTGGAATGACAGGCAACATTCCCTTTCCACAGTAGTAAATAGCTAGTCATCCTTGAAAATAATAATGTGTCCAACTGGCAAAATACAGGGAAAATCCAAACTCTCAGTAGAAATTGATTTGCCTTTCCTAATACCAAATGCCTTTTATTTTCATTACTTCTTGAAAGGCTTAAAAGTTCTCAAAAAGGAATGCCCTTGTAAATTACTCCAAAGTTCAGTGGTGATAGTCCAGTGTTACTTAACAAGGAAAATACAAGTGTGGAAGAAATAAACAACTTAGATCAGAAGCAGAACTGTTGAAGTAATCTAACAAGGAGGCCATTAGACTGAGGTGGCTCTAGTACTTTGGTACCCTGAGTAAGCAAACTGAAACCTAAACCAGAGTCAATTCCTGTAAAAGCCTCAAGGCTGAGAAGAACAACCAATCACAAGTAGCCCACTAGGCTTTCCCAAATCATGCAACTCCTTAAGCTAAAACCAATCAAATAATTTCCTCTCTTTGCTTTTGCATCTTCTCTAAAACACCTTGCCCCTGACTCTGGTTGCTGGAGAGCTGAGAACCACTTACAGTTTGGCACTGCCTGATTGGAATCAATGTTTGCTGAAATAGACACTTAAAACTTTTTATGCATCCATTTATCTTTTAACAGAACCAAAACCTAAATCCTTGGGAATAATAAAAACAAAGAAGTCATCTTCCATTATAATAAGTTCAACATCCCTAAATCCAATGGCACTTTTTATTTCCAATCTCACTTGACATTTAAACTGCACTTGGCAGCATGAACCACTGCTTCCTTGAAACCCTGCCCTTGGCTTCACTACCCTGGCCAGCCTTGAAGCTCCTTCACCTCTCAGCTGCTCTTTGTCAAGGGGCTTGTTTGGCTCATTCTCCTCTAGCCAACATTTAAATATTGGAAATCCTCAGAATTTAGCCTTAATCCAAGCTACTTGTATCTCTTATTTCAACCCCTGTGTCTGCAATTTTAGCTCCCGACATCCATCTCCCACAGTTCTCAACTCTTCTTAAACCCAATTCTGATTAGGTCCCTCCTCTACTCAAAACCTTTGAATAGCTTATCATTACTCTTAGGCAAAAGAACAACATCTTTTAAAGGGTCTAAAGCACTCCTCATTATCTAACCCTTGCTTCTCTCTCAAGTATCATTTTACTCAGCTTCAGGGGCAAAATGTCACTTATTTGCCTTATTTTGATTCCTCAAACACACTTCTTCCTGCTTCTGGGTCTTAACACATGCTGCTCTCTGCCAGGAGATCTCCCTCACACGTTCTGTTTATTAATTATCTACTCATAATTCAGATACCAGATGATGCAATACTTTCTTGGGGAGGACTTCTCTACCCCCTGAACTATTTAAGATCCTCCCCCCTTTTTATTTTCCTTTTCATGGTACTTAACACTTTTGGTAATCATGCACTGATTTACATAAGTATTTACATAAGTATTAATTAATGTTTTTCTCTCTTCCTACACTGATTCATCTTTGTATCTTTAGGCCCTCCCTGAAGGCTTGGTTCAAAGTAGCTGTTTAATGAGTATTGGCTGAATAAACTGAGCAAATGACAAGTTTTATATCTTTAAACCTCACAACAATCCTTTGGGGGAAGAAAAGTATTCCTATTGTTTTCACTTTACCAAGAGGAAAGTGAAACTGGCAGAAGTAAACCATCTGGCTTATGCTCACAAAGAGCAACTTGAACCTGACAACAAAACTACACTGTAACCACTATGGCTCTCCACCTCCCAACACATCCAGGTTTTCTGTGGCGTAAATGAGTAAATGTTGAGGCAGTACAATATGGGGATTAAAGTCAAAGGCTCTTGGGTTGGACAGAGCTGGCTTTAAATTGGATTAGGCCATTTACTTGCTCTATGATTTCAGGCTAGTCATTTAATTTCTTCAGGAACTGATTTCCTCATCTATGAAATAGAGTTGATAATAAATGGCAATCATATAACATAATGTCGGCAATTAAGTGACATAATTAATGTAAGGCATAGTGAAGGGCATCTACAGGCTCAAAAATAGTATTAATATTATTTATGTGAGCACTTATGTCTCAGTTTTGAATAGGATGTCATTGTTTATATATTTTTTGACTCTTTTCCCTCCATATATCACAAGAGATCTCATTTCCTAGTTGATACTGTGCAATACTTACCTAGAAGAGAGTAAATTCAAATATATATCACTCTTATCATTTTAATTAGACATGCACAGGACATGGACAGTTTTCCAATAAAGCTAGGATTCTGCAGTTTGTCTTACTGCAAATCAGATGATCGGACTGAATTTATGCAATATAAAATCATATAAATACATACGTCTATGTAACAGTAATGTTAGTACAGAACATTTTTAAAGAAAAAATTCTATTTACAATTACAAAAATCCTCTCAAGACTAAGTCCATTTGTCCTTCTAACCAATTTCACACGCCTACTTATTTCTTGTATCATTATCATGTTGTACCTTTATCAGTTCACATTATTTCATATATATTTTCATAATTATCATCAAATTATCTTCAAAAATACAATTTTATGGCTAAAAATATTTATCTAAATAGATGTTCAAAAATCTTTAAGTATTTCTCTGTTGCTGGACACAGGATATTTACAGTGGCTTGCAATTATAAACAATATGCAATTAATATTTATAAATTTAATTTTCCTTTGTTGAATTATTTTCTTTAGATGAATTCCCCAGAGTGAGTGATTAGTGGTATTCTTTCCACCATGTGTTTGTTAGATGTTAGACATCAACAGTCTCTATCTGAAGAAGTTAAATAATAGCTCATACAAAATTCTAGAGACCTAATGCACAGATAAGGATAAAAATTGCAAACTGCACATTCACAGTGTTCAGAGAATAAGGGTTATTAGTGATTGGGCCCCTGGGCTATATTTATAGACCACGAGGGCAGCTTTGAATGATCCTCTTGGAAGAGAGCTATTTGTTGAAGAAAGTAAAAGCCATATTACACTTCTCCTGAAAGTGCCAAATTTAGTGTTATTACACTCAGTTGACCAGATGGCATACTAAATAGACAATGACTAGCAAAGGATGATCAATTCAATATCATATACAATGTAAGTTTAAAATATCCATTTATTTTTTGAGTCAGTTGTGTTTTCCTAGCATATGAATTAGAGTTTTGAGCTCTAATTCTAAGATATGCAATTAAATTATTTATCTGTTCCTAGGTGCCCAGACATAAGCTAGAATCAAATTGTCTCCCAGGTCTCATGAAAATTCTAGACTAAATCCTAGGATTGTTTTCAAGTTGCATGTGATAGTTGCCTTGATTGAGTACAGTACCTGACCATCTTTCAGTTGGTAACATTAGCACTCACCTGTTTCACTTGGAAATTACCGCAAATGATGGCACAACCCTCAGCAGAGCTTTGCTTTTGCTTCAACTGAATTTTTTTTTTTTTAACTGGTATTGCCTAAATTGTTGCAGAATTATTGTGAGGTTGCATCAGATAAGTGAAAGTACACAGAATAAAGCTCAAGATCTCTGGCCAAAATGTTTATATAAAGAGCCAAAGTTTAATGCAAGATGTAAAATCACTCTCAGTAAAATACACATTTTTCCCTTTAAAAATAAGTTTAAAAATGGAATAGAACATTGTTTTCTGATGCAAGACAGGATTTAGTTATGAATTTTAAATCACTTTTCCATGGTATATAATAAAACTGGGAAATGAAACACAACTGGTTTGAATAAAATGTTTGCTTTTTCTCTCATGCTTTAATATATTGTTTAATTTATGGATGCATTTTCAAAAATGCATAGAATATGTACTTCAAAGTACAAAATTATTAGCGTGCCAATTTCTCTTCCCATATTTTTGTGATTCACCAATATTAACTTTATTTAAACACAACACGTCCTCCCCCCAAATCCCACCAGCACCATTGCTAGCAGCAGTTCAGCAACTTCATACCATTTGATTTTTGGTGTTTTCATGCAATTTTTGTAAAAATCAACTTGGCTAGCTCATGAATTATTTCAAATTCTGAAAAGCAATATATTTACATTTTCTTTTCCCTCTTGGTTATAATCATACTTCACTTTCTCTCTAATCCCCACAAGTCGATGAGTAGCCCCTATTATTATGCTCTCAGACACAAAGCAATCACCTGAAATCCTGAGTGGGACAGCACTTGTGACATCATCTCTTAAATATTTATCCCTATACTTATACGATCTACTCTTGGGATTCCACTAAGGATGAATAAAGATAGCAGATATGCACCTATCCATTCAGAGATGAGTCACTGTAGGAAGTTTTTCTTCTTTTTATCCTTGAAAAGATATGTGCTCCATTTCTCACAAGTTGCCAAGAATCTTTTGTTTATTAGTTATTTGCAACTTTGAGAAATGTGTTTAATCGGGTTCATTTCCTATTTCTTAATCTTACAGTAAGGCATAATACTTTCACTGCTCTTTTTAGAACTAATTTGCCCAATAATGGGAAGTCCAGAGAATTTAATTTTAGCCACAAATAACTATTGATAAGTAGTGGACTGAACTTCAAAACCAGTAACATAGTGCTTGATGGTAGTAGGGAAAACAAAGAGATTCATGGTCTGCTTTAGATAGGAAGATATACTAGAACAGGTCATTCTCAATTTTGGACTAAATGTATGTATTTGTTGCTACTATTTTCCAAAGAAACTGCTGAAGAAGCAGACTAGGAAGAAGCCAAATAGGAAGATAAAAAATAAATTTTCCCCCTGCCCTAAACACATCTGTGTGTTTCATTAAATTTAAATTGATATGTTTTATGTCTAAAATGAGAAAGGATTGTGAAATTGCTTTGAGATTTTCAGAGGGAAACTAGCAAAGAAGTATATGATTAGAGAATTACAATAGTGAAAAACTAGACATCATATCGTAAGATGTATCTTAAGATAATGCACTTGTTTCTTATTCCAGATGGTAGAAGCAGGATTTGTGGAGGGAAATGACATAGAGGTGAGTTTTGACTCAATTTGGATGTTTCAGAAATGCAATGGTATAGGGTGCGTTGTTAAATAATGAGCTCCCAACCCCAGCTGTTTTTGACCGAGGTCAATGACTGTTAGAAAAAAAGGATGCTTTATAGGTGTTGATATATTGAGTGGAATATTTGACGTTCTCAGTTCTTTTCCAAATCTAAGATTGTATTTTTTCTAAATAATTTCTTTTTGAGGGGTTGCTTTCTGAAACTGCTGTCTTGGTAAGGTTATTTGTTCTTTACAGGAAACATGTCATGGTTTTTACAAGCTAAGGAATATGTGTTCTTATTTTTAGCTTTTATTTGAACTTCAGGCTATGTAATATTACATGCGAAATGAATTGAAGTGAGAAGAAATCTCAGATCCATCTATCCACATAGAATTTCACTAGTGAAAAAGGAAACAACAAATTTCAACATTTTCTTCTTCTTCCAAGAACTAACTGTAAATAGTTTTTCAAGATAAACATTGCATGTAGCAGTAATAAGGCCAAAAAAAAGTAATGTGAGAAAAATATCTATTCACATAGTTTTAAAATGAAATGACATTATAAAATATGCATATAGTTAGTAAAGTTTTTTAAAAAGTATTTATTCTATAATATCTAAGAGGTTGTCTTGTGACAGTAGGTAATTCAAGGACAAGGTAGTCCTAAGTACTCTTAATCGTAAATATTTTAAGAAAAACTTTGCTTCAGTTTCAAAACTATAGTTACCCAAGCAAATTCCTGAATAATTTATACATTTAATGTTGGCAAAGATCTTCGATATGAGCTGGGAATTCTTTTTTAAATAGTAAAATACACTGCAAAGAGCTTAAAATGCTTATAAAATTATTCAGTGAATTAGCAAAAAAAGAAAAGATTAACATCCAACTGTCTCCCATTAATACCTGTCATAATAATAATAGCTAACACTTGATATAGTGCTTATTATGTGGCAGGCATTTTCTAAGCACGTTACATAATTTAGCACATTTATTTCTCCTACTAACCTCAAGAGAAATATTGTCCCATTTACAAATGCAGAACTTGAGGCATTGAGAGGTAAAGTGACTTGATGATAGTTATCTAGGGAGGAAGTAGCAGCCTTGAGTTTGGAATCTCGGGCAGTCTGGTCAGTAGGCATTCTGAACTCCTGCAGTATTCTGCCTCTCCAAATTGAGGTATTTTGGACGATCCTTCTTTAAATTTCATGCTTAAAATGTTTGATGGCAATAAGTAAATGGGAGTGGGCTAAGGAATTTTTTGTGTGTGGTTCAGATTTCTGGGATAGGAATTTAAAGATGTTTCAAGGTCTTTTCGAGGCAGTAACTTTGTGGAAATGCACAGTCCTGGCATCCTAGAGTTTGAAGACCAAGTTGCAGAGATAGGGGTAGGTCTCTGAGGCTTGTGTGAGGAGCTACCTTCTAAACCAAAGCCCCTGGAAAGTTATTTCAAATGGAGACATTGTGTTGGCTGTTCTGGAGATGCTGAGAGAAGCTAGCGGAAGGGCTGAGAGAGCCAAGAAAGCAAAACTAGAAGAACCAGTCAGTGTGTACTAGTCTCACTGTGATGGGCTCGGTCAAAGTTAGTATCACCAATGAGAAAAAAACTGCCCTGTGACCCCCCTGAATCCTGGTCTTTTAAGGTGTACTTTGATGTCTCCTTCTTCAGGTCCAGGAGTCCAGAGGCATAGCACAGAACATAGAAAGAGAAGTAAGTTGAGAGAGGCAAAGGTAATATGGAAGGTTACAGAGAGGGCATGCACAAGAGCAGAAGCAGTAGCTGTATCTTTCAGGGAGTGGGTTGTAATTCCTTATTACAGTAGTCAAACTAATAAACGCAGAAAGAGATGAGGCTCCATTGGCCAGTTCTCCCTAATAAACGGGGGATCCAACAAGATGACACATCGCTCTGAACAGGAAAAGAGAATAAAAACAAAAGTAAGATGTAGAACGGAGCAGTGTTGGGCATGGCCCCAGGGAAATCAGTGCTTACTGGGGTTAGCTAGGTAGTTAAACACCTGTCTTTCTGTTTTATTTTTTTATTTTATTTGGTTGGTTTTGTTTCTGTTAATGTTTTTAGGTATTTGGATTTTGTTGTATATTTGTGCCTACACATCTTTTGAGTTCACTCATATACTGCTTAACAATGATATATTCTTAATCACCTCAACTAATTCTTCTGTGATTTTTTAAAGAGCCCCTAAACATACTGAACCTGAAATAGCCACCAGGGATGGTAAGCAAGCATTGAGCATTTGCTCTATTAGCAAACAATGAGGGAGGGACTCACACACAATGAGAAATAGGTGCCTAAATTCAAATTGCGCTTCAGTAGAGAATACTTGGGAGCCTGGTCTTTAATACTGTTGCCAGAAGATTAATTCTATGAAGACTTCAATATTCTAAGTGATTTTCAATCCATACCCTTTTCCTCTCCCCCTTCTCTTCCTATTATATTTTCAGAAACTTGGCCTTATGTAGAGATTGCAGGATTTTTGTTTTGTTTCGTTTTTTTCTATTTCAACTGAAGACCCATATTTATAGTGTTTGCTCCGAGGGTATTCACTTGAATGATCACTGAAAAGGTTGCCGTCAGAGCAGGGAAAACATTAGAGAATGATTCAGTACAACATGCCCTTTTGTCTAACAAGAATCTGCTTCTCCATCACTCTTTCGTTTGTTGCTCAGAGAGGGCAGGAGCACATTCAATTATTCATGTTTTCTAATTAAGCCTTGCTGATTGCACCTAAATGGAAACTTTATTTTAAAGAGATTGTGTTCTTAATGTTTTTCAGTAGAACAATAATTCGTCTGATGGCAACATAAGTCTCTTTAGGATCCTGAGTAACCTATTTGTTGGGTTCTGAACGCACATATAGATATTATCTGTCATGCTGAAGGCCTCCGAATTGTTTATTTCATGTCTTATTTAGGGGTGACAATGAATGTGACTTTTTGCTAATGACCATTTAGTTATTGTCAGTATTGGAAATATTGAGAAATGACAGAGACAGATTCTGTTGCTATGCAGTTATTCACCAGTTGCTGTATGATATACTAAAATCACATTCCTTTCAAAACTGAGCAAAATGATTAGAATATTAATTACATTTTTGTACTTGACTTTTCTTTTTGGTTTCTGTATGGATGAAAAGTGTGTCATACATCAAAATTGGCCAGCCACCATTACTTTGGGCAATACTCACCCTAAAAAAATATTTGGTTTTAAACATAAATATTTCATCATTATCACTTTCCATTACACTCCCCTAAGGTAAATTTTCCAAAGGCTTCATTGATGTATGTTTCCTCAAAATACTGAAATTTAGATTATTTTAGCACCATGTCCTTAAATCAAAATGATTGCATACATTTCTTACAATTCCATTCTTGCCTCTCCTTAACTTTTATGATCTTCTTAGTGTATTTTCTTTATCATATGTTATTTAATTAGGAAAAATATAAAGTGAGTATATTAAACTATATAAACCTATTTAAAGTACTTTCACAAATGTTTGTATATCATCCATGGAAAAGTTTGAAAGGAATATACTAGTACTAGACAATGAGAATAGGATAAAGTTCTGAATCATCTATTTTGGCTAACACTATTAATCAGATTACATAGAGAAATTGCCACTCTGTTACTTCATGAGAAAACATCCCAGTTTTAGCATTCTCAGAAAGTAAATTATCTTTTGTAGACTGTGTTTTTGCTATTAAAGAGTGTATTTTTTTTATTTTCTTCTGTAGAATTTATGATGATTAAAGATGTGTCTTAAAATGATAGATCTTTATTAACAATGAAATGGAGATATACTTGATGTGCAAATATCTATTACAATTACTGCATTCCATCAGATTTATATTAATAGGTAAAATATAGGGCATTGAAATAGAATTTAAAAAGTAGTTAGAAATTACTTAAATCTTATTTAACTTGGGAACTAGAATTTAAGAGAGTTTGAATATTTTCTGCATGTTATTTTTCTAGACAATTTAACATTTAATTTTCAAGGACAATATCAATCATTTCACTTATGATAGAAACACAATGTGAAGAAAATTTCACTTTTTGCACAGATCTTTATACATGACCTTAACCAGCTTAATATATGTTTTAAAATGATTATGGTAATTTATAAAACTTTTTAAGAAAGAAATTCAAATAATGTTATGTATATAATCAAGTAGCATTGAAAATATTAGAGTAAAATCAAATATGGAAGCATACAGAATTACACTGGGAAATTGAGTATTTTCAAGAAGAAGACAGGATAGATTTTCTATTAATATATTTATCTCATACTCCATATCTACAATGACTTTTGATTAAGTTCTTCAAGTTGGTCCTAGGATAACACATAACAAACACAAGAAAGAACTGACTGTCTAAATGCTATTTGACAAACATTTCTTTGGAGCAGAACCAGTTTTTAAAACTTTCTAGAAATTATTTATTCATTAAGCAAAAATTGTGTTATGGATGATTCTGAAGTAGATGAAACACTTTACTGCAGATATATTGTAATGCTGAGTAGAATTATCAGACATCCGTAAGTTTGAGTCTTATTTTCTGCTGTTTACAAACAATATTGACTGATTTAAATAGGGCTAGATGATAACGATTATTCACATTATTTTAGGATGGCTATAGGAAATTAAGTATCTAGAATTTAACTTGAATTTGGATTCTTTTTATAATACTTATTTATACTGCAGATGAAAGAGCTTATAAAATGGATTTTCTGAATTCTGTTGAACTTTTTACATAGATTTTTGCCAAGGCTATGGGATATTTTTGGAATGTACCCCAACTGTATTTTTTGTTAAGAAGTACATTAAACAGTTTTTAGGATATTACTGTTAGGGAAAAGTTAGGCCAGCATTTTTACCTTTCTTAATCTTTAAAGTATTAGAGTAGATTTAGTTTCCATACAAATATCTAATATAGACCAAACTATGAAATAACTATCTTCATTTATATTTTATTTAAACCATATAACTCTGAAAATATATATTATTACCTCCAATGTATATGTGTGGAACCCAAAGGAATATAGTCAGAGTCATAGAAGTAAAATTAAAAAGGTTTGATCTTACTAGTCCAAGTTCATTACACCCTAACCACCTCCTGAATCTATATGAGCTCCTATCCTCATCTTTAATGAAGCCCAGTGATTAACAGATGACTTGAATTTTTTTCTCTTCTCTAGAGGAGAAGTTCTAGAATCTTATATTATATCCAAATAGTATATACTACCCCTGAACGCAACCTTGTTTATCTCCATCTATACATCCTTTGAAACACGTAACTCACAAGTGAGTTTGGTTAGACTTGGAGCACTCTAGTGTCCATCAGTGAAGTTTCCTCCTTATTGGAAACTTGTTCTCCTACCGGTTTCTAAATACTCTTTCCTAGTTTTCTTCCCACCACTCTGTACCATCAAATCTCTTTCAGAGACCTCTCTTATGTAGTCTTACCAGTACACTGTTATTTCTCAAGGTGCCATTCTTGAACTTCCCACTTCATTAGACTTCATTAGACATATTCTTCTTGGGTTATCTTATTAACTACAATGAGGGATTCAAAATGCCTACTGCTAACTCAGACTTTTACTCCTCATCTCCAGATTCACATTCTAACTGCTTAGGGATATCAAAAATATTATGTCAAAAGCCAAGTGTAATCACATCTTCCATAGTTTCTTATGCTTTTGTGTTTCCTACTCAATAAACATACAACCATGTGCTCACTGCCAAGTCACACATCTTAGAGATATCTTTGACTTCTTCCTTTCCCATTTATTAATTTATTATTTCCTTATTATATTAAATTAGTATCATAGAGTTTTTAATATAACAGCAACTCTTCTCTGCATTAAGGGTTCAGTCGTAACACTCCCTGCCTTCCTGGAGATGTTGCTCCAGGTGATGAGACAGATATTAAACAGATAAGCTCTCCCTCTTTCTCTCTCTCTCTCCCTCCCTCTCTCTCTCTCTCTCCCCCCCTTCCTCTCTCTCTCTTTTTCTCTCTCTCACACACACACAAATCCCATGAAAATACAGCTATGTTAAAATATTAGACTGCTATATTTAAAATAAAATGTCTTTCCATAAAAAAACCAAACCAAAACAAAACAAAACTTAGAATGAGAGGTACTAGATTCCTGGATAGCATCTAATGAAACACTCAACCTAATAGGGAGGATCAGGGAAGGCTTCTTAGAGGAAGGGAAACCTGAGCCAAGATCGGAACTATAAGTATGAAGTTAACTGATTTGTGGGATGGAAAGAGAGACTTCCAGGTAGGGAACTGTAAGCGTAAAGGCTGTCAGGTCAGAGAAAGCACAGCTAGTGAGAGCAGCTAAAGGAAGGCAGAGCTGCTGGAGGGAAAGAAGCCTGGGGAAGTGTGATGACAGATAAGGTGGAGAAGAATAAAGGAGCAGAACATGCATATCCTAAGAGACCCTATAAAGATTCTATGAGGAACAGTAAACTATCTGTGGGTTTTAGGCAAGGAGGTGATATAATCAATGTTTTTAAAAACATCCTCCATATAGTTAACGATTACATCTATCTCTATTAACACTTAAATATCCCTTGAATTCTCCCCCTCTTTCTTTGTCATTGTCCTTCTCATTTTTACATGAATTGCTGCAACAGTATCCTACCTCTGTTCTGTCTCTGTGAACGCATCTCCTCATTGTCCTTGGGGAAATGACTAAACGTTGTTCTGTTACACACAGCAGTGTTTATAAATTTTCCTAAAGTATATCAATCCATGGAGATGTTTTGAGAAGAAAGGATTTCATGGTCAACATAAATTTGGGAAGTACTCTGTAATCTATCCCCCATTTGGTATTTAACAGTGCAAATCCTGCAGAAAAGACTTTAATTACTTTTGTTTAATCAGGTATTTCCCAAGGTCAATTGACCTTGGTCTGTTACCAAACCAATTTCGGGTCTGCTTGCCGTGCATGCAGCAAAGCCAATCTACTGACACCAGGTGGTGGCAAAGAAAAGTACAATGTTTATCTTAAGGCCAAGCAAGGAGAATGGGCAGCTCACGTTCAAAGACTCTAACTCCCTGATTGCTTTCAGGAAAGGGTTTTAAAAGACAGTGTTAGAAAGAGGGTTGTGGGCTGCATAATCAGCTCGTACTCAATTCTCTGACTGGTTGATGGTGAGGTAACAGGATGATGTTTTGGGAATCTCAATCATCAACCTGCTGGTTCCAACTGGTCTGTGGTCTAAATGGTGGTGGTCAGCATTCAGTCAACTTCCTGCACCTGGTGCAGACTTCAGTATCCGCAAAACAACTTAAGAATATGGCTCCAGATATTGTCTATAACCCTTGAGGAGGAACTAAAGGTCCTTGACTTTGATTTACAACTAAACTATTATTATTTTGTCTTGCTTGACTGTTTTCCTTTGTTTCTGCATTTTCTCACTCCACTGATTAAATCTGCTCTTTGGAACTCAGGGAAGGCTTAGGAGGCAAAGCTTTTCTACAAAACAAAACAAAACAAAACAAAAGGCGGGGGATATGGGGCGTGGGCTGTCCCTCGGAAGGCCCCACAGGGTCCTGCTCGGTTTCAAGTCTTCTCTTTTCTCCTATTAAGAATTACTAACATCCTTCAATACCAATATTCTTCAGAACTTACTTTTGAATCATTGCCTACAGCATGAAGTCTAACTGCCCCAATAAGGCATTCAGGGCTCTAGTTTTAGGACTTGTTTCCTTCTTCCCTTTATATTTTCACTCACAACACATGCTCAACTACAGATCTGTAGAAATGGTCATAGTTCCCTGAACTTCCCCTATGCTATTTCAGAATATGTTTTTCTTCAAAATGCTCCTCTGTTATTTTGTACTTGGCTAGCCTCTATTCCAGACAACTCAGTTGCCAAGTTCACTGAGACTCCTTCCCTTATCTTGCAATCAGACTTAAGGAGTCTCATTTTCCTCTTGGGCATACCCTTATTTTAAATTCATTACACTTTTTCTTTACTTCTAAAAATCGAATATTAAAGAGTAAACTCTGTGAGGGATGAGACTACTTGTCTTTTCTTTGTATCCTCGTTCACTAGCATTGTGCCTGGAATATAGTAAGTTGCAAAACAAATGCCTATTAAATAAATAAACAAATGCAAAGAACCAAACCATGACCAACAGCAGATAAAGGAGAAGTAGGGCAAAGTTCCATTCCTCGATAAGCCTGCAATTTAGTGAAAGACAAATCACTATAGCAAAAAGAAGATTAAGGAAAATCCTTTGAGAAAAGTTTGAAAGTTCACATGTGGCTGGATTAATTGGGAGAAGATTCCTAGAGTAGGTATTATTTTAGATGGGCTTGTAATGTCACACAGTATTTCTACAGAAGACAGATGGGTATTCCATGTGGAACTGGGATGTGCAAGGGTATATTTCCCCAGGAGACAAAGTTTACACCAGTATATGTGGTGCAGAGGTATGACTTTTATTTGCAGATTCAGAATTATATGTCTTGTCGATGAGTATGGATGAAGCCTGGAGGGATGTGAGCATGAAACTGTCATGAATGCTAATGTTTTAAAAAGATTCAACCAACAGGACTGACTTTAGAAGAGTCTGGGCATGAGGAGACTAGTTAGAATGCATAGAACAATATTCTAGGTCAGGGGATGACAAAGTTTTCTATGAAAGGCCAAACAGTAAACATTTTCATCTTGGCAGGGCCACAGGGTCTCTGTCACAACTACTCAACTCTGTTGGCGAAGAGTGAAAGCAGCCATAGATGATGTGAAATGAATGAGCGTGGCTGTGCTCCAATAAAGCCTTTTTTAAAAAACAGACAGAAGCCTGGGCTTTTCTTGGAGACCACAGTTTGTTAGGTGAAAGTTAACAAAGGTCTGAAATGACTGATAGCAGTGCCAACGGAAAAGAAGGGATAGCTGTAAGGAAATCATAGCAGTGGCATACACAGCACTTATCTCAATGCATGCGGGTGGCAAAGAAGGAAAAGGAGTTAAAAATTATACTGAGAGTTGAGACCCAGTCACTGGAAGGCTGATGGTGCCACGGACAGAAATAGGCATGTTAAAAAAAAGGCTATTTGGGGAATGAAGATGATTAACTGTAATGGAAGAAGTCAGTTAACGGAGGAAAGCTGTACAGTGTGAGGAGCAGTGCCATTAAACTGTGAACAACACTGAAAACTCCAAAAGCTTGTACCACTTGGCAATGAGTTTTAATGAATTTGTTTGAACTTTTCAATTTTTTCATTATAAATAATGAAGAAGTATATGAGTTTCCTTAATAGTACAGCATGCCCAATGTGGTTTTATTAGCATTCTATACAGAATGCGTTGCTCTTTCACCCATCCATCTGGGATATAAAACAAAGTGCGCTATTATGGAAAGCATTTATTTCAGAAATAATAATCTATTTTTTGCTATAAATAAGTCTACAAAGTATGTTGTTTGACAAACGTGACCTTATTCTTTTTCCTTTATTCAAGACTTCAAAAGGATTTAATTTTGAATGTAAGCAGCCAAACTAAAATAAGATTAACTATAAACTATTTTTCTCCATTTCTTTTCCTGAGCAGGCAAATGTTACTATGCATTTCAATTAGAAATATACTTGTCAGGTGGGAAGGAAGATGGACTAAAGTGAGTCAGCAATGGAACAGGACAGGCTTCTTTACCGAGTCTACTTCCTGAAAAATAAATCTAGAAATGAATTATTCAAAGTCATACTGAAACTAGTCAGCAACAATGAAATAGGGTTCAATACACCTGAAACCTGTCTAGGGGACTTAATTTTAACTTCTATTTCTTGAATTTCTATAAAATTTCCTTGTTAAAACAAGAGCCAGAAAGACTTTCCTTAAAATTCCACTTCATTATAAAGGGCCTGAAAACATTGCTATTGTTATTCTCTCTCGCATGGAAAGCTTTACCATAGTTAAAAACTGTGCTCCTAGCTATAACATCATATACGTGGGACTCTGCCGCTCATGGCTTTTTAAAGTTTCCTGTCCCTTATTTTCTCCATTACCATATAATCTCATTTTTAGTAACCTCTCTTAAAGATCTATTTGGATTTTAGAAACAATACAGGAGTCCTATCCCAAGTAGGAACATTGATCTAGAATGTTTTCCTCCTGTTGTGAGTCAAACTGAATGGCTTCTTCAGAAAAACCTGTATGTATTAAACACTCTAATGAAAATGTGTTCTCTTTGGAGTTTTTAAAGAAAAAGTATAAAAGGGCTGTTTGCTCTGCACCTGAAAATCTGTTGCTGGGCATGTGTAGTGATATTCAAAACACCATTTTAATTATGCCTACGTCTCCTCTTGTTTTGTTCTATTACGTGAAATAAAATTAATCATTTAGCAAATTTGGAGTGATGGTAGGTTATAACTTATTCTATTATTCTACAAACAGATCTGAATATATCTGATATATCATATTAACTACACTAAGGAAATATTTAAAATTGAAAGAGACAATGAAAACAACACCCATTTGTGCTGAGGAAATGGGACTGCTGCTACTGTCTGACTGGTTTCTTATATAAATGCATGTCTTCAATGTTGTCCTAAATGTGATGGTGTTTTTAGGGTATCTGAAAATACAGTTAGTCAACTTTAAACTCAAAATGAAAAATAAAACCTGATGATAGGATGCAGTGTTTAAGATTTTCCCGAAAACAATTAGATTAATTATATAAACTACTCAAAAGAGTTGAAGTATAAACAAGTTATATGAAATATCTATAGTAACAATCATCAAACTGGGATATGAATACCCTTGGGGGGTCAGGAAGATTTTTCAAATGGCAAATGGGGACAGATAGTTTTAAGGAAATCAGTTTCCAGATTTTCAATCGCTGTATGTACTGGCATATCTCATTTTATTGTGCTTCACTTTATGGTGCTTCAGAGCTATTGTGTTTTTTACAAATTGAAGGTTTGTGGCAACCTTGATTCGAGCAAGTCTATCTGTGCCATTTTTCCAAAAGCATTTGCTCACTTCACGTCTCCATAATTAGATTTTGGTAATTCTCATGGTATTTCAAACTTTTTCATTATTTTTCTATTTGTTATGGTGACCTGTGATCAGTGATCTTCGATGTTACTATCATAATGATTTTGGGGCACAAATCATAATGATTTTGGGGCACAAATCACAAAATGAGCCCACATAAGACAATATCCACAAATACTGTGCATGTTCTGACTGCTACACTGACCAGCCATTCCCCTGTCTCTCTCCCTCTCCTTGGGCCTCCCTATTCCCTGAGTCACAAGAATATTGAAATTAGACCAATTAATAAGCCTACAAAGGACGCTATGTGTTCAGGTGAAAGGAAGAGTCGCACGTCTCTCACTTTAAATCAAAAGCTAGATAGAGATGATTAAATTTAGTGAGGAAGGTGTATCAGAAGTCAAAATGGGAAGAAAGCTAGGCCTCTTGTGCCAAACAGCCAAGGTGTGAATGCAAAGGAGAAGTTCTAGGGGGAAATTAGAAGTGCTACTCTAGTGAAAACATGAACGGTAAGAAAGTGAAACAGCCTTGTTGCTGATATGGAGAAACTTTGAGTGGCCTGGAGAGAAGATCAAACCAACCATAACATTCCTCCAGCCAAAGCCTAATCCAGAGCAAGGCCCTCACTCTCTTCAATCCTATAAAGCCTGAGAGAGGTGAGGAAGCTGCAGAAGTAAAGTCTGAAACTAGCAGAGGTTGGTTCATGAGGTTTAAGGAAGGAAACCATCTCCACAACATTAAAGTGCCAGGTGGAGTAGCCAGTGGTAATGCAGAAGCTGCAGCAAGTTATGCAGAAGACGTAGCCAAAATAATTAATGAAGGTGGCTACACTAAACAACAGATTTCCAATGCAGATGAAACAGCCTTCTATTGGAAAAAGATGCCATCTGGGACTTTCATAGCTAGAGAGAAGTCAATGCCTGGCTTCAAATCAAAGGACAGGCTGACTCTCTTGTTAGGGGCTAAGGCAGTTGGTGACTTTATATTGAAGCCAATGCTCGTTTACCATTCCAAAAATCTTAGAACCCTTAAGAATTATGCTAAATCTACTCTGCCTGTGTTCTGAAAGCAGCAACGAAGCCTAAATGAGAGCACAACAAGGTTTAGTGAACATTTTAAGCCCACTCTTAGGACCTACTGCTCAAAAAAAAAAATTTTTTTTTCCTTCAAATATAACTGCTCATTGACAGTGCACCTGGTTACTCAAGATCTCTGATAAAGATGTACAATAAGATTAATGTTGCTTTTATTTAAGAAATAAATTTCATAAGACTATAGCTGTTATAGAGAGTGATTTCTCTGATGGATCTGGGCAAAGTCAATCAAAAACCCTCTGGAAAGAATTCACTCTTCTAGGTGCCATTAAGAACACTGATGATTCATGGGAAGAGGTCAAAGTATCAACGTACACAGGAGGTTGGAAGAAGTTGATTCGAACCCTAGTGGATGACTTTAAGGAGCTCAAGACTTCAGTGGAGGAAGTAACTGCAGATGTGGTGGGAACAGCAAGAGAACTAGAATTAGAAGTGGAGCCTGAAGATGTGACCGAATTACTGCAACCTCGTGAGAAAACTTGAACAGATGAGGAGTTGTATCCAATGGATGAACGAAGAAACTGGTTTCTTGAGACGGAAACTACTCCTGGAGGAGATGTTCTGAAGACTGCTGAAAGGACAACAAAGGATTCAGAATATTATATAAACAGTTGATAAAACAATGGCAGGGTTTGAGAGGACTGACTCCAACGTTGAAAGTTCTATTGTAAGTAAAATGCTACCAAACAGCATGGCTGCCACAGAGAAATATGTGAAGAGGCAATTGATGTGGCACATCTCACTGTTGTCTTAACCTAATAAAGTGCCACGGCCACCCCAGCCTCAGCACCCAGCACCCTAATTAGTCAGCAGCCATCAACACGAGCAAAAAGATGATTACTCGCTGAAGACTCAGATGATGCTTAGCATTTTTTAGCAATAAAGTATTTTTTCTTTAAGATGTATATTGTTTTCGGACATAAGGCTCTTGCACACAATAGACTACAGTATAGTGTAAACATTACTTCTGCATGCACTGGGAAACCAAAAAAATTGTGTGGCTTGCTTTATTTTATGAGACATTCCCTTTACTGTGGTAGTCCGGAACTGAACCTGCGATATCTCCTAGGTAGAGGCACCTGTATTCTTTCCAACAGGTGAGATGGTTGACCAGGCATCTTCTTTCCCACCTCCCTTCTCACAGTTGCCATGCTCTCATCTTACAAAAGAAAGGTAAATCTCTTATAAATTCTGGATTTTGCTGCAATGACTTTCATTTAATGATCTCGACTTATTCATGGTTCAATTCTCATCAAATAATACATTGTCCCAGAGAAAAAAAAGCATTGTGCCATTAGGCATCAAACTCACAGCAAGGCCCCGTGCTTTATCTATCCATGTTTCTATCAGTCACCTACCTAATATCATTTAATCATCTATGCATCTCAACGTTAGAATTCAAAGTTAGATTGTTGTTGATGCGTTTATTTAAATTGGAGAAAAAAGGCAGGCTTTTTCTAACAGGAAGTAAAAATGATCTTGCTATTTTGTTTAACAGCAGGCCTGGCTTTGGAATTAGGTTATATGTCAGATATTTTCCCATTACTTGAATGATCCAAAACATTAGCCCCAAGATTACAAAGTACATGATACTTCTCCAGCATTTTATACAAAAACTTAATGATATTTTAATTTTCTCAAACCGTTCTGTGTGCAGCTGGCTAAAAACAGTACCTCTAAGTGAAAAAGAAACGGGTATAAGTAATAGTTACTTTGTATGTCTGGGTGAAGACATTTTTGGAGTAGCAGAAATTAAGGAAATAAATGATTTCAAGAAAATTTATTTCAAGAGAAATGAGCTTCAATCATTTGCTTTCACTGAAAATGAATAAAAAACTAATCAATATGTCAGCTGATGTGTGTCATAAAGAAATATTAACTAATTGGTGCTCTTAATCAGCATCTAGTAGCACTCAACCAATATGGTCTTATGGCAATTTTTTTGAGGGGATAAGGCGCACTGAAAAAAAATTGGGAAAATCTGATAAATTATCTAATTATTTTGATTACTATATACAACCTAGACAATTCAACTAAAATAAATATAAAACAACCTTTTCCATTTTTTACCATTTTGCCTCAATTATTCAGATACATTTAAAAATTGTTTAGTTTTTCTTGTACTGGCAATCCTCATCATTCTGAAAACCACAAAGATCAGAATTTGTTCCTTTTGACCAAATAACCTTAAAGACTTTTATAGTGGAAAGTCCATATTCTATAGTTTTTAGTACATAATAAATTTATCTGAGTGAATCTAATAGAACTTTAACAATAATTTTTTATACAAAGCATACCATCCCTTGATTTTCTTAGACAAATCAAATGCTACAACCATTTTTGCTAAAACTTATTGGTTAGAACACTGTTTTCCAGAATGTATACATATGATGGTTTTAGCTGGTAGACAGGCATAGAACAAAGTAGCATTGAATCATACAACTATTTCTTTAGCAATTTTCTTTCAATCTTTTTTAATGCATCAAGGAGAAAAATCAGTTTGTTGCTAGTATGCTTGAACATTGTTCTAACACCTTCCATTCTCTCTTGGCATGAGACAGAATTTAACTAAAATTTAATACTACTGAAATATTTTCACTGTTGTAATCAAATAAATCTATTAAGTCTTTGGGCTCTGAAGCCAGACTACCTTTGTCCAGCTGCTGGCTCTACTACTTACCAGTTTGGTGACCTTAGGTAACTTTCTCAACCTCTCTGTGCTTCAGTTTTCTTCATATATGGTAATACCTACTTTTGAGGGTATTAGACTATAATGAGATAATATTTATTCATGTAAAGAATCTCAAAAAGTTATGTCACATAATATTATAAGCTCAAAACTGCTAATTACTGAAATTTTTTTCTCATATTACTTTGTGTTGATTTCAGGTGGTACTGGTTTCTCATTTATGGAAGTATAAAAGTAAAATGATTAAAAGAAATATTTAGTAGATAATTGAATACTGATATCGGTATATTATAAAAATCAAAAATGTCATTTCTAAATAGTTAATCTGTACAGCAATAACTGTTGACATTTGGTCCTTGGGGTTTCCTTTAAGCACTTATAAAGCACTCCTACTTCCAGCTAGGAAGAAGTATCTTGTGGCATCATAATGTCCCTCCCTGAGAAAAACCAGATCTGAGTAAAGTACCACAATATCCTGTTTGAAAAGTTTTGGAAGATGCCAAGACAACCATGCGTAGAGAGGCTAAGTTTCCAATGAGAAGGACACCATGGAGAAATTAGTCATCATTCTTCAAGCTGCTTTTCTTCTTAGGGCATTTGCCAATCCTTGCCTTTGTGTGAGAAGAAAACACAGGCAAAGGGCCATAGGCAAGAAACAGAGAAGCTAGAAGAACAACTGGAAATGCCAAATGGCTGGAGAGATAAAAATCTGAGCTCAGGGCTGCCAAAGCATCAGAGATTTGAGGGGCAAGATCCTAGAGAGAGGGTAGGCACAGGGAAGTGAACTGGACATTGTTGTTACTGTTTACATTTTATCAGCACCTGCTGAATTTTAAAGCTGGCAAGAAAGAGGCTAAGAAAATGTGAAAAAAGCCACTGCTCTATAGGGTCCTACACCGATAGATCAGGCATTCCATCAGCCTCCACTTAGCGGTGCTGGATGAGGCTCTGCAGGTAGGAATATAAGACCCGTACTTCCAAGACAGAAAGGGTCCAATGTATTCAACTTGCAACCAAGTGGCCAGTCGGTTTCCTTGAAAAATCATAACATATTGGGGGGGTGGTCTATTTTGATCTCTTTTACTGGCAGGTAGGAAATTCATAGATGACAGTGTCAAATAGGCCTGGGTAAGTAGGAGAACTTACTGTTGGGCCACGTGTAGTCTCCAATTCCTCCACCATGTCCACTCTGTACGGGTGCCCACTGGGCCAGTTCTGGGGTTGGCCATCGACAAAATCTGGCTAACATCTACTAAGTCATTTTTCTCCTTGGTTTTTCTACCTCTTCCATGAGGGATGCACTCTGGTAGGTGTTAATGTGTGTACAAAAATCTTCCCACTTTGAGCCTATATCCATCCATCCCCCAACTTGGCTCTATGCCAGACTTCCTCATTCAATCTTACCGTTTTTTCCTTCCAAGATTCTGGCCAACTAACGAGCTCATTGCCACTGTACAAGAATCTAAATATAGTCTTACCTAGGGTTACTTCTGCTTCCACTGAAAGTGTGACAGGTGCATCACTTGCAGATTTGCCTATTGGAAGATTTTCCCTGTCCTCTGTCTTTCAACTCGCTCCCTGAAAATAGTTGTAATGCAGCCACCATCCAGTCTTGCTTGTATCCACACACCAAGATAAGGTAGGGTTTTCCCCTTCTTTTTCAGCTAGTCATAAGTACAGCCCACATGGTCATAGGTACAGGTTGAGGTTGAGTGCAGATGCAGTCTGGGTGGGTGGTATGGAAATCTGGGCTATCTGCTATCTGCTTACTCATGCCCACATATCCTTCTTGAACTGATCCTTGATGTCCCACTTAGACCTAAACTAGTAATGGACTGCCGCTGGCCCTGTCGGACTTTATGACTGGACCTGTCTGATGGACCCTGTGCATAACGGGTACTTATGGTACTTATGGATGCATGTTCATTTGTTGCCCATAGACAGCCTTAGCCTTCCCTCTCTACCAAGGCTCAATAACACCTCAGGAGCTGTTTCTTGAAAGGTATATAATTTTCTAGTGCAGATCACATGGCCTTGCACTGCACTCGAGCCTCAAGGAACTGCATTATGATTCTCACTGAATCTTGTAAACACTTGTATCTTTTCAACACTGAAATCTCCAGCCCCATAGAGTCTGCCAGATACTGTGATCCAAGTCACGGGCTTCTTGTACAGCAGCCAGGACCTGCTGTGAAGCATTTTTTTCTTTCTTTCTTTTTCATTTTTTTCAGAAACCCACTCAAGCCTAACAGTCTTCTGAGTCTCCAAGTATGTGGGCCAAAGCAGTAATTCTAAGTGTGGAATGTGTTGCCTTTAGAGTTCTATGAGGCTTTCCAGACATTATGCTTCTTTTTTTGTGATAGGGGATGCAAAAATGAAGCAATCTGACTCTTACTTTCCATACTATACATGGCCAAATTAACTTCCATTGTCCATCACTTTACCATTTTCCCTCTGCAGTACGTCAATAGAACTTAGGAATACCCATGTAAACCCACTGTCCTTATAGCATTGCCCCAATCCCAATCCCCACCCCTACAGCCATCATTCAAATTATTGGATCATCACACCAGCAGAGGTAGTCCCTTCCACTAGGGAATTCCCCCAAGTCACTACCAGTGAAATATTAAGCAATTGGGTCACCACTTTTTGTTCCATTTTTTTCTTAGGATTGGGTTCTCTTTACCAGCCAGGCAACAAGTGAACCAGTCCCCAAATCCACCTTTATGCTTCTTTTCTTGAACTGCTCTCAGTACCAACTCTCTCTGTCATGTCATCTAAGAAGAAGACATCAATATATGATTAGACATAAAAGAGACTCATTGTGGTAAATGGTTGTTAAAGTAAAGGAGGAGGGCTTAAGAGGGGTGGAAACAGGCTTTACAACATGCTGGCGGGTCTGACATCTGTGAAAGGAGAGAGGGAAAGAAAACGGATGAGATAGGAACGGCTCATGTTGTAGAACTGCTCTGAGCAAGTTGATGGAGAGATCCTGAGGATGGTTTCTCATTAAAGGAGTGACATATTGGGCAGAAATGGTCTGCCTTTAGGACCCCTGACATACTCAGTCATGGTCTGGTGGCAGCCTGGAGAAAGTATAGTCTCAGCTTGAGCCCCATGGAGAATCTGAAGGTGTACCAGTTGGAGGGTGTCAGTCTTCTTAAAACAGGGGTCTTCTCAAAGGGAGATCTGAGTGGTGCATGTCAAGGACAGACAGACAGTACAATGGAACTTTGAAAAATCCCATACAATTCCATGATTAAACGATACACTGTTTTTGGTATAATCTACTTCAGTAGAGGAAATGAGCTAAGGAAGAAAAGAAAAATAAAGCATGGTATTAAAATTGGGTAGAAAAATTTGGAGGAAAGAAGCAAAAAAGATAAAGTTATAGAATTTTTAATCTGGATAAAATAAAAGAAAGTCTAAAATATTTAATTTTTCAAAGAGAGAGTTGAAAATGGAAAAATTAAGACTGCATTCCTGGTATTTATTTATACAATTCATGTTTCAAAAAGATTTGATATGAAATAAAGTCAGTTATTTTAGAGTTGGAAATAGATGGTATAAAACATACTAGGATTGTGGTTCTATGCAGTCGTTCCTGCCCTTGTATGCGTGCTTCTTTTATGCTCTTTGTATCGAGAATTAAGACAGGAAAAAAAAATCTTGGACAGCTCTTAATAGTGGAGGAATGCAGCTAGTGTGAAAATTAATGAGATGTAAGAACATACTGAACAGAAATAACAAAAAACTGTAAAGATAAAAAAGAGACTGAGACCATTTCATGCAAAAAAATTGGAAATAAGTCTTGGATCTCTTTAAAAGTATTAAGTCTAAAGGAATTTTCCCACAATAAGCTTAAATATGGCACAATCTACTGAACATGTATGACAGCCTAATGGGAAGGAAGATTCAAAATACAATATAGGATCCTCTTCCAGTAATGATAGTGTACCTTCCATTGTACTACCCCTCCCATGGATAGTAATTATAAACATTGGACCAAATACAGTAAACAACTCTGAATGCAATGGAGAGCAATGAAAAGAAGGCAGAAAGCGGAGTACAGTCCCTGCTGCAAACTTCTAGCATAGATTGCATCCTCAATTGTAATTTCAGAGGCTCTCTCGTTATATCTGAAGTGGCAGAAATAATAATGGCAGTGAGAACGCTGACAATGGTGGCCAGATAGAGCTGTCACGGTAAAATCTCTATCAGCAGAAATTTTTTTCAGAGCCTGTTTGTTAAAACCCAGGCTTTGAAAGACATCTTAGCTGGCCATAACGGAGAGGGCAAAACTCAGCAATATAGATTTCTGAGTCTTGAAGAGCCTTATTATGAGATCTTCTCCCTTCCCCCATCATGGAGAATGACACCTTCCTCTCAGTTCAGAAGAATGAAGCGGAACTCCAACTGCCACAGCAACTGCAGTGGAGGCAAAAAAAAGTTAGGAGTAGAACTGCCATTTCTAGGCAGCTTCCTGGTAGACTGGTCAGGCTTCAGCTGTCCCAGTGCAGCAGCAGCAAAACTAAGCCATACACTAGCCGAGTCTGTGGACAATAATGTTGCATCTTGCACACGTGCAAGTATGTAGGAAGGAGTTCGTTGGAATACACTGGACTCCCCGGAGCTGTGCAGTGGAGCTTATAGAGCAGTACAATTTGAAGATAGAAGTTAACATGACTGGTTTACACACAAACTGGGGAGGCTTCTGATATAAAGGTCTGTGTACAATATAAAGATACTGTGTAGTATTTACAGAGGCTTTTAATAGTGCTGATTAATTTTGTGAAAAGAACTCAAATTTTAAGAAGAATTCCCAAATATCATAATTGTGGATGTAAACATTGACATATAAGCTCTCAATTGAGTTTTATTGGTCAACAAGAGAGAAAAAAGATTTTAAAAGCAATGTTATCTTTTGTGCTGCATAGGTTTAAAGAAGGCTGCAGAAGTCTTTTTTGATTTGTGTTATATATTTAATCTGGAGATGAGATTAGCTAATGGTATCATGGAGGTGAAACTTGAAAATCTCAGTTTTTGAATGGCAGACAAAGGATGGCACTAGGAAAGCCTCGAAGCAGGAATCCAAGGATACTGGTGTGTAGAGCAAGGGCCCCAGGATGACAGTCAAGGTTAGGAATATGTTCAACTGCCCATGGATAAAAAACTGTGAAGTCCAAAGAGTACGTATCTAACACTGAGGTGAACGCCAAGGACAAGGTTTACAGAGCAGAGTGCTGATTTTAAATGATTGGTTTCCTAAATGAGAACTTAATTTAAAAAAAGAAAGAAAGGAAGAAAGAAAATTCAGACCTGGAGGTAAATGAGGACATAAAGAGGAAAAAATAAAATAAAATAAACTAATAGAAACAGATCATACAAAAAGTTAAAAGCAGTATCAGCAATTGAATGAGTTGAAGTTACAAATGGGAAAAGATCCCGGTAAATTTCCAAAGATGAGAGAATTTCAGGTATCTAAGTAACAATGAAAATGTGTTTCTGTATGTTTGTTTCATAAGAATTTCCATATCTTGGGGAAAATCCAACTTTCTGTTTCTTGAATATGTGATGTGTGACTTCTGAGAGTATGAGACTATTAATTGCATAAATGTTTGATTATGCCAGCTATATTAGCTGTGAGTCTTTTCATTCTAAAGACCAAATATGGACATTAAAATAAAATTATAAACACAAAGAATAAATGCATTCAAGAATAAAATACTCTATATTTTCTAAACCTTCTGTGCATCTTGGTTTTTTTTTTTTTTTAATTTTTATTTATTTATTTATTTATTTATTTTTGGCTGTGTTGGGTCTTCGTTTCTGTGCGAGGGCCCTCCCTAGTTGTGGCAAGCGGGGACCACTCTTCATCACGGTGCGCGGGCCTCTCACTATCGCGGCCTCTCTTGTTGCGGAGCACAGGCTCCAGACGCGCAGGCTCAGTAATTGTGGCTCACGGGCCTAGCTGCTCCGCGGCATGTGGGATCCTCCCAGACCAGGGCTCGAACCCGTGTCCCCTGCATTAGCAGGCAGACTCTCAACCACTGCGCCACCAGGGAAGCCCTGTGCATCTTGTTTTGCTCATTGATTGTCAATACAATCTCCTCATTATCATAGATTCCATGCTGATAATCATTTCTTAAAATATTATATTTTCTGTGATTAGTATATTTAAAAATTTAATGTGAAAAAACAGAAATGAAGGCAAACTGGATAAAATATGGAAAAATAAGAAAGAGTTAAAAATATTCAAAATAACATTGTAATTAATATAATGCTTTTTAAAACATAAAAATGGAATGACCATATGAGCAGGATTATTATTTTAAAACACTGTTCCACATTCAAATCTTCTATGTATGATGGCAGACTCTGAAGATTACATTTCTATGAGAGTAATGTTTCAGTTCATTTGAAAATATTTTCATTTTTATAATAGGAAAAACCGATTGTTTTGGGGGGGAAAAAAGGAAACTAGCATATTCATTTAAGAAGATGGTACATTTGCAGCCAAAATTGTTCACTGATGTTTTATTGTTTACTTGAGGCATTTGTCTCCTCTTCTACCCCTATTCTTATTCTGAGAATGTCATTTCATTGCTTACTCAGTAAGAGCACTGAAATATACTTAAATGTAAAAACCAAATGGTTTTATTGTTTGTTTTCCTGTCAAAAGCAAATGTGTTTTCCTGAGTTATCTAGCAATTTGGTTCTCTTTAACTTTTCTGGATAGTATCAAACTTTGAATAAATACAAATCAATACTTTTGTTACAGGAGTTTTTAAAAATCTATCCAGTATCTAGAAATGGCTAAAGTTTTAACCAACAGTTGTAAAATTAAAAAAAATAAAACTCTGCCTGCCAGACAGTTTCACATTTGGGAACTCGGCTTTGCTTCACATATCCTGGCATGAGAAATAAAGTTTCCACATTCTCAGAAAACTAATGGTAATTCCACATTGCTGTTTCTCTCTGGGGGTTCACAGAGTATATATATATCACATTACGACCTCTCTCTGAGTTCATGTTCATTTAAAAACCTTTCCCTACCTTGAGCTTTATTTGTATTTCTCATTCCATATTAGTTTTCACAAACTCAGTTATTTTCAGGGAGAAAAATTTCTCTTTATACTATTGCTTTGCTAATTTTGGAAATCTCTCATTTGAAATTCTCTAAGTGACGGTGTTGGCAGAGGATTTGTAAAGGCATCTCAAAATGTAGGAAGCAACGTAGAACGTTAGATCTAATTAAAAAATCTCTTCACAAGATAACATTCTGATTTTAGACACCTGTTTTTATAAGAGCATTTCTACATACAACAATACATAAATGAGAGGCAAATGAACCCCGACACTCTAATTCTTTATAGATTATTTGAATTATTTGTGTTAAATGCGAATTAAGAATAAAAACAAATATTCAGCAATTTAATAACCTTGCTTTACATATGTGAGGATAAGTACTTTGGTGTAAATAATCTTCCTGCATTGATAAACCATTGGAAAACTGCAATACAAATTTCTGATTTACTGTATATTACTATCATAGAGTTTGTGATTAATAGCCAATAATTATATCTAATTAAATTTTATGCATAGCAACCAAAACTAGGTTAAGTGAAAATATATTTTTAATAAATGTTTTTTTATGACAATAACACTGAATAATGCAGAAGTGACTGAATTAACCTTATTTGCATTTTAGCAAATCCAAATTAGTTTAGGTAAAACCAATTAGAGAATTAGAATATTTCCAAATACAACCTATTATAGATTCTCAAATATACTTTGACTTAGGATATATGGATCCTTCCATTTAATTCTGGAAATGTGCTATAAGTTAAAAAAATGAGGTTAAAGGAAAATGTGCAGTTCTGTAATAACCTTTAAATATCAAAGTGAACAGATAATGTGTAACCACTGAGGGAGGATTCTGTCTACTTGATATCACTGCCAACACAGTCCCTTATAAACTTAAGAAAAAAACTGCAGCAAAAGTATGATGCAAAAAATTATGGAAATTGAACAAACTTTTTTCCCCCCAAGCTTAACTATTTTGGAGAATTTATATTACAGTAGACTGCACTGGCTTATTTATGCACTCTTTTATTTATTTGGTTATTTATTCCTTTTCACTTTACTCCTCTATCAGGAGAGATTGTTGCCAAAGTGCATAACATTTTTTATAGCCTGTCTTAAAGTATCAAAATCAGTATTAATAAATGCAGTGTTAAAAATTTTCAGTTCGGTTAAGTATCAGTGCCTGAACTATTGCAATATGAATCAATATTAAGTGTGTTTTAACTTATTTTCCTATGTATACTGCTGATGAATTTTTTGGGTAACATCATTTATGAGCAAAATTTTTATTGTTGCTGTTGTTGCTATTTTATACGTGGTAAAAAGTTTCAGCAGACATCTTCCTGGACCATAAAAGTGAATTTTGATGTGGTAAATACACTAATGTCAGACAAGTATAGTATAAACACAAATAGTTTAATTTCTCATATTCACAGAGAAGCTGTCCCAAATGACACCTAGTAAAAAATTCAGTAGTTTATATCAGTCTAAAGGTTTTAAAAGAAGAGTCTCAATTGACGCTGGGGCCCTTGGGGAGTGAACTCAGAATGTTCCCCTCGTCCACCTACTACCTGGATCTTTCCTTGCTGTACAGCATTAACTGATGAGATAAACAAGTTAGGTTATTTTCTATATGTAGTAAAATATCTCTGCCTAGTTAGGGAAAACAAAGGAGTAAATCTGTTGATGAATAGTAAGGATTCTTCTGAATTACTGAACATAATGGAAGTCAAATGCCTGTTGGCTCTGTAGGGAAAGACTAGAAAAAGATTTTCTCTGCCATATGCAGTCATGAAGGGCTGTCTCACATACCAAAACTTTCTAAAATGTTACCGTTTGTGTTACAGTGAAAGCACACAATTTTAGGGCTCAGGTATATTCCATTAAGTTTAGTAGAATCAGAAAACCTGTATTACAGTAGCAGATTTGCAACTGATTGGTGAAGCAAAAGTTACTGCTACATGGATTGCCCCAATCACTCCATTGTATGAAATTCTCACGTAATTTAGAGAAGGTAGAAATACTCTGGCTTGCTGAATTTTATGAGAGGTGGTTTTATGAGGTCTGATACCTGCACAGAAGTAGGCATTGCCATATTCCACCCCTGGCTCAAGGGAGAACACTATAAAGATTTATATACATAATAAACCACCCTCCCCAAACTTGAAAAAGCTTTTAAAATTCACCAACTCTTCCTCCCATCACCCATCATACATCCTATGACAGTATCTGTGAACTTTATCTAAAGAGATGAGAGAATCAAACCTGAAAGCTCAATCTTCACTGAAAATTTGAAATGATTATACTGATGGGAATCTTTTTATGTGAGGATTTATCTCTGATCTCAATCTTGAAGAGTAATAAGAAATAATACAGACAGCTATTTTGATATTATATGCTTACTACCAAATAAAGAGGCAGAGAATAGAATTCTAATTCTTAGTGAAGACTTTTCATGTTATTATCATGAAGAAATCAACAATGGTACCCCATGCACAATAGAGTCCATGTACAAATGAATATAATTATTAAGGAATTCTAATTCTTCTCCAGCATCAGATTGAAGATGTTTAATGGCATCTCTGCTATAGAATAGAATGATGGATAGTATCATCATCACCAGATGAGTATCATCTCCCAGTACCTGGGAGAACTATGATTATCTTGTGCTCCATCCTGATACTCACTGGAACACTTTGTCTAATATGACTTGGTATGTTCTATATGAATACTGTACATATTATGCACTACACTATATCTTTTGTTGTATGCCTTTACATCTTTATCTACAAATCCTAGAGTATTTTCTCTATATTTTTATTTGTATGTTGAGAATGCGTGTCTAAAAGACATTTATATTTAACTTTTAGATAAATACCTAACAATTTGAGCATAATCTGAATAAACAGGAAATAGGATAAATTTTCTTTCTATCTTTCATTTAAAAACAGAGGGTTACATGAAAGTTCATATACTAAGACTTGTGACTTCCTGATCCCTTCTTCTCTTGGCCATCAGAATGTTCGCAAATAAATTTAATTCTCAGCGACAGGAGAGAGAAATTTTCCTTGAGGCTCTGCCAGCCCATAGGTACCTAAGTTGCCCCCATGCCTAGAGAATTTCCAATCCTCCTTTTAGTGCACTAATCATAAATATTAGTGAATAATTAGGAATCATTAATTTGGAAAGCTCTCACAGGGAAGTTAGAGACCAAAATACACAACAGGAAAAGTAAAAAGGATCTTTAAGAAAACAGAAACAATTCAGGGATAAAAAAATTTCAAATAAATTATTAATGTACTCAGAGAAATAAGAGAAGATATTATAAGCCATGAAACAAAATGAGTGTTCAGAGAGCTAAAAAGAACTGTTGGGGAAAAAACATAAATGTGTGTGTATGTATGTGTATGTTCAGAAATTTTTTTTAAAAACTCATTTAAAAGGTTGGAAAATAAAATGGACGAACTCTCCTAGAAAGTTGGAAAATTTAAAAATTGATGAGAAATAGCTGAGAGAAGTTAAGAAAATTAGAGGATCAGTATTCCATTACCTGAAAACAGTATTCCAAAATGAAACAGAGAGAAAAGGAGAGGTGTAAAATACCAAAGAAATTATTCAAGAAAATGTCTCAAAACAGTAGAACATGTTTCCTAGATACAAAGAAACCACCTGGTGTCCGGTGCCACCTCTACCAAAGCATATCACACTGAAATAACTGGAAAACTGAAGTCTGACAAAGAAAGGGTCCTAAAAGCTTCCAGAGAGAAAGAAGGTAGAGGTCACATGAAAAAGATCAGGAATCAGAAAGGCAGCAGATATCTCAATAGTGGCACAGGCAGCCAGGAGAAAATAGAAAGCAACACCTTCAAAGTCCTGAAGGAAATTGTTTCTAAAATATAATTGTATATTCAATCAACTATCAATCAAATATGATGGTAGAAAAACATTTTTTTCAGACATGCATAATCTCAAAATTATCTTCATCATCTCTTTTCTCAGGAAGTGGACGGGTTGAGGGACTCCACCAAAATAAAGAAGTAAATCAAGAGAGAAAAAAAGAAACCTGTGTGGCATAGGAAGAAGATTTAATGCAAAAAGAGGAGAAAGGAATCTCGAGGATGAGAGAGAAACGTGCTTGAAGTGGGACAACTTTGAGTCACAAGCCTCAAGAGCAGTCAGCCCAGATTGGAGACTTCTGGCCACCCTTAGATTTCTCTACGAGATCAAGTCAGTCAACTGATGTATTTGAGGGTATTAAGGAGAGGTTGATACTAACAGAAGAGATTTTAGAATAAGTTACTGATAAATTCTCAGATTGCTAAGCAAATTATAAGAAAAGATAAACACCATCCTGATACATAGTCTTCACAACTTTATTTGCTGTAATTTAAACCATGAATATCAATTAAACTAATGAAATTACATATAAACATATTTTGAGAAGGAGGTGAGGAGAAGTGTGAAGTTAGTGTGTGTGAGTGCGTGCAGACAGTGGTTTGAAACATGGAGAACAAGAGAGAATTTAGTCCTTAATTTTCATAGGAGGAAGCCAATATATGTTGGCTTAAAAATTTCAGAGTACCACTGTAAGCATATTATTTATAGATATGAAGATAAATGTCTAAAGAAAGAGCTGGAAGAATGGGATAAGGGCATGTGACTGCCATTGCTCTTAACAGGCTTTAGAGATCCATTTGATTGCTGAAAACTATGTTAAAAGTAAAAATTATATTAAAGAAAAAGAATGGCTATGCCTCAATATTTGATATTACCGAACAGTATTAGGTTATCTCTAAGGTGCTGCCCTTACGGAAACGTCATTTTTCAAAGAATAACTGAATTTTCCAGGAAGTTTGGCTGCTGCTTTTAAAAGAATCCTATACAACTGTATTTTTAATTGGGAATGTTTCTCCCGTGGTTACAAAATTCAGGCCACTGTAACTGCTTTGACAGCCATAGTAATAAAGCCAGCTTCTTAATTGAGATCATAGAATTTTAGATTTAAGAGAAACATTTGAAATGATATAGCCAACCTCTTCCTTTTAAAGATGAGAAAACTAAGGCCCAATGAAATTAGTGACAGAAATGGAACTATTTTCAGTTAATTATTATAAGAACGTGTCAATAGAGATGAATAGAAAGGGTCACAATACAGAAGCTATGGAATCAGACTCATCGGTTTCACATTCTGCTTCTACTCCTTGTCAGCTAGGTAATATCTGGCAATTCATTTAATCCCTCTCAGATTTAGTTTCCTCATTTTAGAAATGAGAGATGATAATTTATTGGATTAAATAAGATAAGGATTTATCCCTGGCATAGAATGCTCAATAAATTATAGCTTTACCACCAACAGAGTTAAGTGTGTACATCTGTTATGTGGGTAAAATATAGACGAGTTGTGTTCTAATCAGGATGACCATAAAATTTATCACGCAAGGTAGGCTCTTGAGAATGAAAGAGGGTGCTATTAACAAAAATGCCCAGATCACAGGTTTTGTGTTTTGCTTTTGCTTTTGGCATTTCCTGGTACTTACTTTAATTATTGCTTTTTTCCCAGTTTTACTGAGATATAACTGACAAAATTATAAGATATTTAAAGTATATAACATGATGATTTGATAATTTGATATATGTATACATTGTGAAAGGATTCCTCCGAGTTCATCAGCTATGCAATGCAGTGTTATCAACTACAGTCACAATGTTATACATTAAACTCTCAGACCCTATTCAACTTATAAATGAAAATTTATACCCTTTTGCCAATCTCTCCTATTTCCCCCAAGCTCCTAGCAACCACTTTTCTACTCTGTGTTTCTGTGACTTTAATACTTTTTCTTTTTCCAGTTTCCACATACAAGTGATACCATGCATTATTTGTCTTTCCCTGACTGGCTTATTTCACTTAACATAATGCCCTTAAGGTCCATTTGTGTTGTAGCATGTAACAGAATTTCCTTCTTTTTTTAATGCTGAATAATATTTCATTGTATATATATTCTATTTCCTTTATCCATTCACCCATCAACAGACACGTAAGTTGTTTCCATACCTTGGCTGTTGTGAACAGTGATGCTATGAACATGGGAGTACAGATATCTCTTCAAGAAAGTGACTTATTTTCCTTTGGATATATACCCAAAACTGGGATTGCTGGATCATATGGTAGTTCTATTTCTCCTTGTTTTAAATTGAGATTTAATTGACATATAACATTATATTAGCTTTGGGTATACAACATAATACTTGTATATACAGTATTGAGAAATGATCACCACACGTAGTTAACAAAATTTTTTTTCTTCTGATAAGAACTTTTAAGAGCTACTCTCTTAGCAACTTGCAAATATACAATACACTGTACAGTATTATTAAGTCTTGTCACCATGCTCTACGTTACATCACCATGACTTATTTTATAACTGGAAGTTTGTTCCTTTTGACTACATTTGCCCATTTTACCCATCCCCTACTCTCTGCCTCTGGAAACCATCAATCTGTTCCCTGCAACTGTGTGTTCATTTTGTTGTCGTTGTTGTCATTTTAAATTCCACGTATAATTGCGATCATACCGTGTTTACCTTTCTCTGTCTGACTTATTTCACTTAGCATAATGCCCTCAAGGTCCATCCATGTTGTTGAAAATGGCAAGGTTTCCTTCATTGTTATGGCTGAGTAATATTCATATAATATTCATATATATCACATTTTCTTTATCCATTCATCCTTTGATGAACACCGCTTAGACTGCTTCCATGTCTTGGCTATTGTAAATAATGCTACAATGAACATACATATGCATACAGCCTTTCAAGTTAGTGTTTTTGTTTTCTTTCGATAAATACCCAGAAGTGGAATTGCTGGATCATATGGTAGTTCTATTTTTAATGTCTTAAGGAACCACAGTGTTTTCCATAGTGGCTGTACCAGTTTACATTCCCATCAACAGTACACAAGGGTTCCCTTTCTCCACATACTCTTCAGCATTTGTTATCTCTAGGACTTTATTTATTTTTTTAAATTAATTAATTAATTAATTTATCTTTTGGCTGTGTTGGGTCTTCGTTGCTGCGTGCGGGCTTTCTCTAGTTGCAGTGAGTGGGGGCTACTCTTTGTTGCAGTGCGCGGGCTTCTCATTGTCGTGGCTTCTCTTGTTGCGGAGCATGGGCTCTAGGCGTGCATGCTTCAGTAGTTGTGGCTTGCAGGCTGTAGAGCTCAGGCTCAGTAGTTGTGGCACACGGGCTTAGTTGCTCCGCAGCATGTGGGATCTTCCCAGGCCAGGGCACGAATCTGTGTCCCTTGCATTGGCAGGCAGATTCTTAACCACTGCGCCACCAGGGAAGACCATCTCTAGGACCTTTTGATAACAGACATCCTAACAGGTGTGAGGTGACATCTCACTGTGGTTTTGGTTTGAAATTTCCCTGATGATTACTGATACTGAACACCTTCCATGTACTTGTTGGCCACCTGTATGTCTTCCTTGGAAAAATGTCTGCTTTGGTCTTTTGCCCATTTTTTAATTGAGTTATTTGTTTTTATGTTATTGAGTTGAATGAGTTCCTTGTATATTTTAGATATTAACCCTTTATTGGATATGTGGTTTGCAAATATTTTCTTCCATTCCATAAGTTGATTTTTCATTTTGTTGATGGCTTCCTTTGCTGTGCAGAAGCTTTTCAGTTCTATATAGTCCCACCTTATTTTCACTTTTGTTACCTTTGCTTTTGGTGTCAAATCCACATAATCATTGCCAAAGCCAATGTCAAGGAGTTTTCCCATGCTTTCTTACAGGATTTTTATGGATTCAACTCTTATGTTCAAGTATTTAATCCATTTTACTTGATTTTTGTGTAAGATGGAGGTCCAGCTTCGTATTTTTTCTTGTGGCTATCCAGTTTTCCTGATACCATTTATTGAAGAGACTATCCTTTCCCCATTGCATATTCTTGGCTCCTTTGTCAAATATTAATTGACTATATATGCATGGGTTTAGTTCTGAGCTCTCCATTCTTTTCCATTGATCTATGTGTCTGTTTTTTATGCCAATACTATACTGTTTTGATAACTATAGCTTTGTAATATAGTTTTAAATCAGGAAGTTTGATGCCTCCAGCTTTGTTCCAAATCAGAAAGGAGAAGTAAAGTTGTCTCCATTTGCAAGTGACATATAATTATACATAGAAAACCAAAAACTGTTAGAACCAATAAAAAATTTCAGTAAAGTTTTAGGATACCAAATCAACATATAAAAATTACTTGTGTTTCTATACACCAGCAACAAACTATCAGAAAGAGAAATGAAGAAAACAATACAATACAATACAATAGTATCAAAAAGAATAAAATACCTAGAAATAAATTTAATCAAGGAAGTGAAAGACCTGTTCACTGAAGACCACAATATATTGATGATGAAAGAAACTGAAGACAAAACAAATAAATGGAAAGATATCCCATATTCATGGAATGGAGAAATTAATATTGTTAAATTGCTCATATTACCCAAAGCAGTCTACAGTTACAACATAATCCCTGTCAAAATTCAAAAGGCATTTTTCACAGAAATTGAAAAACAATCCTACAATTTTTATGGAATCACAGAAGACCTTGAATACCCAGAACACAGATTTAAATTAGGACACCTGGGATGTAAGAGCTTCTCATTGTGATGTAGTTGAATTTACACATAAAATGTGCAAGCAAATATCTGGTGGGCAAAGTGAAGGCCATCTGAATGGTAGGTGAGGCACAGATAGTACCTGGAACAAGTTGGTCACAACCGCCAAGCATTCACCAATAATGACTTTGGAAAATGTTTCAGTGAAGGGGAAAGGTCTTGAACGTGAGATAATTTAGACATTTGAAAGGTACAGGGGAACAAAGTCTACAAAAATAGTGAAGTTGGCTGAGTACTGTCAAGTTGTCTTGAGAGCCTGCAGAGGGATAATGCGAAGCTGAAGACCAGCAATTAACGGCTAGAGTTAAGAGTCAGAGTGGCTTTCTGGTGGCTTAAAAAGTGGCTTTTATTTCTTGCAGAGGAAGAACAGCCACAACTGAGCAGAAAACTGAAGGTTACAGAGCTCTAGGAACATTTAAATGCTCTGCCAAAGATCTATTACACTATGGTCAGAATCCTGGTTGGAAGAACTCTGGACCCTGAGATATGAGGTGGAAATATCTGAGTTTTTGTCCCAAGGATGTTGTCTCTGGAGACCCTCCTGAGCCTCCAGGGTTTGCCTAGGTGCTCACCCTTCCCTCGTAAGGGCATATCTGTGCTAAAGACACCGAAGAAGTTTCCTCTTGTCAGGACAACAGGTAGAGGAGCTTCCTAAGGAGCTGTCCCCACCTCCTCTCCTGGACACTGGACTAATAGGTGACAGGGGAGGAAGGAGAGTATAGGCCCAAGGAGCTTTAAAAAATAGCTACCATGTCCAAGATTCAGAAGACTACCTCTGAGACTGGAATTTGATCAAGTAATCCAGAACATAAGAGAGGATAAGGAAGAATTCAGTGACTTTGGGGCACTTCCTGGGACACAGGATCTAACACCCTGGGGTAAACTCACTGCTGATGGGACTTTTAGAGACCTGGAAAAAGCAACGGTCAGTGCTGAGTGGGGTCAAAATGACTGAGTTGACCTGGCAGAGAGTAGAGCAAAGCTTAAAGAGGTCTAAGGAAGTGGGCTTGTGGCAATGGATACATTATGTAAAGTCAAAAAAAGCACTGCAAGATTCTGCTGGGCATGAGAGCCTAGAGGACACATGAGGAGTGAGTTGCTGGGAGGAGCACCAGCATCATTATCAAGTTCATTTGTTCTGCAGACAAGGACTAAGAGTAGGAAAGGAGGTCAGTCTCGGAGCTGAGTTCCACATGGGGATGACTGGGCCCTGAATTAGCAGAGGCCAGGTGGCATCACTTAACCACAAACTAGATCAGGAATCTAAAATTGTCTTAAGCAGCAAGGTGTTTGGAGTGGTAGAAAAAGGACTGACCCACAAAGAACTGTGGAAATGGTTCACAAAATAGGGTGTTCTGGAAAACAAAACAGATGGGCAGCCAAAAAGGATATTACTTAACATCTACACTCAGAATAAGGCAAGAATTAGAGGAGCTAGAAACTGAAAATATGATTTTCTGCTTAGGTTTCCATCCTGAAGCAATTTTTAAACTTGAAATCTATTGACTAAACTGGTCTCTATGTTTCTAATTGGTCTAACTGGCCTCTACAGAGGAACTTACAACACTGCAGTGAATATAGATACTAATGATTCCTCTAGGTCTTGCCCAAAGGAAATGATGGCCAATTTACTCGGGGACACTGGAGAAAGTGGTTCCTATACATTTTGATAATTATTGGACATAAAGTCCCAGTTGGCAATGATACCCGGAGACTCAAAAGTATCATCATGCTCCCACTCTTAGAATGGAGATTTATGGGGCCAGGTAGTAAATGGAGTCCTGGCTGAAGCCCAGCTCACAGTGGGCCACCTTAGTCCACAGGATTTCACATTGATCCATTACAGCGATGACATCGGGATGATCAGCCAGGATAAGCAAGAGGTGGCTAAGTTATTTAGAGCCTTGGTGTACCATATATATGTTCCAGGCTGTGGAAAATAAACTCTATTAAAATTCAATGACCTGCCACTTCAGTCAGTTTTTATTCAGGGTCATGTCAAGCCCTAACCAAAATGAATGAAGCATGGCTCTTGATAGCCTCTTTGAGTTCCTGAGGCAACATGTTCCAGACCTGGGAATACTGCTCCAGCCTGACATGCTGGGTGACACAGATCTGAGTGCCAGAGGCTACCCAATTTTGAGTGGCACCTGAAGCACAAAAGGACTGTACAGCAGGTCTTGGCTATAAGGCAAGCTTTTCTGCCACTGGGTCAATGTGACACCTTAAGCCCTACGGTGCTAGAGATGTCAATGACTGGAAAATATACAGTATGTTATATTTGTCAAGTCCCTGTGAAAAAAATCACAACAAAGTCCCCTGGGATTCTGGAACAAAGCCAACCCATCCTCAGCAGATACGTATTCACCTTTCTAGAAGTAGCTCTTGGCATGTTGCTGGGATTTTGTAGAGACGGATCACTAGATGATAGGCCAAAAACTGACCATGTATACAGGACTGCTCCTATAATCTGGTTTATGTCAGACCCTCTACTATGGTCTGCATGTTTGTGTCTCCCCCGAATTCGTATGTCACAATCCTAACTCCTGAAAGTTATGATATTACAAGGTGAGGCCTTTGGGAGATGATTAGGTCGTGAGGGTGGAACCCTCATGAATGGGATTAGTGATCTTATAAAAGAGGCTTCAGAGAGATCCCAGCCCCTTCAACCATGTAAGGATATGATGAGAGGTCTGTAACCTGGAAGACAGCCCTCACCCAACCATGCTGGCACCCTGATCTCAGACTTCCAGTCTCCAGAACTATGATAAATAAAGTTCTGTTGTTTATAAGCTACCCAGCCAGTGGTATTTTGTTACAGCACCTCAAACAGACTCGACACCCTCCAAGTCATTAAGGTTGGGTGGGCCCAAAGAGCAGTCCATCCTAAAATGGAAATAGTAATGATATATCTGAGATTGAGCAGGAAGAGTGGACGTGGATGAGCTGAGTGAGCAGGGATTCCAGACACCCCAGGTCACCCACTAGAGTGGACCAGAGCCTCTTCCCCATACTGGGGGGTAGGAAGTCCATACCAGTAGCTAACAGAGATGGAAAATTCCCGATTTCTGATTTATGGACAGGATAGTTTGATTTGAAGGCAAATGTGCAGAATGAATGAAGGCTACATGACAGTCACATTCAGGGGTGATTTTGAAAGACATTCAGGAAATATCTTCCCACTGGGCAGAACCGTGAGTAGTGTACTTGGCCATCTAGTTTATGTGGAAGAAAAAGTGGCTTAAGGTACGAATACGTGTAGATTTTTGGCAGTGACCAATGGCTTGACTGTCTGGTCAAGGGCCTGAAAGGAAAATTATTGGAACGGCAGACATCTAAATGTTATACTTTACCAAGGATTAAGTATCCAAGCTTTCAACTCGTGAAGAAAGGGAGACCTAGTAAGCTCATCATATTCAGAGAGTTTTCTCAATGTCGAAAGAAATTTCCCTTAAAAAATTTCAAAGTTTTCAGTTTGGATTTTAAAATATATCTCTTTAAGTATAAATAACGTTCTAGCTATAAATGGTGGCATTTTTCTTGTGTGTGTGTGCATGTGTATGTAAGAAGAAAAAAAAAGTGTTTTTCTCCTTTTGATAGAAAAAGACAGTTGTCATAAACCATTACATGCTTGAATTTCTTCTGCTGTGGAATCTTGAAAAGGAATGTGCCAGGGCGTGATGGCATATATGTTGCCACTAAATTCTTTAATTATCACATTTCTTCATGGAGCTTAGTATTTTCTTGTAAGCAGCCACTGCAGAGTGGGATCTCAGTGATCCAAAAAATTAGAGTTGCCTCAAAATGCTTAATATCAGAATTTCTTTAAGCGTCTGTTAAAGTTTCAGTTTTTTGAACTTTACTTTTCTTGTTAATTTAATTTCTTATTAGTTGGGAGCATTATTTTCAGACTTTCAGAGTTGACATACCTACAATATTTTATGCAATTACTCATGTTTTCTGCATAACAGATGGGAAACCAGATATTATTTCAAAGCAACTTCACCCTCATGGTGCACATTTCCATACAACCTGATTATACACCATTGTGACAGACTAAGAAAAGGAGATATTTTCTCAAATGATAGTCATTTACTGTTAGGTGCCTAATATAAAGGTACCTAATGTGAAATATTTGTGCTTTCTTACGTACCTTAAATGTAATAATTCCTGTAAGTGTTGATGTTTTAAGAATTAGTAACACTCATCTTATGAAATCGTTATACATAAAGTTTCACAGAGCAGTTTTGTGCCTATGTAGGCTTTTTTCTCTACGCTGGAGACATTTGATCACTGTTCTTCAATTTTAAGGAAAGAGACTGAACCACTGCAGTAGCATAATTGGTCCTCTAATAGTCACTCTTCCTACTAAGCTTTCAAACCTGTTGCTTCCTAAACTTCCTAAAGTGTGCGTCCAAAGCTTCTTTTTTTTGCGTCAATATAACTCCCTTTATTCCTTCCTCCTTTATGATAATATTGTCATACAAATTATATCTTTATGCATTATAAGCACATTGTTTTATAATATGCCAGTGTTTTTTTTTAACTTTTTAATTTACATTGGAGTATAGTTGATAAACAATGTTGTGTTAGTTTTAGGTGTACAGCAAAGTGATTCAGTTACACATATACTTGTATCTATTCTTTTTCAAATTCTTTTCCCATTTAGGTTGTTACATAATATTGAGCAAAGTTCCCTGTGCTATACAGTAGGTCCTTGTTGGTTATCCATTTTAAATATAACAGTGTGTACATGTCAATCCCAAACCTCCTAAAGTGCATATCCAAAGGTTTTAATGACATCTTAATGCATCCTACTTGGGGGTAAACCTCTTAGCATGACATTCAAGAACCCATATGAAATACCCTCAGCCCACGTTTCCCCAGCCATACTTACTGAGTTTTTTATGTGACAGGAAAGTGGGGATACTGAGTTCCCTATTTTTTCTAATGTCCTTAAAACCTAGCCAGTGTCTTAGACCTTTGTGTTTCTTCTACAGTATCTACCGCAGTGTACAGGATATAATGGCAGTATAAATGTCATGGGCTAAGGCTAGATGGTTACCTTTTCAAGTGCATGAAAACACTATTACAAAAATGTAGATAATCTATTGAAACATAAAAACCTCAAATCCACATCCTGTTTTTTGCCTAAGATTCAGTATTCTGATTAAAGAACACTTGGGTGGGAGATGGAGAGTCTTCAGAAGGGGGAAATGTGTGTTTTTGAACATACTTGTTTCAGAATAATGGTTAAGTACAACTGAAAAAGAACTCGCCATTATAATCAGATATTTTATGGGTAGAATTGCCTTTGGAGACCAGCTTGGAAAAATGAACAGTTCACAATAGTACTTCCATAGTAAAAAGCTCCTGAGTTCTAAACGGCTGAATTAAAAGAAAAAAATTTAATAAAATCCTTTCATAATATGGGGATTGTCTATGTGTTCAATGACACCTCGTATTTTAATTTACAGAGAGTCTTACGTGATATTTTTGTCACAGATAATATGACAGAGCCAACTGGGAAGCATGTCTACACACTAATTTGGAGGCAAAGAGAGTTCCGGTTCTTTGGAGTATGCTCACAACTCTTCATGAAATCGTGTTGGTGTATACTTGGATGATGGTTCATCACCTTCCTACATTAGTGAAGTACCATACCATTCCTCACAAACATAAAGGCTTATCCACTTATTTATGCACCATACATTTCTTGAGTCCCTTCATACCAGTCACGGAGGATGCATGACAGAATAAGATGCTCTTTGCATGAAGCAGCTTCTAGAACACTATGGTAATCAAACAAATATGGCCACAAATACATGGCAGTTCAACAGAGTAAATTCAATAGTAAGAAACACGTACAGTGTATAGCACTGTCACGAATATGGTAGTAATTAACTCTATGGATGAATATGGAGAAGCTTTTCAAGCTATCCATGCCAGGCAGATGAGGAATACAAAGTGTGTGTGTGTGTGTGTGTGTGTGTGTGTGTGTGTGAAACTATTCCTAGATGAAAGGAATGGGTATACAAAATATCTACTAAAACACAAAATAAGTTTAAAAGAGATGAAGCAAGAGATTTAGATAGAGATCATAACAAAAACAGGTTTTGTAAGCTAACTTAGGCTTTTACAGTGTAAGAAACCAGGGGTCATAGGCATTGTAAGCAGGAGAATCAGGCTAAGGTTTGTAGTTTAGAGGAATCACTTTGGTGGCAACGGAAAGAATAAAGCAGAAGGAAAGGGCAAGGCTAGAAGCTGGAGGGTATGAAACAGTTTGCAAGACAGTTGATGAGAGATTGAGTTAACATTTAAAAGAAAAGAATAATAGACTTGATAAATAGCAAGGAAGAGTCACTGACAGGACTCGATAATTAATTTGACATAGGGAAACTAATTGGGCAAGGTTCTGGCATGACTCTTAAGCTTCTGTTTGGGAATTAGAAAGAGCCACTGAAAAGAACACTCAAGAAAAATAACAAATTCAGGGAAAATATGATTAGTTGAATTCATAAAATGATGCACTTGAAACGTTTCTCAGAAATCTAGGTCAATATTTAGTGAATTATTTAATATGTACCTACTAAGCTCCATAAACATTAATATGAGTGGTCTGGGTTAGAAAAAGAGATGTAGTAGCTATTACTGAAAAGGTTGGGTCAAAATTATAGAAGGGTTGTTAATGCTAAATAAAAAATATTTTGAAGGATTGGTCACAAAGACGTTGATGTCCAAGAGAAAGACAAAGAGGATCAATTTTTTTTTTAACTGAGAGAATAAAAAGAGAAGTAGGAGAAGAATCAGAACATACTGTTATGGCATCTGTGGCTTCAGAATATTTAAAAAGAAAGAGTGTCAAACTCACTTGAAACTTCAAGTAAGACAAAGAGAACTTCCTACTGAAGTTAGCAATCAGATCATTGTCTGCCTGTGCCAGAGGAGTTGGTGTAGTTGCTAGACTGCAATGACCTGTGAATTGTGGGTGGTGACATGAAAACTATTCTTCCAAGATGTGTGCCTGAGATGGAAAGAAAAAAGGCATCAGAAGTCATTTAAGAGCCAGAGACTTGAATAGGTTACAGTATAACAGAAAGAAACTGGTAGAGAGGTAGTGATTCCATTAGAGGAAAAAGAGGATATGATAAATAGAATACTTTTCGTGAGCTGGGAATTGGATGGTGTACATACACCTCAGTCTTCACTATAGGATATTAGAAGAGGAAAGTATTATATAGATGCAGATTTAAGAATGAAGTGGATAGATTTGTAGAATTTTTTAATAAGGAAACAAATGTTTGGAGAAGTCTCTAAAGAGTACGGGACCTGATGTTGACCAGAGAGGACTGATAAATAGTACTATGAATTCAACTAAGCTAGGAAACCATGCATTTTTATTTAAACCATGTTTTTAAATACACTTACTTTTTCCCATGTCACTCAATTTTTTCCAGTATAAGATTATGGATTAGGACCAATTCAGTGCTGATGGATTGAATACTGAGCTCCAACGATTAATGTTATAAATGATTTTGTGTGTTTGTATGTGCATTATATACATGTATATGTATGTGTATATTTATATGCACACACATATACAATATATGTATAGATACATGCATATATATGTATACACACATATTACCAACCAATACTTCAGTGCACAGGGATACTGGACACCCAATAACAATACAAAAGAATTTGAAGAGAATTTTAATATACACTTTATTTGGTAACATGTTTAATAAGTAGTGGTGCTATAGAAAAATAAGTCTTTGGATCACTAGTCAGGGCAATTTCAACTCTGCTACATTCATACTCACCCAGCTGCCTATTAAAAATTTATTTCTTGTTATCAGCAGGGTACAGCTAATGAATGTTAACCAAAGAACACTTTTTAAAAAAAGGAAGCTCAAATAAGTCACAGAATTTGAAAAGACTCAGTATGAAACCCAGCACATTAATATGTTCACTGTTCTTTTCAATCATGTACTTTACTTTTTTGACAGATTTTGCTGAGACCCCTTTAAAATGTAGCCTTTGACACTATAAGAACCAAAATGTCTCATTTAAGATATTTCCCAGTCTTTAATCAATAAAGTCACAGAAGGTCTGCAAAATTATAATAATATTGCTTACATTAACAAGTTTTCCATATATATTTGTTACTTAAGTAAGTCAGGACTTCTTCACCATTTATTTTAAATTATCATCCTAAACTTACCATAAATCTCTTGATTTGGGACTTCCTATAGAGAAAGAGAAAGAAGATCATAGAAGGGCCCACATAATATGAGTTGGCTGCAAATCATATAGATTTGAAATGATATGCTGAGAGACTGAATGGCTTTGCTAACACATTGTAAAATAAAAAGTCAAATTTTGTTGGGAAGGGTTATCAAGGTCAATCGGTTAATTAGAAATAATGAAAAGCCTAAAGCTGAACTTACACATCTATCAATTGGTAGAGTCAAAATATTTTAAGCAAAGACAATCTTAAAACCATATACGTTAAGCAAACCATTTATTAACCAAAATTACAACAGCACTGGATTTATCAAACCCCCAAATCTTCTTGTTATAACAATCTACGTACATTTTTGAATTTAAAAGACTTCCTTAAAGCTGTGAATCAAAAACCATAATGGTAAAGGGCTCTCCACCCTCTCTCCCTCCATCTCTTCCCCCCTTCCTTCCTTCCCACCCTCTCTTCCCCCACCTTTTTCTCTTTCTTTCTAAAGTTTCCAACCCACTGTAAACAAATACTTCTGTAAAATGCAAGATGTTCACTACTGATTCCCGCCAATTTCTATCGAATCCCCTTATTTGTGTGACAATGCCCTCATCCTTCCTCTTTCAAAAAGCCATGTCTGTAACTGCCCCGTCCTTGTCACCAATAGTATCAAAATCTGTGAAGAGTCGGAGATTTTACCCTTGCAAGCTCACAAGTTAACTTGCCAAATTTCATAGAGGCTGGGGGAAGACATGAGACTCCTGGGTCAAAGACAAAGGACTTATTACTCAGAGCACAGCAAGCAGCAGAGCAGCATATCTGCCTCAGTTTCCCTTGTCCCAGGTCCCACAGGGAAACATAAATGGACCCCGATGGGTGTCCTTAGAGGAAGGAACACTACGCTTAGGGAACTGAGATCTTTCATAATAGGGAATAATCTTTAATAGGGAATAGTCTTTACTTCCTCTTATGGGAGTTATTATCTTTATTATCCCAGACAATAAGCATGCCTGTTCTTTGCTCTAGAGGGAGACACTATCTTTAACTTCAAGACTTTTTTGCTATACAAACATACTTAAAATGGGAGGAACAAAAGCAATCAATGACTCTGCTCACAGAAATGTAAAAAAAGGTGAGACCCATTGAGAATTGGCTCACAACAGTGGGATTTTGACTTGGATATTTTCAAATAATTGCTAGCTGACCGGGATTTTTGCCATCCTGCCTTATTCCTCTAACTGAACGTAGGGTTCCAAGTCCTTTAACCTCAAGAGAAGGGGTCTTACTTACTGTTATATGTCTTTTTTGCTGTCAAGGGATACATCCATCTATAAAATCTAGGGCAACTAGGACACTTTTAGACAATGGTTAATTCTGTTTACTTGACTCTGTCCCGCAGAGAATGTAGGTGTTGTTTATAAATTTATTTTCTGAAGTTTTTGTGTGTGGGTTATTTTGCTTTGGTCTTTTTGAAGAGTTGACATCCTCAGCGTATTTCTTTATGTAAGAATCAATCATTTAGGGACTTCACTGGTGGCACAGTGGTTAAGAATCCTCCTGCCAATGCAGGGGACACGGGTTCGAGCTCTGGTCCAGGAAGATCCCACATGCCGCGGAGTAACTAAGCCCATGCGCCACAACTACTGAACCTGCGCTCTAGAGCCTGTGAGCCACAACTACTGAGCCCACACGCCTAGAGCCCATGCTCTGCAAGAAGAGAAGCTACCGCAATGAGAAGCCCGCGCACAGCAACGAAGAGTAGCCCCTGCTCACTGCAACTAGAGAAAGCCCATGCGCAGCAATGAAGACCAAAAATAAAATAATAAATTTATTAAAAAGAAAAAATCAATCATTCTATAGAAGATCCTTACATAGCTCCATATAATCTAGATGTCTTTGCTGTATTTTAACTTCATTCATTCTCTTTTCCCTAATCATAACTTTGGCTCTTTCTGCAGCCAGACCTGTCTCAATGATGAGAATTTATGAAGGTGTGTATTTAATTGTATAGGGTTTACTTTTTCTATTGCTTTATCTTGTTACATGACCCTTTATATTTAACTATATTTTATTATTAATGTGTTTTTATTAGTTTCTGAGCAGCAGGGATAAAGTGATAATGGCTGCCTAATTTCTCTGGTACATTGGCTAGTAGAGCACTGGTATATTAAGAAGATAAATAAGCATAGTTTGGTTGTTTGATTATGTTGCAGTGTTTTATAATATTCAGAGAAAGCAGAGAAACTTGAAAGAAAAAAAAAGTCTTCTATTGAAATGATACAATTCTCATTTCTTAAAAAGAAAGTAGGCTTGTGTTTGTTTCATCTGCCAAATGGCTACATATTCTAATTCTAAGCCATATTAGGGCTCTGTGGAGCATAAACTCTATACTTCAGTTGTTTTAACCTTGAATTAGAAACGAGATACCATGGATCAGAGAAATATCCAAAAAAACAATTTATGATGAAAGTGAGTTTGAAAAAGCAAGACTGGAAATTTAGGCTGCAGCTAGAAAAGACAGAAAACAATACCAAAATATTTCTTCTAAAAATTGAGTAACACTACTGTATTTATTCCATTAAAAAACAATTTATATTTTATTTTAAAAATGTATTATCTATATAAATTATGAAAGTAGCACATGTTTATTTAGCATGTTTATTTAGTAGCACGTTTATATAGCTAGCAAATTCATGCAAAGTGCAAGGCAAATGTTCTTAATCTCCTTCCACCATACTGAATTAACCAACAATAACAGCACGAAGTGTATTTTTCCATACTTTTATGAATTCTCATATGGATATACATAAAAATGTGTACACATGTATGCATGCTTTATTGTTACAGTTGTTTACAATAAAGGCTGTTATACACATTTATGAATAAATTTTTATAATTTATATAAATTTCCGAGCTTAAAAATATAATGGCCTTTTTTCTCATTAAATTAATATGCATCTAATTCAGATTTGATATAATTACTAAACTCTGCCATTGATGATTGTTATTTTTTTCTTTTTGCTGCTATAAATATAACAAAATCCATACACATAAAAATCCTTGCAGTAAAAATTATTGCATATATGTTATGCTTTGGCTATTTATTTCTATAAGGTCGTTTTAAAATATGGGATTTCTGGGTCAAATATTATGGTATTTTAAATTTTAAAAGCTATTGACAGATTTTTTTATGCCAATTCCCAGTTTACTTCCAAAGATCTCCCAAATTTCTACTCCATCCATCAGAGTGAGAATTCTCCCATCAGTACATGCTATTCCTTTTTAAAATTTTTGTCAAACTAACGTGCTATATTAGTTTATTTAATTTGTATTTCTGTGATTACTAAGATTAAGCATCTTTTCATATGCTGCTGGCCATTTAGACTCCCCTTGTTTGAAACACCATGTACTTTAGCCAACATTACTGGTTATTTGTCTTTTAATTAGTTTGCATTTGTTATTTTTATGATAAGCATAAGTGCATATTTGTTATTTTTATGGTAAGCATTAATTCTTTGTCTATCATTGTTCAAGTATTTCCCAAGTTAACCTTTTTCTATATATATACTAGTTTTGGGTATTTTTTGCCATACAATTAAACAAGTATATGTAGTGCCATATGCCTTCCAGTTTGCTTATGGAAGCTGAGATACCTGTATTGCATTGAATGATTTACCCATCTCTAATCTTTCAAGGTTTTTAATAAATGCTTGTAACATTTTAAATATGAGACAATCAGATTTGTAAAAATGTTTGTGTGCTCTAGAGTTAGCACTGTGCAGCTGTGTGAATTTGGGGAAGTTTCAGAGCCACTTTGTAACTCCCTTTCTTGTACTTATTTTTCCAGAACTTTGGATTGACAATAGACAAAGCATGTTCATATTCTGGAAATTCAATATTACATTTTCTCCTTGGTTAGGGTCCTTTTCAGCCAAGAGAAAGCCCTAATGACATATTCATACATCTTCACATCTTTCAAGGGCCTTGATTTTTCAAGATAAGAAGCTATCTGTGAAATGGGATTAATGCACACAAATAGTAAGATTTTCATGTATTATTGGAGATAAAAGATTGGGTAAGTGAACACTATGAATCAATATGAAATTTCAAGAATTATGATCAAATTCTCAGCTTATATAAAGTTGAGATCTAAAACTAACTTGAATTATGATAGAATAAAGATGGAAAAAAATGCAAAAGAATCTCAATTAAAATCCTGGGCCATGGGGCTTCCCTGGTGGCGCAGTGGTTGAGAGTCTGCCTGCCAATGCAGGGGACACGGGTGCCGGCCCTGGTCTGGCAGGATCCCACATGCTGCGGAGCAACTAAGCCCGTGAGCCACAACTGCTGAGCCTGTGCGTCTGGAGCCTGTGCTCCGCAACAAGAGAGGCCGCGATAGTGAGAGGCCCGCGCACCGCGATGAAGAGTGGCCCCCGCTCGCCACAACTAGAGAAAGCCCTCACACAGAAACGAAGACCCAACACAGCCAAAAATAAATAAATAAATAAATAAATAAATTTTAAAAATTAAAAAAAAAAAAAAATCCTGGGCCATCTCTATTTTATGCATATGTCTATGCCTATGGTTATGTCTGTATATCTATATCATCTATATCTATAGATATATAAATATATATATCTAATACATATCTATCTTATATACCTAATATATACCTATATATAAATATTGATATAAATATATAAGTCTATATCTATATCTATCCATACCAGAAGCACCTATTATGTTCTAAATGTTGCACTAGCTGCTTTCATGTTAATCCTTGTAACAACCATAAATCACTATGAGAAAAATCCCTTTAACTATTCATGAATGTCAATATTATGACATAGTATGAGTGTGTTTCATGTTTGGTAATTGCAATCATTGTTGCTTTTGTTGTGGTCATCCATGTACAATGCTTGGTGTCAGTCTATTTATCTCTTGTAAAAATAAAATACAGTGTGTGTGTGTGAAAAAAAAAAAAAAAAAAAAGTAATTAATTAGAATCTTGATTATCAAAGAAGCAATTAATTAAGTGTAAACTGCTGGCTTCAATTTTGTAAAAATAAAGTTTTTCCTGTTTCTATTGGGAAAAACAAAAGAAACAAATGGGCGATACTCTAGGTATTTTTTCTTTTGCTTAAAGAAGCAAAAACTACGGGTATGAATTAAATTTCTGAAATGATAATTAAGTCACAGAGCTGGCTCCTATCGAAACTACATACAGTGTTATCCAATCATAATATACAATGATAATGAAAATCATTCTTCAAAATTAATATTTACATGTATGCTTTATTATTATAAATGTCTATTTCAAAGACAGTAATATCGATGATAATACCATTGGCTTTCTTTATCTATATATGACAATTTAGGTAAACCTGAGATGTATGTCTTACACTAGGATCATAATTCTCTGAAATAATTTCTTGACTTTGATAAACTATGAGATCCAACAGGGCATGAAGTCTGTTCATTTTTGTTTTACAGTTATAGCTCTAACTTTTAGCATTGTGTCCAAACCAAAAAGATACTCAGTAAATATATATTAAACGAATGTATAAATTTGGAAATGATGCCTAATTTATTTGATTTTATTTATTAAGGATTTTAACAACATATGCATTACATGAAGCCTCAATTATTATACTAAAACATTAGTTTAGAAAGAGAAAGAAACACGGGGATCAGTAACTACCTTAAATAACACTTAAAAAGGAACTATGACTCGAAATTTCCAAGTTCAAGTCTGTATGGGCCCAGCCCCAAGAGACAAAGAAGCCCTTCCTGAAGATATGTAATTAAAAAGGGTTTTGAGAGAAGTTCCAACTTTCCATGGAAATAAACTCCACAAAATTATAGCTGTCCAGTTATAGCTGGTTTCACAGGCTCTCTAGGAGGAACTCACTTTTTGTTCTACAAACATTTAGACTCAATTTTAAGATGTCACTTTTGTTGTTCCCCCTCCCAATTTAAGGCAGCAACTGAAAAATTGGGACATATTTCTTCAGTTTTTTGATTTATAATCAGCATTTTCTTTGTTGGACAAATGCCCAGTTCTTGCCTACTAAAATAGTAAGGGAAACAGGGAATTATTAGCTTATGTTGATTGTTTAAGCCCAGGCTAAAAAATCCAAGTAACAATGTAAAAGTTCATTTAATAAGGGTAAGAACCAAGTTAGAAGATCACAGGGAAAGGCACTTTGTCTTTCAAAAAAATTTTTTAAAAGCTATGGATATGGAAGTTCTATATTTAGTTTTTTAATGAATGTCCATACTGTTCTCCATAGTGGCTGTATCAATTTACATTCCCACCAACAGTGCAAGAGGGTTTGGTACAGCTGAACGAGACACAGAAGTACAAACAGACGTGTGGACACAGGGGGGATGGGGAGCGTGGGACAAATTGGGAGATTAGGATTGACATAAATATACTACCATGTGTAAAATACATAGCTAGTGGGGACCTACTGTATAGCACAGGGAGCTCAGCTCGGTGCTCTGTGATGACCTAGATGGGTGGGATGGGGGATGGGGGGGAGGGAGGTCCAAGAGGGAGGGGATATATGTATACATATAGTTGATTCACATAGTTGTACAGCAGAAACTAACACAACATTGTAAAGCAACTATACTCCAATAAAAATTTAAAAATAAATAGTAAAGAAATAAAGCACAAGAGCTAGCTTCCAAAAAAAATAAATAAATAAGGCTACTGATAACCACAATTTTGTGGTAACACCTCTGGTTCTCTTGCAGAACTCTGACAAGCCCTGGGGAATCCTCGAAGCCAGATTATGCCCCAGCCCAGTCTGATAGCCTCTTATTTTTCCTATGTGAAAATACAAAACGTAACTATCAATAATTGCTTTTTTAATAAACATGCCTAAATTTACTCCATCAAAGGAGAGCTGCTCTATAAAATGAATATCTTGGGAGAGGGTCTATTTATTCCATCACCAAAAAATTTGGAAAACCTCTTTTACTGTATTTTCTTGCAAATATGTGAGTCATGCAGAAACAAAAATCAATCTTAGAACTATGAAAAACACAGACTATTTGGGGGCTAAAAATGGCATGGCCCGATTCCATCACTTACATTTTTCATGAGTTTTGGTTCCAAATAAACTCCATCTTTTTTCTCACATGAAATCCTAATTTAAAGTATAAAAGTCCAGCACTACCAGATGAGTCAATAAAATAGACCACAAACTATAAAGCTACTTCCTAAAGAGGTTTTCCAGAATGCCTAAAAAGATGGGACTATCACAGGATTGGCACTATAAACTCCCAAGTGACTACTAGGATACAGGCTTAAAATCATTCATACCTATTTTTTAATTGCACTTTATAAATTATGAGTGTACAGTAAATGTTAGGATTCCTAACTTTTTTCTTGCGTTAAAATACATAATTTAACATAAATAATAATGTACCCTTAGAAATACTTTTAATTTGTGACTATGCACCTATATTTGAAATGCTTATAGTTTTGAGTAGGAGTCAATAAACAAATGCCTGACTCTTCATTGTGCCCACATGATTAATCAGAAGCACAGACACAGGATGACTAAAGGGGTCTTAACTGGGGCTTGTGTCAGGGTCTCTGACAATAGGTTGGACTCATCTACACAAATTTCAATATGGTCTTTATAAGGAGTCATTTCTGACATTGATAATAATCTTCTACTAATATTTTAGATGAAATACCAAAGTCTCACCAAGGGAGTTAAAAAAGGGATGGTGTTATGTGGAAATGGGCAAGGAGTCACATATAGCAGAATTATAGCAATGAAAAATTAAAGATTATCTTCAGAGAAAATAAAATAATACATTTTCTTCTTCCTCAAATACAGCTTTAAATTGGAAGTCAAACTATCTTATAAAACTATGAAATACTCAAGGCAATTTTCTTAAAATATTAAAGTCAACTAATTAGAGGAAATTATTGGTATGTAATTCATTTTCAATTGCCAAAAACATAAGCAAAACTATTTCCTTCTTGTGTGTTTTCCAAATTTTGAAATGGTTATATTTCCTGAATTAAATGTTTATATTTCCTGATATACTTCTTAATTAAATAGGATAAATAAGCTCAACATATGCCAAGTTGGACCTTAAACACATTTGAGATTTCAGTTTACCTACCACGTAACATACATCACACTTAAAATTTAACATTAATATATAAGAATACCTTGTACCTAGAAACTATGGGTGCAATTAGGTCATCTACAGTATAAAACCTCTTGATCTCACTACTGTAAGTTCTCCATTTTTCTGTCATTCAGTGTTAGAGAAGCACAAAATCAAATGCTAGAGTCTTAAAACCGTCACATGTATGAATCACAAATTTGTTGTAACCCATCAACAAATATTAATTGAGCACCTACTGTGCACAAGGTCCCATACAGGATACAAAGAGATAGTTCATGACCTCGAATATTATAATATTTATAGTTGGTGAAAAAGACATATACATGGAGTCTGTTAGGTTCTTTTTGGCAATACAGGTTTCCAAAACTATGTGAAAATATTTATATAAATTTCAAACAGGATCGTTAGAGCATTTAAAAGGATATCAAGTAAATGAGAGAATACTATAAACTGAAAAGCCTTTAAAACTTTTCTTTCTGTTCTAAACATTAGCTATTAGGACATTATTTTCAAAGGATGAATTCCAATTAGAAACTGATCAGTTGTAGGCTTTACTCTGCAAATTCAGTGCATGTTATTGACTAATTGAGTGAAGAAAGGTTAAGGAAGAAAAAAAACAAAACAATACAGATGATTCAAATTTGGCCCTTGATAACATAGGCAATGAGTTATTTTATAGCTTAAAACCCAATCATTGTTACAAAAGAATAATTTCAGAGTTGTCATGGCATTAAAATGACTTTGATAAGCATTAGAGCACTGAAACATATTAAAGAATAGAAGATTTATGTCTGTTTATTCAGTGCTTACGGAAAAAAAACAGGCAAGTGTTTTTGCTTCTGTTTATAGTCCCAATTATCCTAAGTACTTGCTTTAATTTGCTCTCTTCCTGATTAAATCTAAACATACATAAAGATCAGATGAGAATGCATGTTCCTGTTAAATGGTGATTGAGGATGAGCAGACATGATATATGGGACTCTTTTCATTAACAGATATTTTACATGTTTATGGAAAAACATAAATATTATCTCTTGTGGCCAAAGAATTAAAAGTTACGCTTAATATGTTTACCTACTGTGTGAAATGCACAAGCAATTATTTAATAAAGCACACATACAGAGATCGTCGTAATATTAAAGTCTGAGTTGTTCAAAACAGAACCCCAAATTGATACGGGCATATGTGAGAAGTGTGGGTCAGCAGGTTGATAACTCTGAGCCTTCAAAGTAAATCTGATCAGCTGATTTAAAGTTCTCTTTGTGATTATCTGGATTTGGAATATGAGAATAAAAGAGCAAGCCTATGTTTGTTTTATAAAATTTGTACAGTGGGATCACAGAGAAGGAGTAAAATCATCTTACTGGCAGACAAATACTATGAAAGTATTTTGGTTTCTAGTGTTAATAAACTTCATCTTATTAAGTAAGAACCAATAAGAATACAGCCCCTGCTTCCAATGAATAGACTTAAAAGTATTTTAGCCACAGAGAAGAAAGAACTTATTTCTGATATAAGACCTTAAGGCATGCTTTTGATCCACAGATGGAGGCAGGCACTGTATGAGTTCTGAGAGCACAGGTCACTTGGTATGACCCCTATAAACTGAACTGTTTCTGAGTATTTGCATGATGGACTGTGGTCCAGCTAGACCAGTGACTCTCAACTGGGGGTGATTTTTGCTCCCTCCAGGAGACACTGGAAATGTCTGGAGCCATGCGATTGTCATAGTTTGAGGGGAGAAGGGGCATGCTACTGGTATCTAGTGAGTAGAGACCAGGGATGCTGCTAAAAATCCTATTGTGCATAAGACAGTCCCTCACAACAAAAAATTATCTGGCCCAAAATGTCAATAGTGCCAAGGGAGTGGAACTTTGAGCAGATCCATTATATTCTCCCTGTTGACAAAGAGTTGAGGTTGAGGTCCCACCTACCGATAAAATTATGGTCCAAGAAAAGCCTAATTGTATCTAGCACTAGCCGACTCTCACCTGGCCTTAAAAATATCCTCCTTTAGTAGTACGGGGGAGAAGTTAGACGTGGGATACATGAGCAAATGCAAATACATCTTTTTTGTGAAGCTAACTTATTCTCTATTTTAACAGTGTTTTGGCAAGAATGCTCAGTTAACTCATGGGAGTGTATTCAGGTGACCAAGTCATTATGTTCTCTCCACCCATAAATCAAATGTTGACCCAGGGTTCCTTCAGAATGAGTAGAGAAGACGTTAAGATCCTCAATAGTGGAGAAAGTAGAAGGTGGCTATAGGAAGTCTGGGAAGAGTGGAGAGAAAGTAATTCATAAACTATGCAGGGCCATCCATTTTTACCTTCAGTTGTGCCAAATTACTTATTTGCACAGCGCTGTGTTATAATACGAGGCCCTTCTAGTTATCACTCTATACACTAGGTACTTACTCCTCTCCACGTTCTTCCAGAGACATAAGAAATGTGAAAAGGTCATCTAAACAAATATGTTTCAGGACGAAGATGTTGAGCAATGGTAAAGATGGTAACTACAGTCTTGTCCACTTCTGTCAGGGACAGACTATCCTTTCATTAATCACAGTAAAAAGAAGAGTGTTTGGCAGGTAGCAGGTGCTCAGTAAATGGTTGGTCAGATGAATAAATGGTTCATCATCCAAAACGTGAACTCTCCCTTAAAGCATTAATACCCCTCCTTTCTTTTATCCCATTGTTTTCAAGCCCAGGCTTTTCTTTCTTCATAGCTTTTCTCACATTCTTTTCTTCCTTTCTCTTCTGAATGTGACTCTGAGGAAGACACAGTCATCCTTGACTTGGTTTCCTGATTGTTTCTCATGTCTTTAACATTAACATTCGTTTGACCCACTTGCTACCAAATTACTCCTTTTAAACATGCCTCTCTGTGTACTTTCTACTACTTTCGGCACACCTAAAGGTGTTCTGTTGTCAAAAATGAAACTTTCACCTTTTTAGTTTTACAAATTATGTTTCATCAATTTGATTTCACTAATTAGCTTGGAATTCTACATTTTATTTAAACTATTACATATTTAAAAAAATCACTATTTGGCAAAATAGGGAAGAAGGTTAGTATGTCATAGAGTAGAACTGTCATTAGCTAGGAATTAAGAGACTTTAAGTGATAACCCAGGTTTTAACATTAAATAGTGTGAATTTTGATAAACCTCTTAGAGTATATCTGAGAGATGTCTCATTTAGACAGTGATTTATGTCACTGTGATTTAGAGGGAAGAAAGAATATTATCTGATAGTTGGATTCTAGCAAAAAATACTTTTTGCTCAATACTTTCATGAAGGAAAATAATTATGAAGAAACAAAAATTTGGAGATTCAGGGCCCATTTGTTACCTTCGCTACAAATAAGTCTTATGGGAGATTATGTAACAGAAAACATTCGGAGGATGAAAATAAATCTTCTGCCACATTGTTGCGGGGAAATTATTCTTTCATAAGGAAAAAGTTTAAAAGGGAAATATTTTTCCCCCACTCATCTTGCCTTCAATCCGTCCAGCTGCCTTTTAGCAGTCAAGCAACCCATTATCACTATTATTGTGTTTGAATCATCATGGCCTCGAGATGAACTGCTTGAGGAAAATGGCTTGAAAGAAATACATACATATACACTGGCATCAGTCTTTAGTCTCTTCTTTTTAGTGGCATTGCTTTCAAGTCAAGTTGGCTTGTGTCCAAAACAAAACCAAAAAAAGCAACAGTTAAACAGCTGGTACCAATTATCCTAACTTCAGTGGGACTTCATGCTCAAGTGTCCAAGTAGCAAACTGGATCTATGATATAATGGATTTGTTATTTCCTAACTTGACCATGGTGCTGGTGCTCAGTTTGCCCACTGCCTTCTATTAAAAGTAATCTCCAGAATTATACAGCTACACTCTCACAACAAACGTTATTATTTTTGTGTGCTTTTTATAAGCTCATAAAATTACTGTCTAATTGTATATACACACCAGTGGATCTTATTTTCTGGAGAAAAAAACCCAGAAAACTGGATATAAAAGCTTGAACAAGTATTTGTCTGACAAGTCATACTATATTTTGACACTAGCATAGGGATATGGAATTTTATAAAGAGAAAAATACTATGATAATGAACATAATGAAATGTACATCACATTTTTTCCAGCATCGAAGATTGTTAGAAATACAGTTCTTCTCAAGTTCACTTACAGAAAGGATGGAAAAACTAAGTGTTTTTTATATTGATATGGAGCATAGCATATTGATCAATACTACTACATTATTGATTCATTTAAAATATTTGTCTTCCGAAAATATACAATGACATTTTGTAACATATTCTTTTTTTTTTTTTTTTTTAAAGATTTACTGATTGATTGATTGCTATGTTGGGTCTTCGTTTCTGTGCTAGGGCTTTCTCTAGTTGCGGCAAGCGGGGGCCACTCTTCATCGCGGTGCGCGGGCCTCTCACTATCGCGGCCTCTCTTGTTGCGGAGCACAGGCTCCAGACACGCAGGCTCAGGAGTTGTGGCTCACGGGCCCACTCACTCCGCGGCAAGTGGGATCTTCCCAGACCAGGGCTCGAACCCGTGTCCCCTGCATTAGCAGGCAGACTCTCATCCACTGCGCCACCAGGGAAGCCCCTTGTAACATATTCTTATATTTATTTTATACTGCATGTTTTATAAAGTTGCTTCATTTTTTAAGGAGCTTATATTGCCACTCTAGCTGTCTGAGATGCTATTCTCTAGAACCAGGAATAAATGTTGGCAATATTAAATAGAATTTGGACATGAAAAATTCCAGTTCATAATTTTAGTCCCTAAGAAGTACAAGTTCTAAATTTGGCAAGATATACTGGTTTTAATATGTTCTACTCTGAAATAGAAACTCTCTTAAGTTTACTTTAGGAAAAAAAAAAAAATCCATTGCTCTCCATTAAGACAAGAATCTCACAAATCACAAAGAGGATTTTGTAACTAGGCAACCAAGGTCAGCAAGACTGTGACCAAGGTTTGGAGAACCAGCTGAACACACACACCAGGAAAAGTGAGGACCCGCACCGCATGGAAGAAAATTAATGCTGTATTCTTTTTAAAACCTACAATTCCATTGCACTATGCAGGTGTACACTGAAAAAACAGCTGATAAATCTGCTCCAGATCCACATTTTGAATAACAAATCATATTTTATTCAAAAGATTTTCCATTATACATATACCCTGATCAGCCAAGAAACTGGAAAACAAACAAACAACAACAAAACCCTTAAACAGGCATTTTTCCAACTGGGTGATTTTACTTGAATAGTACCTGATTACCTGATCTTCCTAGGCAAAGCCACATGCTCATAAAGAAAGGATAGATTTGCTGACTCCTGTAGTGGAGAATGTTAAAATGGATGAAATGCTTTCATGAGTTCTCATAAACTTTTCCAAGTAACTGAAATTGATGTTTGTGTTTTTTATATTGATATGGAGCATAGCATATTGATCAATACTACAAAATTATGGTACCTATCAGAATTCTAAAATCAAATACTGTTATTGATTTTAAGTTGATTGCATAGTTGTTGTTAGTTGTTAACAAAGTTGCTAGTTTCAAAATAGTTGAAATAGTTTCAACTATAGTTTCAACTATAATAGTTTCATAGTTGTTAGTTTCAAAATTAGTTTCAAAATTCTCCTGAGCCTGAAGCCCCAAGTAATTATGTCAGAAAGTTGTATTGAGTATTGCAGTCATTTGCACTGTTAGCTTTTAGAGTGCCTCATTGGGTAAGTAGTAATGTGAACAGCTTTAAAGCTTGCATGTAACTTCAAAGGTCTTCTAAACCTCAGCTGAATGGATTTGGTAGGCAATTTGGATACATTTGGTTACTATTCTGTTTGCTTACTTTCCTTCCATTTTTTCCAAAAGCCGTGTTCATATATGGGAAAAGAGACTGCTGTTGCCTAAAGTGTGCACCAAAATGCTCAGAGAAGCTATTAAGTTATCCTGGTTGCATCGAATTATCATTTAGTTTTATGACATCATATTTAAATTACTCCAATCTAAACCCAATAATGAAATTCCTGATGCCATTTCAGCGATATGCACCTTGTCTAGGAAATATAGTACATATTGGTCAAAGAAATGAAAAGAATGTAGGATGTATTCACAGAATCAAAATTTCACGTTGTTTTCGCATGTCGTAAAGGCACAGGAAAGGCAGATAAGCATTTTCTTTATCATGCATTCATCTCCTCTAACTCTTCCTTCCCACTTCTATTTTTGCCTACTGGCATATCTAACTTAGCTTCGATGAGGCCATAATTAAGTGTAATCTTGTTGTTGGTTTAAAAAGAAACCTGTATATCACAGTAATGCTGTGTTCACTGGGCTTTTAGTGTTATCATCTCAGCACAGACGCGTGACCCGAAACTACAGGCAATGGTTCACGTCTTTCTATGTGATATTGAGAAAATATATTTGTGTGCCTATAAGCTTATAGGTGAATGCATAAGCTGCTTGGTTCAGCAGTATTTTCTGAACTTGTAACCCTTCTCTCTTAGCTGACCCACAGGAGGGAGTATGACTTTATAATTGCATGGACTCTAGACACATTTGAGAATTTATGCCCCGGTGGGAAGAACAGTAGGGAAGTAAGATTCAGTAATTCAGGCACAGGACGATAATTGACTGTATCAGAAGAATATCAGGTACCACATTAAAGTTCACATACACACCATGTTATCAGCCAGATTGTTTTTAATGCATAAGACAGTCCTAGTGAGAAAGCTGGATTCAGAATAAAAACCATTTATATATATATATATTTTAACACATTTAGCACTATGACTATGGACATCATTTTAAAGGCCTATTTCTGTATTTTTAGAACCAAATCTTTAAAATGTTATATTGTATATACATTCTAAAAGATAACTGTAAATTAACTAATATTTTCGTAGGAATCAAATTTAAATGGAAACAAAGAATGCAGCAGAATTTTCAAAGAAATGATTCATAAGCCAAAACTTACCAAGAACATTATTAAAAGAGTAAGAGTTTTCCCCTAATATATTTACTACATATATCCATATATCCTTTAGTAACAGAAGTAAACTTCTTTAAAAATATTATATTCAAAAGTCATCCTTTGGACTAGTGAAAAAAATGCTGAATATTATTTTTGATGAGAATCGTGAGTTAAAAAACATTACCATTTAGTAACATAGTTTTTTTAGATTTTAATATGTAAATATATTCTCTTTAAACATGTCTACAATATGTATGTACTAGGCCTTTTATCTCACCATAAAAATGAATGTGTTTCAAAACAGATTTGCCATAAGGTTTTCATACATGACCAATTTTCACAATAAATGACATCTGTGAGCCAGATGGAATGAACAAAAAAGCCCCTTTACTTCCTGTGTTGCGCAAGAGGAAATAATACTGATCATTTTGACCTCAAAACAACCACAGTTTCATTGTCTGAAGATTACATCGTTTTTCACATTTGCTCCTAGAACAAAATGATTTCCACATTAACAGCTTTTTCAATAGATTTTATCTTGTTCTTGAAGGATTAATGCTTTTTTTAAAAGTACATATTGAAAGTTAGAAAATTTCCATACTAACATGATAATAAACTATCTGGGCTTCCACGACAAACCTAGTTCCCTTACCACTATTTTATTATAACACTGGTAAATGACATAAAGATAAAGCAAATTTTAGCTCAACTTTTGAATTAAGTATTGATATTTTCATACAGTAGTTAAATTCAAAGCTTTAGAATTTATTCTTCAGAGTATCTAAAATTATATGTCATACTAGAAAAACAAAATATAGAAATCTTCAATTTTCAGAACACTTCATTTGGTAAAATAAATTTCATGTAAATAACTTGACTAATACCTTTAGTATTTCATTTTGGTTGTCTTGTTCTAGACATAAACAAAGCAAACAGACAGTTGATATAAGAATGCATTTACTGGAGACATTGCAAAAGAAAGCAACAGTTAAGGACAGGAAGACAAAGACTTTGTAATACTAAAGAAGAAACACTAAAAAATTCCTTACACTTGTAAATGGAGAAAATGTATGAGAAAACAAATTTTTATGGGTTATGTGGCTCTTTGGATATGTCTTTATTTTTAGCACTTAATGCATAATGTAGAATATTTGCAAGTCACCATTTCCCATTAGACTGGAGTCTGCTAAGGTAGGGATAATGCTTCATTCATTTACATGTTCTAAGTATCTAACAGACTGTTTGAAACTTAATATGGAGACAATGAAAATTTGATAAATGAATGAACTCCTTTTATCAGTTTTATCAATAGACACCTGTCAATATTACTTTGTGCTATTATTGAAAAATTAAATAAATTTCAAATAACAGAAATAATTTTGTCAAAAATATACTTAGTTGATGTTTGTCTTAACTAATCTATTAATTCTCAAAACAATAAAGCATTATTATTAAATGTTTTACTTTCATTTATAAACAAAATTACAATGGAATTGGTCTGGTTCTCCCACAGTTCTTTGGTATTTTATTTATACATGTGTTAACTTCTTTTAACTGAATAAATTTTTCAATATATTGTTAATGATATCAATATATGTACAAATACTATTATATAATCAATAGTCTTTGGGGTGAAGAAGAAATATGGGGGCTATATAATTAATCATGTTGCAGACTTTACAGAGATAAAATGGCATGTTGCTAAAACTTAGTTTAGTCATTTGGTCAGACTAAACTTTGATTTTCTTTGATTTGAAAGATAATAGAAATTGCTGTGTTATTAAAAGGAAGAATGTTAATGTCTTTACTGAGTACTTAAGTCATTCTCAATTTTGTTGAACAATATCAAATTAATAAAATAGAATTTTCAGAGGCCTTGTGCAAACATCCATTACTGACCATCACCATAAATTCCAAGTGGTCTCAAGTTGTGCAATAGTGTATATATATGTGCATGTTTGTGTGTGTGTGTGTGTGTGTGGTAATATATATGTATGCACGTATCTATCATCTACCTATCATCTATCACCTATCTATCTATCTATCCATCTATGCATTTTGATAGTACTTACAGCCATAACTATACACTGTTTTTCTTCATATGGACTTAAAGAAGACTACAGAAACTCTAAACAACTTAATCTGACGTGAGATATCAAATTGTCAATATTTTTCACTAACTTGTTACTTTTTTCTCACTGGTTTCATAGAGAAAAAGAAACATATTCCAACAATGCTTGACACATTGCTTACTTTTTTTATAAAATTATAATTATAAATAATTATGTATAAACACACATACATATATACCAAGGATATATTATCACCACTAGACAAAAATGAGAAGCAATAAAATAAAAGAAATTGCTTATATCCAGAAATGTACCCATAACCTCATGTTTTTCAGATCTATTCTATCCTGATCAGTATGTTTGTCTAATGGTTAAGCAAAAAAACTAACAAAATGCATAGTGGAATTAAAATAGATATATTAGATGTAAAATTTAGCAATATGAATCCCTAGGACAGTATTATTTATAATTATTACAGGATACTTGGAGCACAAAATATAGGTGTGATTAAACTGAAAAACAATCTATGGTTCCACATCTTGAAGGACAGGCACTAGGTGGCCTTAAAGTTTTAAAGATTCCCTTTAAATCACAGAGTTGTTATAATATCTGTCCTGGAATTGCTGCCAGTCTTTTATTTTCAAGGTATAATCACTACTCTTCGTAACAGGTCTTCCAATACCTGGCAATAAATGAAGACCATTCCACACAGCATCAAACTACAGAGGCTGCATATATTTTGACTGCTTATCCTTTTGTTTTTCCTTTTTACTACTTTTTGTGTTGGTTCGGCTTTTCAGTAGAGTTATACCATGGTATTCTGGCAAAACAGCACGGACTCTCTGTCTGACTCACACAGCATGATTGTTTCCAGAAGGGTAGAGATGTGATTTCATTTCCTCTTTTTTCCCCCCCTTTCTTTTGTTACAACTATATGGTGGAATGAGTCTGGGATGCATATGATATTCCTAAAGAAATTGAACAACAACAAAAAAGCACATGCTGAGGAAGACAGAAGACAGTTATAGATGACAAGGTGTCACTTTTCTATCTGCTTTAAAAATGTTATTTATCCAATTCATTGTGTGGTGGTCCTGAGAGTGTACTGAATATTTGTATTGAGATTTCAATAAATTCCCTTGTCCCCAAATTAACTCCAATTTGTGAAGAAGGATGTGATAAGTCTATACATTTACACAAATTTTTCGTACCATATTAAAATATTTGTAATATTAGTTCTCAATTATTAAAGTTCCCAGTACAGGTTCACAGGGCCTTACATACAGACATATAGCAATTTCTAATATGAAGGGTTCATACTTGAACAATCAGAACAATGCAACAATTGACCTTTTTGCAAATATTTAAACATAAATGAGTAATAGACTTAGGATAGCCATATGGTTTTAATTTCTTCAAATTACCCTCTGCTTGTTCAAACATGTAAATCAGGGATCAGGAATTGGCAAACTTTTTTTCTTAAAGGGCCAGAAAGTAAATTTTTCAGGCTCGTGGGCATTAAGGTCTTGTTCATATCTACTTCTATCTTCCTTTGCAGTGTGAAAGCCACTACAGTCACTATGTAAATAAAGAGGTATGGCTATGTCCTAATAAAACTTTATTTACAAAAACAGGATACCCACTGTAGTTTGCTAATCCCTGATACATATAACTGTTCAGTATTATTGGGAACACAGAAATTTATATGATTATTTATATGCACCACATCTTCTTTATCCATTCATCTGTTGATGGACATTTAGATTGTTTCCATGTCCTGGCTATTGTGAAGAGCGCTGCTATGAACATAGGGGTACATGTATCTTTTTAAATTAGAGTTTTGTCTAGACATGTGCCTAGGAGTAGGATTGCTGGATCATATGGTAATCCTATATTTAGTTTTCTGAGGAACCTCCATACTGTTTTCCACAAAACGGCTGCACCAACTTACATTCCCACCTACAGTGTAGAAGCATTCCCTTTTCTCCACACCCTTTCCAGCATTTGTTATCTGTAGACTTTTTAATGATGGCCATTCTGACTGGTGTGAGGTGGTACCTCATTTTAGTTTGATTTGCATTTCTCTAATAATTAGCGATGTTGAGCATCTTTTCATGTGCCTATTGGCCATCTGTATTTCTTCTGTGGAGAAATGTCTATTTAGGTCTTCTGCCCATGTTTTGATTGGGTTGTTTGTCTTTTTGTTGTTGAGTTGTATGAGCTGTTTGTATATTTTGGAAATTAAGCCCTTGTCGGTCAAATTGTTGGCAAATATTTTCTCCCATTCTGTGGGTTGTCTTTTCATTTTGTTTATGGTTTCCTTTGCTGTGCAAAAGCTTGTAAGTTTGATTAGGTCCCATTTGTTTATTTTTGTTTTTATTTCTATTGCCTCAGGAAACTGACTAAGAAAACATTGGTACAATTTATGTCAGAGAATGTTTTGCCTATGATCTCCTCTAGGAGTTTTATGGGGTCATGTCTTATGTTTAAGTCTTTAAGCCACTTTGAGTTTATTTTTGTGTATGGTGAGAGTGTGTGGAATACAATGGACTACCACTCAGACAAAATAAGAACGAAATAATGCCCTTTGCAGCAACATGGATGCAACTAGAGATTATTATACTAAGTGAAGGAAGTCAGAAAGAGAAAGTCAGAAAGACAAAAACAAATATCATGTGATTTCACTTATATGTGGAATCTAAAATACTACACAAATGAACCTATCTATGAAATAGAAACAGAATCCTGGACATAGAGAACAGACTGGTGGTTGCCAAGAGGGAGGGGGGTGGGGGAGGGATGAAGTAGGAGGTTGGGATTAGCAGATGTAAGCTTTTATATATAGAATGGATAAACAACAAGATCCTACTGTATAGTACAGAGAACTATATTCAATACCTTATGATAAATCATAATGACAAAATGTAAAAAAAGAATGTATACATATGTATAACTGAATCACTTTGCTGTACAGCAGAAATTAACACAACATTGTAAGTCAACTATATTTCAATAAAGATATTGATACAAAAGAAACTGATATGATTATTGACTTTAAAAATTTCTTTATCAAAATTAAAAAAGTTTTAAAAGATAGGTGAAAGAGTGTGAGGTAAGTTAAGACATGATTCTGATCTGGAGTCAAAATAATCAGAAAGCCAATATTTAAACAATGAAAGTTTGTGTCCATGTACCCTCAAGTAAGCAAATGTTGTTCCTGGTAAAATTCCGGTTTTAAGTCTGTAATTTATTAAAACAATATATTTTATTTACTATGTAGTTGTTTGAAATGGCCTCAGAAACCAAAAATAAGGAATCAAGAAGATAATCAACCACAAGCTTAAAATATTCGTTTCTCAAATGTAATTGGCTTTATATAAATTGGAAGAGGAGATTGCTCTGGTAAATGTTCCTTTCTGCAACTGTTTGGTGCAAGGCTATGTATATATGTATATATCAAATTAGATCAATCAGATCAAACTTGCACGAATAATATTAACTCTCCTGTATTCTAATTAATATTTTGTCTTCATGTCCTATCAATAACTAATAGAGGTATGTTAAAATTTCCCACTTTGATTTTAGAAATGTCTGTTTCTCCTACTAGTTCTATAAATTTTTGCTTTATATATTTTGAGGCTAGGTTACTAGGTACACACAAATTTGGAATTGTTATATATTCTTGGTGGACCGTCTCTTTCATTATCATGAAATACCACTCTTAAAACTTGGGGTTCACAGTGTTTCTTACATCTGTTACTTAAATTCCATTGATAATAGAGAATTCTCTTAACACTTCAAATATTGATTCTGTACAATTGAGTTTCTCATATCCTTCCAGGACTGCAAATTAAATGTGTAGTATTAACAGAAATAAGCAATAAACCAATCTATAATACGAACAGAAAAGCGTCTTATTTTGCCCAAACTGAGGATTATAGCCTGGGAGACACAGATTCAAGAAGCATTTGAATTCTGCCTGACTACAAAATGGGGGAGGCTTATAAAGGCAAAAAACACAAAATTATGTAAATTGTTTGTTAAGGATTATAACTGGAGCTGGCAAGAATTAAGGGTGCTTATTAAGCAAGGATTGGTTGGGGTCTGAAATGACTGCATAGTTACAAGGGGAGACCTTGAGACTATGAGGCTGCAGCTGGCAGCTAGCAGATATCATTTTGAGAAAGGCTGGTGGTGTCCTTGAGTGTGATACAGTTCAGAAAGTTCAAGTTCTCAGTAATACAGGAACATACCTGAAACCAGGTCCACAATGGCCAATCAGCTCCATTTGAATGCCTAAACCACAGTCACTCCATTTTGACTTTTAAAATGCATTCTTTTCTTTAATGGTTAAAGCAGATGGAGAAGGCATGTTTAATAGACCATAAACAGGCTGTTTTGGTTAGCCTAAAGTTTTAGTTAAATCATGTATAAGCCAGAATGTCTTCTCCATAGCTCAATATATGAAAATTTCTTCTATCAGTATTATACTTGTTAGTAAATACATGTCTTTTACTGTGTGTTTTTGATGTTTTTTTCATACATGCTGCCCTTCAGTCTCTATTCTTTAGTCTGTGTGCTATCTGTTGAATTATTAATTCCAGTTTTAGTATGAGATTCTTCAGTTCTAGAATTTCTGTATGATATATTTATAAATTCTAGTTCTCTGATGAAATTTCCTGGTTTTCATTTAATAATGTGAACATTTTAATCACAATTATTTTAAAGCCTCCTTCAAACAACTCCAATATATGGCTCTCTTGTGCCTCTGTTTCTATTGTCTAATTTTTATCTTGATTATTGTCAGCTATTGCATACTTTTATGCTAGGTTAATTTTGCTCAAATGCCAGATGGTGTAAATAAAAACATTTAGACTTAATTTGATGCTCAGTATAATTTATACTCCTCCTGAGGACATGTGGTTTCATTTCTGGCAGATAGTTTAATTAAGAGCAGAAAAATTTAATCTAATAAATGACTAAGATGCTTTAAAACTGAGATTCAGTACCTGGAAGGAATTTTATTTCCTGTTAGCCCTACTTCCAGGGTGTGCATCTTTGGGGTTCTCAGATCTCAGAGGGAGAGCTGACCTGAAATAAGTTCCTTTGCTATAGCTGCAGAGGAACCTTAGATTCCTCTGTTCACTGAACTTTGGTCTATGTCACCCAGAGACGTAGAAACACCATTTTGGCATTACAGTCATTTAAAATCCTTTCCAACACTTGGCAACGTTAAGTCTTTTTAATTTTCCCCATTACAGTTTGTGTGAAGTGGTATCTTATTGTGTTTGAACTCTGGATTTCCCTGGTAGTTAGTGATATAGTACATCTTCTCGTGTACTTATTGATCATTAGCATCCTTTGGTGAAGTGCCTGTTGAACTCTTTGCCTATAGCACTGTTGATTTCGTATTATTGAGGTATGAGTGTTCTTTATATAATCGGAACACAAGTCTTTTATGAGAAATATATATTGCAAATATTAATTTGCATTCTGTAACTTGATTTTTTTTTTTTTAGTTTTCATAATGGTGCTCTTTAAAGAGGTAAAGCTTTTAATTTTGAGAAAATTCTGTTCATTTTATACAGGCTCATGCTTTTGGTGTCCTGTTTAAGAAACCTTTCTCTACTCCAAAATGTTACACATTTTCTATGAAGTTTTCTTCTAGAAGTTCTACATTATTAACTTTCACATTTAGATCCATGATCCATTTTAATTTGATTTTTGTGTATTATGTGAGATACGTGTTGATGTTTACTTTCCTCTTATACAGATGTAGATATTTAGTTGTTCCAGCACTGTATGTTGGAAGACTTTTTCTCCCTCACTGAATTGCTTAGAACTTTTATTTAAAAGCAAGGAGGATAGATGTATATTTTCTGACTCTATTCTATTCCATTGATCTATATGTTTATGCTTTCACTGATATCATCCTTTTGATTACTCTAGTTTCATGTCTTGAAATCAGATAATGTACATTCTCCAAATTAGTTCTTGTTTTGAAAATTACTTTTGTTACCCTAAATTGGTTTCAATCCTATATAAATGCTCAATCCTGCTTCCTTTCCTCTGCCACAGTTGTTGATTCTGAGTCTTTCCTCATTAACTCAAAGATTCAGAACCTTTTTCCCAGGCACCTTGACCTGCAACACTTATATTTTATATATGGTAAATTTGAGGCTCTTTAAGAATGATTGGAGATTAATGTCACAATATAGTACATGGCACAAATGTTGTTATATCCATGCATTTTTAACTGAGAGCCTCCTTGGCTAGTAAACATTATTTGTTTAAAGGAAAAGAAATCTTAAACTCCTTATTGTTGATAAATAAGCACTGCATGATCTTTCCCCTTCCTACGTCTCCCGTCTCACATCCATCTACTCTCTTCCTTATTCTTTATGCTCCAGTCTTACTGGCTTTCTTTCAGTTACTGGAATTGAATAAATTCCCACAGAGGGCCCTTGCACATTGTGTTTTTCTCTGCCTGGGGTGTTCATCCCTCCAATCTTCTCATGGTTGATTCCTACCTATACTTCAAATTTCAGTTTAAATATTCTTTCCTGAACACAATGTAGATGCTCTGTTATTATCCATCACAAAGCTTGTGTGTTTCTTTTACAATTTATATTTTTAAAATTATTTTACTATTTTGATTTTCTCCTGTACAAGGGAAGATGGTGTCTACCTTGTTCCATTGTTTCTGAATCTGTAGTGATTTTCAGAACATCTTAAAGATAGTTGTGTTAACGCATGTTGAATTAAATAAAAACGTTTGATACCTTATGGAATCACTTTACCTCTCCCACTTTCTTTTAAGACAAACATTTTTCTAAGTTTATTTAGTTTTCTCAGCCTTCTTTGTACTTTACCTCTGAAATGGGATATGACACTATTGAGTCCATAGTTTCTAGTATTACTGTTTACCCAGTAAGTTTATCATTTTCCTCACTCTTTTGTTCTGTGATCCCTTAAATGTGGGTATCCCCTAAAATTTTAATCTTTGTCACATCCATGGATTTTTAGCTGTTGCTGATGCCTAGCCTTCTCAAACCCAGTGTTTTAGTCCACTTGGGCAGCTATAACAATACCATATATTGGGTGCTTAAACAATAGGCATTTATCTCTCACATTTCTAGAGGCTGGGAAGTCCTATATTCTAGTCCCAGCAGATTCAGTTCTTGGTGAGGGCCCTCTTCCTGGCTTGCAGACGGCTGCCTTCTAGCTATATCTCTTATGACAGAGAGAAGAAGCCCTGGTGTCTCTTCACCTACTCGTAAGGCCACTAATCCCATCATGGGGGTTCTACCCTCGTGACCTCATATAAACCTAATTACCTCCCAAAGGCCCCCACCTCCTAATTTGATTACATTAGGGGTTACGGCTTCAATGTATGAATTTTGCGTGGACACAAATATTCAGTGTGTAATTTCCAGTTTCAAGGTCTTATTTCCAGCTGCCATCTGGACATCTCTACCAGGGCCTGACATACAATTAAAATTCAATGTGATTATAAACCAAATCTTGTACTTTTTATATTTTCATTTTTAATCTACAGCATTCCAGGATCCAGGGTAGCTGACACACAGTAGATTCGGTTACTGATTATTAAAACATGGATAAAATTATTTAAGGACCAATCAGCTCCTTCTCTTTCCTCCTCCACTTCTCTGGATGTCACTGGTTCACTTGGTTACAAACTTTTGGGTCAACTTTGTCTTTTTTTGTGTTTCTCTTTCTACACAATGTCCACTTAAGCAATATTTTGCTAAATTCTACATTTAACTTGAAAAGTGCTTTGCACAGTTAGAAATTTCTTTTCAATGTTGACTCCTCCTTATTTCAGACTAATCCAAGTCTATTTTAATAAATCTTTTTCTTCCTTCATACTTCTCTCAACTCAGACACATCCTACATCATCGTGAGACTAGATGCAGTACAGCTCATATCAACATAGTCCCCGATTCACAATTGAGCAAGAGCTCTCAGCTGCCCTTCAGAGAATTAGGGCAACCGTTTGTCCTCCCATGTACCTCCTCCATCTCCAGTAGATTCCAGCAAATAACTTCCTCTTTCAATGCACATGCCTTCTGTTTTTCATATCTGAACTTTTGATCATGTTATTCCTTCTTTTGGAACATATTTCTTTTCTTTTCATATAAAAGTCTTGAAATTCCACCCATCACTGAAGGTTGTACTCAAAATACTCCACCACCTGGAGTCTGTTTTTTTGATACTCACAAACCTTAGAGGTGCATTTTGCTCTAATTGATCCTCCAGCATTTTGCTCATGTCTTGCTAATGGCACTAAGCACATACAAGGTTTAGTGTGCTCATTTAGCAAAGTTAAAAATGAAAATGTATTTCCTTTCCCATCCTTATTAAATCTTTTGAGAGCAAAGACTGAGACTAGTTCACCTTTTAAACTGACAAATGCCACACAAACAGAAGCTCAATGCCAGGAACACTCCATGTGGTACTTGGTTGGTTGATGAAAACAGATGTATAAATAGACAATTTCTATTAAGTTGATTTGATTTTTTTCTTCAACCAATCAGATTTCTCCAAGCTTTGAAGAACTATATAGATAAAATTAACCCAGGAAATATCTACTCTGGGCAACTGAGGAATTTTTAATATGTGGATAAAACAAGAAAGTATTGCCTTAGTTATAGGTTTAAAAATGTTACTTCCATACAATATTATACAAAGACTCAAAACTACTTTTAGCAGAAGCACAATGACACTAGTCTACAGCCTATGAAATTCACCCGCCTTCAAACGACATAAGCTTCAAACAGATAAAGGGGAGCAGCATAAGATAACATTGCCAACATAGGGTTGCCTGATTTATTTGTTTCTTGAGAGGAAGTAAATTTTTTGCCCATCATTTAACACATCACTAGGCTTGCCTATTCTTTTCTATACCTTTATTTACAATGTATCTGTTTAACTTTACCCTGTGGTTACTCCCCTGTCATGATTATTCACTGTCTAATCTGTTTTATTAAAAACAAACTCCATTCCCAATGACGTTTACTACCACTGAGCTTCTTAGTTTGACCATTTACACTTTTGGAAGACGATACAATGTCACACTCATGTACATAACATCCCTACATTGTGATGTCAAATATATTACCTATTAACCACAGATTTCTTCATGTATCTGGCCAACTGAACAATCTCCTTAAACAATACTTTACAACATGAAATAACACGTCGTAAGGAAATATTTCGTACTGAATATCTCAACAAGCCAACTTCCCTACTAAAGAAAGACCTCACACAAATTAATTTAAAACACGTTTCCACATATAAAATGGCATTTCTTAAATAGATTAAAAATTTAAGAAAGCATGCAAAAATCTGTTTCATTAGAAACTGTCAAAAAACAAATTTGATCATAGATTAAACTGACATTTATTGAATACTTGTTATGCGGTGATTACTATGCCGTGGATAATTTATTAAACAAAACAACAATGTTCCCGCCCTCGTGCATAGCACATTTGGTGAGCAGAAGAGAGAATTTTTAAAAATTAAGTACTTGCAGAAGTTTGTAGCAACAAACTATAACACATGCTGTGGAATACAGCAAGCTGAGCCAGTTACAACGCGACATGAAATTCCCCAGGAGCACCAAAACGGATCACCTGCGTTACAAATTCCTCCCTATGCCTACAGTAGAGAGTATGGTGACGCCGTCTGTCGCCTGTTGGTCCCTTGATGTAAGGATGTAGAATGCTCTATAGTTCATACTTCAACAGAACCTTTATTGTTTGCCTTTAGGGCACCCTCTTTGGGCACTAAACCCTCTAACCCTGCAAAGACCAGAGTTGTGTAGAGTGGAAACAGAGCCCCTCCGTGGGTCTTTGGGAAAGATGGTGGATGAATCAGGGATCCTCAGGGACACAGAACCAATAGGGTGTGAGCACATATACAGAGAGATTTATTTTAAGGACCTGGCTCACCTGATTCCGGAGGCTCGGCGAGTCCACAATCTGACGAGGTAGGCTAGCAGGCTGGAGACCGACCCTGGGAAGAGTTGCTTTTTGCGTCCAAAGGGAGTCTGCTGCAGAATTCCTCCTTGCTCGGGGGGAACTCTTTTGTTTTTAAGGCCTTCAACTGATGGAATGAGGCCCATCCCCATCATGGAGGGTAAAAGAGGATAATCCACTCGAGGTCCATGAATGTAAAGGTTAATCTCACCTACAGACGCCGCGGGAGCGGGCGGCGTTCCTGCAGTCCCCGGCCTGAGGGCCATGGCGCCGGCCGCGCTCCTCCGCGAAGTGACCCCGGCGCTGTGCAAGGCCCGGGGCGCCCTGGCGCTGGAGGAGCTGCGGCGCCACCTGCGGGCAGGCGTCTGCGGGGACGTGCTGGCTGCGCAGCTGCCGGGGCGCCGGGGCTTCGCGCTGGGAGGCGGGGTGGGAGGCCGGCGAGCGAGCGCGTGGTGAAGGCCTCCCGGATGCAGCTCCTGCGCAGCCGCGCGCACCGGGACCGGAAGGCGGGCTGCGCGGGGCTCTGCGCGCCGCTGCACCTCTGCAAGTTCGTGGTCCAGGACGAGTGCAAGTTCCTGAGGGACCGGACGGACGGTAGGAACGGTTATAGAATTAATTTTAAGAAAAAAGAAAAAGAAAAACACCTTTGCAGAGATATCCTGAATAATGTTCGACAAAATATCTGGACGCTGTGGTGCAGCTAAGTTGACACGTGAAATTAACCACCACAGGTGGTAATTGGGCTGCTCCTGGTTTTACTACTTAGCTCCTGGGCCCACGTATTCTTCCCATTGAAGATAGAGCACCACCTCAAGATCTCTAATTTAATGCATATGCTGTATTTTAGGTCACTGGGTATCACTGTCAACTCAGACCGGTGCTCTGTGATCCAGGAAATGTTTGGCTATCCCACTTTTCCCTGTGTACTCATCAGAATAAATGGCTGTAGGTCCTTCTGGGGAAGGACTGGGGCGATCATTGCCAGAGTATGGCAGAGTACTTCCTTTCAGACACCTGGCCACTTCTTCAGTTGGTGAGTTCTGGATCTGAAAATTGGTTCAAGTTTGAGAACGTAGCGAGTAATTATGACTTCCCAGTGGGACAATGCTCTCAGCCTCCTTTCCCTCCATTTTTGCCTTTTTCGGATTGTAAAATTTGACCAACACCCTTATTAGCCACTAGTCTGTTGGCCGCTAGGGATGCCGTTGTCTGTGAGCTATCTCCAAGCGCCCTGCCAGTCAACGTTTTGTCTGCTCCTCCAATCTTGTTGTTTATGTGGTACTTTTGGCCTCTTGATTTCCAGCAGTGAAATACCGCCACCTGACCTCTATTACTTCACGGCACATCATTATTATGAATGTTAAAGAGGCAGTTCTGTGACCGCAGAGGAGGGCCTGGACTGAACTTTCTGTGTGGCACTGGTTCCCCTCGCCGGCACGTTCCTGATGGCCTTGAAACCATATTTTTGGAGCTTCGCATAGAGCATAACCTGGTGATTTTTTTGGCCTCACATAATCTATCCATTCCAGCACACCCTCTTTACCTGGTCCCTTTATTCCTTTCTCTGCCGTCATTCACAGCAGCTTAAGCCTGTCCACTTTGTTCAGCATTGATCAGAGCCCTTTTTTTAGGCCTGTCATAGTCACTCTAGTGGTGAGTAGAATGTCCCAGTCCCTGGGGTCCTTGCTAGGCTGATAAATCCCTGCAATCCTAGAATGTTCCCTGAGGTCAAAGAAATATTGCTTATCCAGTCATATATATTAGTCCCTTTGATCAAGTTCCCTGAAAATCCAATCCTAAGGGCAGTCTTCTGGCTCATGTTACTGGCATGTAAGTAATTGTTATGTTTCCTTCTAGGTATAATTCCTTTCCTTCCTTCTCAGCTGAGCGTTTCCCCAGCCGAGCTCTCCTGGGATTTAACCCTTGTAATTGGCTTAGTAGCCAAGAGAGGGATTTGAGGGCAAGTCGGGAGAGGAGCCCTGTAATCTTGCAGGGGTTGGGCCTCTTCTGCATCTTCCAGCAAGACAGCTAGCTCTTACTAAGAAGAAGTAGTCAGCTGTGTGAGCTCTAACGGTTTGGCACACAAATGTCTGTAGAGACAGTTCCTTCACAGGAGTCCATTCAGAAGTCCTCATTCCAGGTTTTAGGGTCCCAATCCAGGCCCTGATTTTTTGCATGGCATACCCACCTTAATGGAGCATTTCAAGATGTCTGTAACTCTGCAGCTCTAATTATTGGAGTTGGTTGCTCAGCCGTGTCCCCTCTTCCACTGCAGGATAAGGGGCTATCTGGCAACTTCCACAGAGGCCCTCTGGCTCTCAAACATAGTCTTTAAGTCCTGAACTTCACATTATGCTTCTGCAGGACAGTAATTCGACTTTGCAGTAATAAGCTCCAATGCCATCTAAGCAGTGTTGCCCTGATATTTTTCAAATGCCTGAATTATGAAATCTGTAAAGGAATTTCTCTCCACCGGGATAGTTTCCCAGGTCACCTCTGGTGAAATCATTAGTGATGAGAGTATACCACGTGCCAGGGATTACCGGTGCCCTGCATTCTTCAAAATAGCATGCTCTTTGCCTGCCAGTCAGTGAGTGACCTAGTCCCTGATCCCATTTTACTGCCTGCTTTCTGGCACCCCTTGCATTAGTTTGGGTTCTCTGAGAAAACAGATGTTAAACAGATTTACAAATGCAAGTCATTGTTTGTGGAAAATCATCTGTGAGGAAAATGGGGAGTCAGAAGACATCGGTAGAGTACTCAGACCTTGATGTAGGTCTGATTCCTATGAAGGAAAGGAGAAAGCAAAGAAAATTGTGTAGGAAAAGGCTTAGACTGTAGTGCGGTTCTAAGAAAGTTGCCTCAAGGCAGATGGGGAGACTTCAAGCCAAGCACATGGGAAGACTGCTTGTCTCCCAGGAACAGGCCTGCCTTAGTATTTTAGCTACACTCAGTCCCTGGCTACGGGAAGTGTGACTTGGGCACAAATGGCAGTGTTGGGTTTCAGAGCACAGCAGCTGGGACCATCTGTCAGTTTCACTCCCTGTAGTCAAAGATTAGGGAGGAGCATTTTCTTGACTGCTAGAGTCCAAAATGCTTTTCTCCTCTTTGGAAGGAAGATAAACCCTTTGGAAGGCACGTGTTGAAAATGGCAGAAACTCTGTCAGCCTGAGTTCCTGAGTGAGTACATGGAGGATGGCACCTCCCACTGCCATTATGTGAGAAAGAAACTTCTGTTGCGTTCGACCAATCTACATTTTAGAGTCTGTTTGTAATAGAAGTTCATTTATTTTAGGTGATGCTTCTTCTCAGCCTGCAATTCTCTTTTGTATTTGCAGTTATGTGCTTTTGCTGACATCTAACAAGTTCTGACCCATATTTTTCACTGCCCCCAGTGGTGCCCACTTACTAATCTCTACAATATATTTTTCTGATCTAAAAAACAATGACCTAATTAATAAATAAATAAATAAATAAATAAATAAATAAATAATAAAAAACAGTGACCTATCTTCACCCAGAGATTGTCTCTTGCACCAGCAGGAATCATATCTTTGAGATGGAGCTTATCTAACATTCAAAGTCTAATTCTGCCCAGTGCTTTGGTGTCCTACCCTAATTGCTTATTAGATTTCTCTTTTTTCCTACCCTACTTCAACGCTACTTGTGTATTTCTGAATACTGTGTATTTGCCTGGTTCTTTTTTTTTTTTCTTAAAAAAGAAGGGAAGGGACAGGAGTCAGCATAGGTGAATTTTTTTTTTTTAATTTATTTTATTTATGGCTGTGTTGGGTCTTCGTTTCTGCGCGAGGGCCTTCCCCAGTTGTGGCAAGCGGGGGCCACTCTTCATCGCGGTGTGCGGGCCTCTCACTATTGCGGCCTCTCTTGTTGCGGAGCACAGGCTCCAGACGCGCAGGCTCAGTAGTTGTGGCTCACGGGCCCAGCTGCTCTACGGCATGTGGGATCCTCCCAGACCAGGGCTCGAACCCGTGTCCCCTGCATTGGCAGGCAGACCCCCAACCACCGCGCCACCAGGGAAGCCCTGCCTGGTTCTTAAAGCACTTTATCTTGACTTAATTGAAAATTTCCATTTATTACTTGAGTCTTGCCTGTTGGCTGTTGTCACTTTTCCTTGCCTAAATTAGGTGTTAATGTTCTCCCTGGTTCCTTACGTCATGTCTTCTCTGAAATACAGTATTGGTTTCATATCTGGAAATTTTGAATCCTCTACTTCTGTGCTCTCTTAGTTTATGACCCCTTGGTTCTGGACTATCTTCCATGTACCTGGTCCATGGTTTTAATAGGGATCCCTTTGTTGTTTTCTGTTCCTGGTTCTGATTTCCAACTCTGTTTGCACAGCCTTTCATTACAGAAGACCTCACTTTAACAAAGCTATTTTTCTCTCTGGAGTACCTTCCGATATCCCACTCCCAGGCTGATCTGTCCTTTAACAAACAACACAAAGCAGATGACTTTCATAGCTCCAGTGATTTCTTCCATCCCTGGCTTATTATTTTATGACTATTTTGTTTAATTGGCCATATATTGTATCTTTAAATATTTTTGCTACACGTTGCTAATTGGTTATTTTTATAGCTATTAAACTTTCTGAGAGTTAACATTTTTGCAGCTAATATAAAAGATTTGAACAGAAACTAAAAGTACATATATATATATCATTTTAAACTCCCCCTTTAATTTTTATAGAGCATAAAAATATTTAATGTTCTAGAAAACAAACTTGCGGTTACCAAAGGGGAAAGGTGGTTGGGGAGGGATAAGTTAGGAGTTTGGGATTAGCAGATACACAAAACTATATATAAAATAGATAAACAGTGAGGTCCTACTGTATAGCACAGGGAACTATATTCAATTTCCTATAATAAACCATAATGGAAAAGAATATGAAAAATAATATATATGTATATCTGAATCACTTTCCTGTATACCAGAACCTAACACAATATTGCAAATCAACTATACTTCAATTAAAAGAAATTAAAAAAAAAAAACTCCTTCTTTACAGATATTGTTCTGAGGACTAAAAAAATAAAATAAAAATAAAAAATAAAGTTAATGTCCTAACATGTATTTTTCAAAACTCCCAGTTTGGAGACAGGAATTGTTCAGATTGATTTTCTAAATATCCCCATATTGTTCATTTTTATTTTAACTTCATGCAGTGTGGTGCTAATTCATATAAAATATTGCTGATTAATATAGCACAATTATTCTAACAAAGAGAGCACTTTTGATTAGTCTTTCAAACCACCGTGGTTTTCATCTATCCTCTTACTATATCAGTGGAAACGATTAAAACACAGTTTTGAAGCCATCTGTAGAGTCAAAATAACATTTGCCTACTCAGATGCTAAAGTAGTGTAGGGAATACCCTGTACTTTTTTCTCCTGTTACCTTGTAAAACCCTAGCCATGTGTACTATCAAACTCAAGCTCTAATTTTCAGAGTTAAAACAAAAATCAACATTAGTTTATTCTGGCACATTATATGTATTGACCTCTGTGCAATCATTCATTCCAGTTGTGAAATATTGTAAGATAATATGTGGCATAAAGAGCACAGCAATGAAGTTAGCTCTCCAAACTCAGTCCCAATGTCCTTGTTTATAAACGTGAGTAATAAAAGTTACAGTATAGAATAGCTTTGGAGATGAGACCCGATAGCATATGTAAATACTCAGTACTGGAGAAGAACATTTGTAAGGCTACTAAGTACTAAATAAATGGTTTTTATTTAGCTGTTTTGAGGAGGAGGAGGAAGAGAAGATGGACGAAGCAAAAGGGGAAAAGGGGAAAGGGAAGAGGAAAAAAGAAATAGGAGAAAGGCACAAAAAGCCTCCAGAGACCTGGATATTCACTGCTCTGCAATCCTTACAAAGTTTATTATGAATGCTATAGTGAGTTATTTTGAATACATCCAGAAAGGGTTTTTTTTTTTTTTCAGGAATTGTTAAACATGTTAAAGAATTTGAGAAAATTGGTATCATTTCAATCAACAGAAACTTTAGATGTTAGACTATTATATAGTATAGGGTTTCTTTTCTTTCTTTCTTTTTTTTTTTTTTTAATTTGCCACAGACCTGGTTGTATCCCTTTCTGGCTCTATAGCCTTGGGCAGATCATTTAGATTCTTTATAAAGTGATAATTAATACCTCTCTCCAATTTAACTATCTTAAGGTTTAGATGTTCTTCACAAGGTTTTTTTCATTTAAATTAAGCTTTCACTTAAACTTTCTTTAAATTAACTTCCTTGACCAAATTAAGCTTTAAATATTTTCATCAAGCTATTGTAGATTGTCAAAGTACAATTCAAATGATTTTAGTTCCACTATTTCTTTCTTTCTCCCCTCTCTGCTGCTTTCTTTCTCCCTTTTTGTTTTCTTTATGTTCTCCCCTCTCTTTCCTCTTCTTTCTCAAATATGCATTCAGTAAAGTTGGTTTCTGTTTCTTTTCAATTTCAGTATCTTCAGTACCAGCCTTTGAGTATGTATAATTACTTATGAATGAGTATAACTGAGTGTAGAATTCAGCAGTTTATTTCTGAACCTGTTTTAAAGTAATAATGTAATAATTTCAAAATATTTCCAAAAAGTCTTTGTTTACATTGTTTTATATGTTCAGTGAACAGTTGAAAGAGAGCCCTACCTTATCCCTTTATTTCTCTTAAAATACAAAAGCTGTCATTTTAAAGCACTACTGAAAATAAAGTAGAACAAAAGCTAATTCTAAGAGAAGAATTGAAAACAACACAAAACAGAAAACAATCCAAACCACCTTCCAAATGCCTTTCACCACACTCTGCAAGGTACTGAAATAGACTTTTCTATTCCTGTCACATCCAGTTGCAGGATTTACCAGAAGTGGACCTTGTTCCAGTTAGATGAAGTAAGATTATACTGAAAGCTGCTGATCTGTTTTCAGAAGAATTGTTACAATCCTTGGGAGAAATTGCTTAGAGTAATAGAATTTTAGCAGAAATGAATCTGTTACTAGCTGGGAAAAATTGTTACAGCCACAGAGACTTAAGATGCCAAACTTGCAATTTTGATTATGGTCTATGAAATTAGGACATAGGAGAAGGTAAATACATTGAAAGAAAGTTTTATTATTATTTTTTAACAGAAACTTATACCCCTGTGAATTGTACCATCTCTTTTTTTCAGAAAATAGTTATTTTTAACCCTGGCAATGAATTTCACTTGCATGTCACTTCACAGTAATACCTTCCCCTTCCCTAGCTAATCCAAATGATGAAAGGAAGACAGACACATGGACTATTTTCTTTGATGAAATCTTTATCCTGAGAAACTAAATTTAAAAATTGATCTTTGGTTAAAAACACTAAATTGATCGGGTCTCAATTCAGAATAACTGACTGAGACCAATCACCAACTTAAAAGTCACTCTAGATCACTTATAATTTAGGAATTTATTTTTAAACTAAATCAGTTATAGTTTAAGTTATATATTCAGGTGAAACTGCTGTAGGCAAGAAAAATTTGGAGAACCAAAGGTAGCATTTGACCGTAAATGAGGAAGTGTGTCATTTACACACTAAAGCCAACAAAAAACATTAGGGAAAATAATGAGAAGTTGAAGTTCATGTTCACAGTTTCATATTAAAAAGTGCACAATTTTTTTTCACGTTTATAACTGTATTAGTCCATTCAGGCTGCTATAACAAAATACTACAGGCTAGGTAGATTATAAACAGCAGAAATTTACTTCTCAAAGTTCTGCAGACTGGAAGTCTGAGATCAGAATGCCAGAATAGTCAAGTGAGGGCCCTCTTCCATGTTGCAGACTTCTCATTGTGATCTCGCATGGTGGAAGGGGCTAGGAAGTTCTGTAGTGTCTCTTATAAGGGTATTAATCCCATTCATGAGGGCTCTACCTTCATGGCCTAACCATCTACCAAAGGCCCCATCTCTTATTAACATCATATTGGGCATTTCAATGTACACATTTGAAGGGACACATCAGACCATAGTGATAACAGTGGGACAAAATGAACCACAAAATAATATAATTTTTTTGTAGATTTCAAGTGTAAACTCAGTTCTAATCATCTCACTAAATTCTGTCTTTGCTGCTTGCTACTAAAGATGTCAACTAAGCAAAATCAAATCATAAGAAACGATTAGTAATTTCTAAAATCGAAGGTTTTTCAAACAACAAAAGATTGCTGAGGATCCAAAGTTGATCACCAGGCCTGTGATGTAGGAAACTTGTCTCTTCATTCCCACCCTTTCCACTGTGACCACTGTTTTTGTTTTTGTTTTTTAATTAATTAATTAATTTATTTTTATTTTTGGCTGTGTTCGGTCTTCATTTCTGTGCGAGGGCTTTCTCTAGTTGTGGCAAGCGGGGGCCACTCTTCATCGCGGTGCGCGGGCCTCTCACTATCGTGGCCTCTCTTGTTGCGGAGCACAGGCTCCAGACGCGCAGGCTCAGTAGTTGTGGCTCACGGGCCCAGTTGCTCCGCAGCATGTGGGATCCTCCCAGACCAGGGCTCGAACCCGTGGCGCCTGCATTGGCAGGCAGATTCTCAACCACTGCGCCACCAGGGAAGCCCCCATGACCACTGTTTAACATGCCCTATTATTACATTGGAAACTGATTGTTTCTCCAGCCCCTAACTGGAACATTTTTGGCGCAATTATTTTAGATTAACCAAAAATACATAATTTAGAAATACTGTACTCCAGGTGTTTTCCTTCTTTATCTGTTTTATTTTCCCTGAGTTCCTAGCTACATGATTTCCAAAATTGCTTTTACCATTTATTGCTGCAAATTCTAAATTATATGCATATTAGCAAGAGCATAGCCAAAGTAGATATGTAATACACGCTTTAGTGGAAAAATAGAGTGTTCAGTGGGCACACATTTTTGTACCAAAGGACTCGATTCTAAATTTTTAAAACCATAGTAAATAGTAGTAGGAAATAAAAACTTCCTACTTCATGAAGAGGCAGCAAGCTGTCCCCTGAAACAATAAGCTTTGGATAAAACAGTTTTGCCCTGTTACTTAATAACTCATTCTGGGAATAAAAATCAGCTTTCCATGTGTCAATTTACTTCTTTGTAAAATAAGAAAAATATTAACTATCTCCTGTATTGGTATTAGGATGTAATTAAATACAATTAAATTGTGCTGATGTGACTATCACAGGATTTGCCATATAATACATACTCAAGAAATATTACTTTCCCTGTCCAATGAATGTTACTCTGCCTTCCATATACAGATAAAAACAGTTGTGTACTCAAGACTCAGCAAAATTCCTCTATTGTCAGTGTAGGAATATAATCTCATGTTCTGTTATTTTGGACAAGTAACTTTCACTCAGTGGATTACCTAGAACTCCTAATTTATATCAGAGCATAAATAGGGTGTTTGTAATTATGCGACAAGATTATAAATACAATTTTTTACTTTCAGCTTCAGCTGAAGTGTCTAGATAATATTAAGTTGAATAAAGTGGCTTTTATCTTTAACAGTTTATAGAAGAGATTATGAGGCAGAAAGAAGTCTTGCTAAATGTGAGAAAGAGATTTTACATGAGGAACTCTTTGTGTCCTGAGCTCCCCTCCCCCATCCCCACTCCTGCATTAGGGGCTGGGACAGGCAAGCCCTTGCCCCTCACTTCAAGGAAAGAGAGGAAGTCTTCAAAGTGACCAGGAAGAGAGTTTGATGTATGTCCCCTGGGATTCACTCAAAAGCAGAATTGAGACCTCACAATAGAAGGGAAGAAGTGATGGCTGCCTGGGAGGTAAGCATGCACTCCAGTGTTGGCAGAGAAAAAAAAATGTGTTAGTCCACATCCTCCAAATGGGTTCACTCATGAAAGATAACCATAAAAGGATCATCTTTGATTCTATCACAGTCAACTGAAAGGCTGAAAATACCTTGGGCCAAAGAACTGGTTGAACTACAAGATGCCCAAGGGATTACCAAGGGGTTGCAAATGACCAGCCATGAAATTTCTTGCACCCTTAACAAGGGAATTGTAGGCCAGATATCCCCAGAGTTAGAGAGTTTCCAAAGAACACACAAAAACTGTCCAGAAGCAGAATTGCTTCATCTTGTTACATTCTTCAGTTTATGTAGACATGCTGTTTGTAGTGCTCTCAAGTGAAGAGGAGTTCATCTCTCTAGGATACATTATTAGTTTAAGACAGTTTATTTTTGCATTCAGATTGCACAAAATATCTCTACCTCAAGAATGCAGTGATGTTGTCTTGCTAATTTTTTTTTTTTTTTTTTGGTGTAGATACCTTTGAAAACCAGATATTGCTAATGCTCTAACACCATAGCAGTATAAGTGAAGTAAGTACTTTCCAGTTCTTTCCTGCTTCCTTTCTTTTATATCCATCAACTTTGGAAAGGTCAAACTCTGAATTTGCAAAGTAGGAGAAGGAGTGGTAGATACCGAGGAAACAGAAAAATCAACTACATCTCCCTCTTTTTTTAAACCTACTCTATTTGTTGACACTCCATTCTTTTGTTTATGTAGTTACGGTTATTGTTGCACAACCTTTGAGTAAAGAGAAATATACCTACCTAGTAAGTTATTATCTTATGATCTGTTTTCTCTATCCATTTGAATTTTATGTAGATCTATACACGAGTGGATGTAACAATGCTAATGTTTCTGATAAGGTATTTTCCTTTACATTTTATGTTAACACTAAATAGAAAGAACAAATAGTGGTTTTTTAAAAATGTTTTCATAAAGATTGGTTTTGAATCTATGTCTTCTGGTTAACTATTTACTACTAGAAATAGTTCAAAGCAAAGAGAGTTAGACCACATCCTGCAATTTATGAAAGTATTGAAGCATGACTTGAATAGCGATTACTAGGTACAAAAGCTGTATACCATCTTGTCATTGTTTTCAGTAAATGATAACATGCTCATATTCATTCACATATAAACCATGTAAATAGATGTTTTTACACAGAAAAGGAAACCCTGAATTGTTGAATTGTTCTAGTATAACTGGGCTCGAACAGACACTTAAGAGTTTAAGAGGGAATGCCATGACCAACAAATCCAGACGCTCTTTGAGCTCAACTAAATCCAACAGAAACATTCAGCTTTATGCTTTTACCCTTGAGACAGCTTGAATTCAATAGCTATTTGCAGAGTTATGTGAGGGTGAGACAAAAATGAACATACCATGTAAAATAGTGTTTCAAATAACATATTGGTTTGAAGACATTTATTCCAATTTTTATAAGGCTTTATTTCTTTCCTATGGGCTGGCTTAGCTTGTTAAAAGAATATTGCCCACTAAAATAATATAAACTTTCTTCTCCTTAAGGACAACATAAACGTAGTTAAGCTATACCGTCACATTCTTCTGAGGCTCATACTGAATAAAAGAGGGTATTGTCTGGACAGTCAGCAATTCTTTCTTTGCTCAAAACTGTGTAATTACCTGAGGTGTTGCTATAAATCCAGTATTTACAACATACATTCCTTAGAGCGTGAGGTAATCACATATGTCACAGGGGAAGAAAAGAAGTTTCCATTTTTTCTGTGAGACACTTTTTTTCCCCAATCATTGAATTTAAGCTTTGGAAGAAGCATGAATATAAATATTATGCAGACCAATGCACGAAATCGTACAGAACTACTTTAAACAATACATTTAATAATTGTGGTAACAGTGTCTTATTTCTAGTGAACGTAGAATGACTAATGACCTTACTGCTACTATTTCTTTTCATGCTTTCTGTGTGTATTATTTCAAAGGTTTGACATTGTTTTTTATGCTCTCTCGTGTAAAATTCAAACATTTTCATGCCATACTTCTTGAATTAGAAACATTCTCACCTCTTCCAATTTGTTGTACTGTATAAGTTCAAGGTTACTTAAAAATTGCTTCTATTAGAAAATTTTAGAGCAGACCTTGCTTGCCAATAAAATGTCCTTAGAAAGGTATTGCCAAGGAACTCTGTTCATTTTTCTGTTGTTTGTTTTCAGGGTCTTTGCTCACACACACACACACACACACACACACAAATTACTTGGAATTCCTGAACATTCTAAGAGCAAAGCTCACCCTCAAGGCTCAAGAGTAGATAGGGTCCATGAGGCTTCGCCCTGAAGCCACTATGAGTCAGAGTGTAGCACAACATAGAACTTCATACTCAACCTCAGTGAAAAACATTTAACTCCCAAAGCTCTCAGCCTTCTCTTTATTGCCTCAGTGTAATCCATTTATTCATCTCAACAAATGATTATTAAAATTAACAGCCAGGGCTTCCCTGGTGGCGCAGTGGTTGAGAGTCTGCCTGCCAATGCAGGGGACACGGGTTCGAGCCCTGGTCTGGGAAGATCCCACGTGCTGCGGAGCAGCTGGGCCCGTGAGCCACAATTGCTGAGCCTGCGCGTCTGGAGCCTGTGCTCCGCAAGGAGAGGCCGCGATAGTGAGAGGCCCGCGCACCGCGATGAAGAGTGGTCCCCGCTTGCCACAGCTGGAGAAAGCCCTCGCACAGAAGCGAAGACCCAACACAGCCATAAATAAATAAATAAATAACAAATACTTAAAAAAAAAAAAAAAGTAAAAGTCTATTAATTAAAAAAAAAAAAAAAAATTAACAACCAGTGTGAACAGAACAGGGAACACAATAGAAATAATCTCTGCTCTTCTGGAATTTATAGCCTAGTAGGAGAAACATATTAAACGTGGAACAAAAACATATACAATATGCATCCATAACAATGTATGCATGTTACAAGAATTTGACTTTACTGGCTTAAAATCAAATAGGGATTTATTGTCTCACATTAAGGAAGTTCTGTTGTGACAGACTGTAATTTTCAAAGAAGGTCACACCAATATATTCTATCTTCAGTGCTCTTCCTACAGTTTAGAGGTAGATCTTATATTTTCGCCTTTTGAATTTGGTAGGGTTCTACTATGGTAAATATGACACCACGGGACTTCCATGACTAAATTTTAAAAGGAAATAAAACTTTTGCCTCATCCTATGGTTACACTTGCTTTTGTAAAACCGCTACCGTGCTATGTAGAACCATGTGTAGGCATGCCAGCCCCAGCCCCAGGTCCAGCTGAAGTCTCAGTCAACAGTAGGTATCAACATCTGGTATTTGAGTGAGTCTTCAGATGATTCCAATACTGTCTTCAAACTCTCCAGCTGACACTGAATGGATCAGAGATGAGCAATCCCTGGCAGACCCTGGCCAAACTACAGATTTGTGAGTGAAATTAGAATTAATATTGTGTAAACCACTAAGTTTTGGAATTGTTTGAACAGACTTTGATACCTTTAAGTGGGGAGCTAGCAAAATTTATATATATAAATGTATACATATATATGTATACATTTATATATACACACACACACGTATTTATATATCTTCGGGAATTAGTGGAAAGTGGACAAAAGGAAGCTTGAAAAATCTTGAAGTGAGAGTTAATAAAAGACAAAAAGGGAGGGACTATTAATAGAAGCCTCATGGCCCTTAAAAGGCTGTCAGTGGGAACTTTAAGGAAAGTAAGAAAAATATCATTGTAAGTGGGCGGAAAGGGGGAAACTTTCTACTACCACTTGTTATGTAGTAGTAGAAAGTTTAGATATTCTGTCACCTACAGTAACATGAAAAATAGCATATTTGTTGAATGACCTTAGCCAGGCAAAATGTTGAAGATGCTACCTACCTCCTTCAAGCTGCCTGTAATAAAATGAGAAAGTAAAATTTTAGGCTAAAGAAAGAACCATTAGATAAAAGTGAACCAGGACTTGCTGGGTTCAAAAAATGTAGTCGTTTCTCATTTCCTGCCTGATTAGATAGAAAAAAAGATGCTAACATTAAGACATGATTTTCGACCAAATATCAAATCCAGAGGACTGTACCTGGCATAGATAACCAAAAAAAACAAAAACAAACAAAAAACAATTTAAAAAAAACCACTAACTCTCTAGAGCTGCTTGTCTTTTTGCTTTGCCACTTTAAGCATGTTGATTCTATGCTCATATTCATAAGGTGGCTGTTGTATTTCTAGAATGCATCCCACTCTACAAAGGAGGGAGGATAAAATCAAGGGCAAATGTTGCATGAGTTATTTAGACTGTCTTGTTTCAGTTTCAAAATTAGTTAAATGAGGTTAATGATAGTAGCTACCTCATAGAGTTCTTATAGGTATGAAATATATGAATAAGGACAAAGCATTTGGAATCATGCCAGAAACATGAATACTATAAAAGTGTTTATTTAAAAGAAGAAGAAAAAAAGTGTATGCCTGATGCATCTATTCTTCTGATCAGAAAAACAATATGAAAGCTTTTTTATGAAAGCCCTAATTTGTAGCATTCCTCTCACCTCCCCTTTGCCAAAACTGAATCACATATTTTTAAACGGGTGAAATTCCATATTAAAGAGTGTCGGAGACTTAGTAGTAAAAGAGAAAAAGGGACGCTGAACGGGCAGCTGTCATCAGCGTCCTGAAAAAAAAAACTGTAAAATCCCATGTGAGCATGTACTAGGGATTCTGAACCTGGTCTGAGGACCTACGACATTTCAAGTAGGACAGAATGTACTGTATATATTTGTGGCACAATTTATTGATAGGATATTTGGGGGTAATATTGGGGAGAATCATAATGAACTTTGAAGACCAAAGCAACAATAAACTTTGTCATTTAAGCAATTATGTGTATACATACACATTTTTCTTTGACATATATTCATGTATCTACAATTTTCTTCCATTATATCTGTTATACTTTATGTTTTAAGTGTGTCTTAGATGCAGTTTATTTTCACTGTTTTTCATTTTTTTAAGCTTTATGTATTTTTATTTGCCTTTTTTCAATGTATTCTTCGTTCATATTAAATATTCTGTTGAATCCTCTAGTAAACTTTTCAGTTATTCAATTTTAAGCTCTGGAATTTTCTATTATTTAACAGTTCTTATTTGTTGTTGTTGAGTTTCTTTTCACTCATTGATCTCACACTGTCCTATAATTTTTTTTTAATGTGATTTTCTACAACTTGGGGGCATATTTTTACTAGTTAATTTGAGGTCCTGTTGACTAAATGTAATATATAACCCAGCTGGAGTCCGTTTCTATTAACTTCTTTTTTCCTCCCTAAAGTATGAGTTCTATTTGTCTGTTCCTTTACGTGTCTATCAGTTTTTTGTTGAAAATTGGACACTTTACATCATATGTTTTTTGACTGTGGATTTTCACTTTTTCTTCTGAGACTGTTTAACTTTTATTCTAGTAGGCAGATGACTGAATTTATTTATTTTTAATTAATTAATTAATTAATCTTTTTATTTTTGGCCGTGTTGGGTTTTCGTTGATGCACGCGGGCTTTCTCTAGTTGTGGCGAGCAGGGGCCACTCTTCGCTGCAGTGCGCAGGCTTCTCATTGCGGTGGCTTCTCTTGTTGCGGAGCACAGGCTCTAGGCATGCGGGCTTCAGTAGTTACGGCATGCAAGCTTCAGTAGTTGTGGCTCGCGGGCTCCAGAGAGCAGGCTCAGTAGTTGTGGCTCACGGGCTTAGTTACCCCGCAGCATGTGGGATCTTCCCGGACAAAGGCTCGAACCCATGTCCCCTGCATTGGCAGACGGATTCTTAACCACTGCATGACCAGGGAACTCCCAGATGACTGAATTTAAAATGTGAAATTTGTTTACCCACAGTGGTCCATAATGATACCTCTGCCCACTTTTTTTTAGATTTTTGCATCTTAATTTTTAGCCTGGCTACCTGGTGGCATCCCTCTGCTTGCATAGTTTAGAGATCAGGCATGGATTTGGGTAGAATTTATACTCAGATTTTGAGGATGACTTTTCCTGTGATTCTCTTTCTTCTATAGTTCCCCTTTAAATTCCTGGTTGCTCAGTCATCCCAGAGTTCAGCTTCTTAACCTCAAGCCAGAAAGGCTTTAGCTTGCTGATGTCTATGCTGTGTTCAGGTAAGGAACATGCTCAAAGTTGCAGCAAACTCTGAAATCTCACCGGGAGCAAGTATGTCTTTCAAGGGTAGAACTCTCCCTAGTTTCTGTAGGCTTGTACCTCATGCTGTCAAGGACTTACCACATGCCTGTGTAGTCATTAGTCAGCCAGAGATGTGAAAATAGTTTATATTCAATTTTTGATTTTAGCCATTCTGTGGCTTTTCTTTGCCTTCCCTGAATTTATCTGTCACCTTGAACTGGTAAAGCAGTGGCTTTCCTTCACCAGAACTGGAGTTGGAAAATGAACCCCGGCTAAAAGCTACATGCTCACATCTCTTACCCAATAGGGTAGTATTTTTTCAATAAAAGTTTTCTCAATTTGTTGCCTGATTTTGGTTGTTTGCAATGATTTGGTGAAGTTTGTATAATTATTACCTTTAGGTGGAATCGCCAGCCCTCTTCACACTGTCAGTATCAGAAGCCCCCAATACATTTTTCATCACTCTAATTTCCATTTCTTTGCAAGTTATACTAGCATTGTTACCTATGTTTGTACATTTTTCTTTTAGGAGGATTTCATAATCTCACTTGTGTATTTGGTGTAGCACAATATACTTGTCCACCTGTCCCAAACTATCTAAGGTGGAGTACCACTTTGAAGCACTTATCCCGAGCCATTTTATTTACATTATCATTATCATTATCATTGCTCAAGTTCCAGGACCGGTAGTTTTCCCTGCCCTCAGCCATCATATATTTTCTAGTGGTAGATGATTAATTATCCATTAACCTCTCCCTCCATATGTCTAATTTTTTATGACCTAAATATCTCAATGTGTATTACTTCTTTAAATAATAATTCTAATATCCAATTACTGAGTAAAGAATTCAGAGAGGCTGGGCAGAATTAGAAGCAGTTGCAGTTGTACATTCCAATTTGTCTGGTTGTGGTCTTAAAATGACAGAAATGAGGACTTCCCTGGCGGTCCAGTGGTTAAGACGCTGCCGTTCCACTGCAGGGGGTGTGGGTTTGATCCCTGGTCAGGGAACTAAGATCCCAAATGCCGAGCAGCGTGGCCAAAAAAATGGAAAAAAAAAAAAAAATAGTAAGTTAACTGTACTTCAATAAAAAAATTAAAAACAAAAAAATAAAATGACAGAAATGAAAGGAGTACTACCCATGGGTAGAAGCTATTCTTCTTCTCTTCCTTTCCTCTCTTTCAATGTTCTCACTTTAGAAAGGATAAGTATTATGCATACCCAACTTTTCTCTGTCTTATTAACCACCTGCTGATACGAATGTAAAGTTCTGTATAAGGGATTGGTGTGAGAGGGAACAACATATATATTTATTTACTCCTTTGAAAATGTTCGTTCATTGTCTTATGTGCATAATGACTTGTTATTCTAAATGGTAACCAATGAAATTGTCTAAAAAGGTTTGAAGTTAACCGTTTAAAAAGTTTGTAGCTTTAATATTTACATATGTATATATATGTACACACAAATATATAGTCTAAAACTATAAAAGCATAGATGTATGAGTTAGCAAGTGAGTGAGTGAGGGTATGTGTGTAGGTACTCAGTGAGATCAGGAATTTCTAATATCCTATATCACAACTTATGACTTAAAGCTTTAAGCCTAAAAACGTGCTATATTATTTCAATGTTTAGAGGTCTGCCTAATCTTTTCTATCACGAGAGAACAGAAGAGTTCAACTGGAGTAGATGAGAGACAAGTCAGTGCTTTACGGGCTCTTTTCTGTAGTGCATTCTGAGCTCTTAAGTACTTGATGGGTACAGTCTTTGTTGGGATTCTTGCATCTTGTGATACAAATATCAGAGATAAATAGAAAGAATGTTCAACTTGTGCCTTTCTTGTCCAGCCACACACTTCTTCCCCCAACCATATGTCATTAATATAGCTAATGGGATTTTGGCACCAGACTGCCTGGGAAGGGATGTGGTAAAGGTGCGGGTAGATGAAAGCAGATGACATGAGCAAGGAAAGCACTCACTATTTCTCTGTTTAAGCAGTGGCAGCTCCATCAGCCTTTCCTTTAGTCCTCACTGACAGGGCTGGAGGCCCTTCACGGCTGTGTCTCATGCATTCATGGGTCGCTCTGACACCACAGATCCTTTGTTCAGGTCTGAAAATACAGCTCATTGCTTTCCTTCTCTCAGCTGCCATATGGCTTTGTGGAAACTGGCCTAAAAGGAAGCAGGAAAAAAAAAAAGCCTAGAAATAAAACAACCAACAGATGAAATTGATTTATTTTCGGCATTAAGAGATGGGGGTAGAGGCCTTTCAGAAACATAAAACCTTGCACTGAGCAGGCAAACCGGCTGCTCATATGACAGCTCTTGTATATGTTTTTAAAAAAAATAACATGTGGCAGAAAATAGAAGGCCCATTGTTTTACTTAACTACTGTATCCAATTTGAATGACATGGAATTTTCAAGCTTAAGTAAACTGACTGTCCAGTTTGCTAGTGTACTTTAGTTTTAATTGGACAAAATACTTCAGAACCTTAAAATATGTATGGGACATCAGCTTTCTAGAAGTTTATCTTACTCTGAAACTTTGCAAATAATTCTTGTCTGTAAATCACTTTATTTTAGTTCTTCTGCTTTAAGCTTCTCAATTGAGGCATTTATAGCACTCTTCTAAATTGCTTTAAATGCCTAGTTAGAATATATCTAAAGGACGGGTTTTGAAATGACATTTTGTCATGCTGTAAAGACGTGACAAGAGTGCTAAAAAACCACAAATTAATGGAGGAAATATATTTGAAAAGACAGTCATATCTCTGAACAATTTGTTAAATTGAAATATTTAAACTTTAAGAACAAGATATATTTGAACTCTAAAATATTATTCTATAAGACTATATCTTTTTATTTGGATGTTTAAAATGTAGATAAAAGTCAGAAAGATGGATACATGTGAGTGGTCTACATGACAGTGGGGTAGATTTGTAAGTTTAGCTCTATCACTAATACATTGTTTGACTTTGGCAAGTCATTTAATGTCCTCTGACTGTGTTTGTTGTTTTGTTGTTTTTTATGTCTCAGCATTTTCCAAAATTTAAGAAATATATATATCCCTGTATTTTAAAAAAATCTTGCTGCAAAGCTTTGCATTTAAATAGATAAAATTAGTGCTGCTTGGGACTTCCCTGGTGGCTCAGTGGTTAAGAATCTGCCTGCCAATGCAGGGGACACGGGTTCGAGCCCTGGTCCGGGAAGATCCTACATGCCACGGAGCAACTAAGCCCGTGCACCACAACTACTGAGCCTGTGCTCTAGAGCCCACGAGCCACAACTACTGAGCCCACGTGCCACAACTACTGAAGCCCGCGGGCCTAGAGCCCATGCTCTGCAGCAAGAGAAGCCACCGCAATGAGAGACCCGCGTACCGCAACGAAGAGTAGCTCCCGCTCGCCGCAACTAGAGGGAGCCCGTGAGCAGCAACAAAGACCCAAGGCAGCCAAAAATAAATAAATAAATAAAATTTTAAAAAAAGAATTAGTGCTGCTCTAAAAATCTTCTGATGTCCAAAGGAAATTACTCCAAGAGATTCTGTGCTGCTCTGTCTTTTTGGTAATTCCTTGGTGACTTTTTTTTGAGAAACCCGTTGTATGATTTGTAAAAATATTTGTCAGTTTCAAGTTGCATTATTTCAGGAGGAAGGAAATTGAGTGTGTAAATCCATCTTGGCATCTGGCTGTTGGAAGAAGATCCGGTCCTCACTTGTTACACGGGTCTATGGGCGAGGTGTTTTGTTGACTACAGCCAGCAGGCAGGTTAGTTTTGAGCCTGTATGAAGTTTTCAGAGGAGACAGTATTTAAGAATTTTAAATGGCTAGCTAAGAGTTCTATTTATATAATATATATAATACTATTAACATAATATTATATTATATATTTTAAGCAACAGATACTTATAACTATAAATATTTAGGAGAGAAAGATATTGGAAAGGAATTTAAAAGCAAACCGTCTTCTCTGGTTTTTCTGCTTAAGGTCAGATTAATTTTTATTAAGACCACATGGCATTTGGCCCCGTGGTTTACAATTATGAAGCTCAAGAAAGGATTATACTACCTGAAATAAAAATACAGGGGTGTAGAAAGAGTGATTGTTCTCAAACAATGCAAATATATTAAAAAGAATTTCACGTTTGAAATGTGCAATTGCTATTAGCAATTCTTTGTGACTTTATTCTCTGTAGGTCCTTCTCTATGGTTCGCACTCTGCAGCTCTACTTAGGGATCGGCTGTGTTCCCCTGAATCATAAAGAATTAGTTTCTTCTTTAGCAGGAATCTGGGGAGCTTACGGTCTTATGCAGATGTGCGCATGTGTAATGCTTCTTTTTCTCAGAGTTCAGACAACGGCGTGTGGCTCATGGCTCACTTTGTGTCTGTCCAATTTTTGTTCCATGTTTTCCAACTTGGAGGAAGCAGAAATGAAGCTGCTTCTCACCTCATTACTTGATCTGTGGCGAATGTACTATAATGACTTGATGGTTTGTATGGTCCCAACAGGAGTCATAAAAATCTTACCTTGTATGATGTTTTGAGACTTAAAATTTTTTCTGCCTCATTTTCAATGAGATGACAAGAAGGTGTAAAGAAGGAAACAAGCTTCTCAACAGCCAAACTAGTTAAAATCCTAGGCTTGTCACTGAAAGTTTCTAGAGTTCTGAAAATCTGCTTCCATTCCTTAGTGATGCAAACTTCCTAGTTTATTTATTTTACTATGATTTTATCTGAATATTATTAAAAACTGCATTTTTCTTTGAAAAGTTATGATTGTAATGACTTCCAAGTAAAAAATATGGAATTATCTTTAATAATTACATATTATTAGAAAAAGATTAAAAATGTTCGTAAAATATCTGATTGTGAATATCTCACTTTTGAATTTATACTTTGGTTATCTGGTAACCATTTTGAAATGGTTAAATACTATTATTGTCATAACCTTTTCAGAAAATCTCTTTATGTATCTATACTCTCTGTTTAAAAGTCTGGGCTTTTATCTACATCACCACAAATTTAAATATACATTATGATAGATAAGATGATCCTTTGGGACATAACTACTTGAGATGATAAATCTGGTGTTTACCAGAACATTCTTTAAAAGCATCCTTTGTATTCTTTTATAAAAAGAGTTGCATAGAAAGTTGTTTTGAGGTGTAGAGTATTGATTGACTTCAAGGTTGCTGCAGCACTTTGAGTCTAAGAGTTTTCTGGCTGCCTTCATGACAAAAAAATTTTTCTTTAATTGAAGTATAGTTGATTTACAATGTTGTGTTAGTTTTTGGTATAGCGCAAAGTGATTCAGTTCTATACATATATATGTGTGTGTGTGTGTGTCTATATATATATATATATATATATATATATATATATATATATAAACTTTTTCACATGATTTTCCATTATGGTTTATTACAAGATATTGAATATAGTTCTCTGTGCTATACAGTAGGACCTTGTTGTATATCTATTTTATGTATAGTAGTTTGTATCTGCAAATCCCACAGTCCTAAATTATCCCTCCCCTGCCCCCTAGACAAATTTTTAAATAGTTCATGTTCAGGAAGCAGAGACTCAACAGGGATTTGGAGTAATACAGAATTGCTTTAAAAGACAAGCCAGATATTGACTATCATTTTAAAACTAGAAATTTATCTTTGGTGATGTAAGTTGTTTTCATTTTCACTGTTTTAGGCACCCAGTATGGTTTCCATTGCTGTAAATCTTCTCTGGAAATTATGAAAACAAGGAAAAAAATTCTTAAACAAAAAATACAGACACTAAGATCTCTTAATTTCTTATAGCTCTTATCTCTCCTTGGGAATATTTGTATTTTAAAAGAGAAACACATTTGTAGAACACGTGTTTAACTTAGAGGAATCACATTTTCTGATGCAAAATTTATTGTGTCTTGTAAATAGGAATAATATTTGGAAGCGAGAGGCAGATGTCCTTTACACATCTGGTACCTTTAGGAGGTACCAGATCCACAACTAGGTTCCAACTAGGTCTGAAAAGGTCACATTCTATTGAGGTCACATACAATTGAGATGTATTTTACTATCAGAACTCTTGCTTCCAATTACACCTGTGGAACAAAAAATAATTGGACAGATATAGGTCCGATTGTCATGAAACTACTTAATAATCATATAAATTTGTGCAATAAAACCCTTTCTGGACCTCAAGATCCACATCTATATAATGGGGCTAATTATATCAAACTATAGGACTGTTGTAATGATTTGGAATAATTCAAGAACAAAATAGTTTGTCTGGAATATATTAGGTACTCACTAAATGATAAAATATAACAGATATAGAGCATAGTCTATTTTTTGGCATGATACTATAATACACCAGGCATTGTGCTGCATGTTAAACTCACAGGAACTTCTTTAATATTCTCAACAATCCTCTGAGGCAGGGGATACTTAAAATTATTTAAATATTATTTAAAATTATTTAAATATTTTAAATTAACCTAATTTTAAATATGAGGAATTTAAAGCTTAGAGATATTAACTTGTCCATGGTCTCATGGTTAATGCTAACTATGGAACTGGGTGTAAAACCAGGATTAAGAGTTCTTACCCACTAGAATAAACGGTCTCCATTTTGGCATCCATCTACCTGTGCTACCAATAGAATTCATTTCCATGTCAGCATTATTCTGTTTTTGTAATGATATATAAGGATACACCTTATAAATGTATACTTACTCATTCTAGATTAGATAGGTGGTTATTATTTACTCTACTTATCAGATCACAGGTGGCAGCTTTGCAGTTCACTATCTAAATCTACTACCCGATTTGGAATGGCACAAGCTGCAGGACCCTGCAATACAGCATTTTAGTCAACTGAGAATCTAAACTCCTAAGTTGTTGATTTTCTCTTTGAAAAACATAAACGTGAAGGATAAAGAAAATTCCAAAATAAAGGAATTGAATAACTGGAACATTTGCTTTCTGTGAGATGATGGCAAAATGATGTTTGACAAACTGGTAAAATATTTTAGTATATCTCTTTTAGAGACCTAAGATTTTGACTGGAATTATTAGAATACTTTTTAATATATTGAAGTCTAGACAAGGAGCATTAAGGATAGAGATTCCATCAACCCTGAAGCAGGTGAACCCAACAATAAAGTTGTATCAGCCATGCCGCCTAAGATTTCTCTGACCATGTGATGACACCAGCTGCTCTGCTTAAAAGCCTTTGAAAGCGTTCTTCTTTTAACCTCCTGGGATATTTCCAATTTCAGCTCTGGATATTTCTTGGCATAGAAATTTTGGACTACAATTTATCTTTGTACTGGCAGGACAATTCTAACTCATGATCCTGAGTTTGGATAATAGAGGATTATTGGCAGGGAGAGTTGTGTGGTTGGCCTTTAAAAGCTCCTTATTTTCCTGTTTCATCAATCCCTTGATTGTTTATCTTTCAGGCATAAGATAATATTTTTGCCATTCTCCTTTTGACCTAATTTATTTGGAAAAATTATTTGTATTTTTATTCATGTGTGAAAGAAGCATAACAATTTTTGTCACTAATGCATATGCATTATGTAGTATGCCAGAAATAATGGTGTGAGAATAACTTCATTTTTCACCTCTTGATGCACTTTTTTTTATGACTAAGAGGTCCTGTTGGACTTTATATTCTGTTCATCTTGTTATGAAGAAAATTCCAGGAACAACTTTTTTTAAAACTATGAACAGATTATTTTGAGTCTTAATATATCCTCAGCATACTAGCACTTTTTTGCCATTTCTTTCAAAACACTTTTATTTGGGGGAGTCAAGCATTTAATTTCTATCAAAAGGTAAAATTTTATTTTGTAGATTTATCGTATTGATTTCTGAAATTATGAAACACAAAGATGCAAGATGAAGCAAATTCTGTGAAAACAATGGCTAGCATAAAATATTCAATAAATTTTTATTAATGACATCTTAAGTGATTGTGTTGAATCTCTATATTTAGCTGTTACTTATTTGGGACCAAGATTAACAATATATTTAAAATGTATTGTTTAGTTTCCATAGTTGCATAAAGATTTCAAGGGAAAAACAGGAATCGTATACAATTTATCCTTTTTTTGTTATATGAACACAACTATTATGTTATCAGCATGTTAAGTAGAGATATACATGAAAATACAATAATATATATATGAAAATTGATGCTTTCAATGAAACAAATACTTTAGGTAAGAAAGTGTAATACTTAGGCTGATTTTTTGCGTGTGTTTTATTTTTTGTTTTTGTGTTTGTTTTGGTTGTATGGTTGGCTTTTGTGCCTAATTTCTCCAGATGGCCAGTTTTCTTTATATCAGAAGATAATTGTTGTATTATCCAACTCACCTGGCTGGTATAGCATTTTACAATTTGTAATGAAATAGGTCAATTCTTGAGTAGAGGCAGAGCAACTGACTGGATGAGAATTCTGTCACTTTCACGTTCTTAGACTATTGGCCTGCCTGAGACTCTGTGTAACTTCTGTAGATAGGCTAAGAAATTTATTGGTTTTCCTCAGCTATTAAAGTAGGAAGAATATTAGGGATATTCCACTCATCTGAACAGTGGATGAACATTACATAAGTGGATATGAGTGATAAAGTAGTCAAAGATACTAAACTCCTAAAAACAGCAAATGAAATATTGATTCTTCTAGAAATTTTCTCAAAACTTAAATTGGACAATAGAAGTCAACCATTGTATTGACACAAAACATTTCTGAAATACTTAATTCTATACAACCTTCAGAATACATCTTTTCTTTTAATAATATGCCTACATAATTTTTTAAATTAATTAATTAATTTATTTTTGGCTGTGTTGGGTCTTCGTTGCTGCGCACGGGCTTTCTCTAGTTGCGCCGAGTGGGGGCTACTCTAAGTTTCACTGCGCAGGCTTCTCATTGCGGTGGCTTCTCTTGTTGCAGAGCACAGGCTCTGGGGGTGCGCGGGCTTCTGTAGTTGTGGCAGGCAGGCTCAGAGTTGTGGCTCACGGGCTCTAGAGTGCAGGCTCAGTAGTTGTGGTGCACGGGCTTAGCTGCCCTGCAGCATGTGGGATCTTCACGGACCAGGGCTTGAACCCGTGTCCCCTGCGTTGGTAGGTGGATTCTTAACCACTGCGCACCAGGGAAGTCCCTGCCTACATATTTTAGAATGAAAATGGATTAATCTATAAGTAATGACTTCATAGAGTTGTAACAGGTAATATTCCATGATTGGTGTCGTCATTTTGTAACTATCAATACTATGTTTCTTTTAGATTTTGCTTAATGCACTCTTGAGACTTCTAATCTCCTACACACAAGACACATAGTCTTTAGTAAATAGTTATCACATTTAAAAGAAAAAGTAAATCAACCCCCACTTTACATTGTTCCTCTGAAATATTAGCAAGCTTCTTGCAGCACAGATATTTAGCTAACAGGGATGTAGAGGAAACAAAAAACATAAAAAGTACTCTCACATTTCTTCCTTGATTTATTTACACAGATGTACTAGAAGATCCAATTAAAGAAGAACAACTAAAACGTAATTATTCTATTTTATAAAAGTGGTTATTAAAAATATCTAAAAGATAAATGAAACCTATTTTGTAGCTCTATAATTAAAAATATATAAGCTACAGTAATAAAATTTACTTAACTTTCATTAGTTTAAGGAAGAAAACTGTACTTTACTTTTCACTGATTAGATTACAATTGCTATAATCTAATTTTGGAAAAATTTGGAGTAAATAGTAGACTCAGGCCAAGCTGAAAGTGATAAATGCATACCATACAATGCGTGTTACAGAACAGCCTAAGAATATGAGAGAAGAAAAACCACCAGTAATTCCTAGGCACTGTGGTAGAATTTTGCCTGAAAATCAGAGACTCATTTTGTTTGTTCTTATGGCACCTCACCTAGGCAGACTGGATGGGAAATAATGATATTTTGGTTTACATCTGGGGAAGAGATGTAAACACAATTCACAATCATCTGAAGCATCGGGAGCAAGGAATACTTGATTGCATAAAAGGAGACTGAGTAGGAAAATATGCAGGAATGAAAACTTCAGATTTATAATCAGGAAAATTGAAACTCCTAGATCTGCCCAGATCGCCTTCACTAGTGATAAACCCATTCCACAGCTGCTGTGAGTATTGGCAGATAACTCCCAGCTGCTGCCTACCCCACCTTACTACCCCCATCTCCAGGCTTTGGCCAATGGCTGACTGAAATGCTTTGACTGAGTTAACATATAATTTTATTCAAAAGTAATTTTCATTGTATCCTCATTGCTGTGTGAATACTTTAGCCATTTGTTGCTTAAGTATCATTAAGAAACAAGTGCAGCCACTAGATTTCACAAAAATCTTTGATTTTTTTCTTTAATAAATATAATTCAAACCATCTGAAAGATAAAAGATTAATTAGCAAAAGTACAATCTAAATAATAGACTTCCCAATTAAGAATTATGAGACCCCTAATAAGAAATGCGTTTAAATAGCAAAACTTCCCTCTGTCCTTCCTTTCCTAGAAGTATCTAGTCATACAACTACCTCATTTCCAATTTTAACAAATTTCTTGCTGTATCTATGTTATATATCTAATTTTCAGCAACTCTTACCCAATAGTTAGGTAAGCAATCTTATCTGACCTTCTGAACCCAGAGGTAGGGATCCTCTAACTAGAAGAAAATAAAGAACGCTTACCCCAGTTCCTACAGAGATTCAAAGACTTTTGAGAACAGTTTTATCATATCTGTAAACGAATTCTCTTCTTATTCCTATTATTGAGATTTATAACTAAGATTTTAAGTATAGAGAGCACTTTTTGTTCATTTTCAAGTTTAAGCACTATAAAAATTATTCAAGTTATGAATGAACCTCAAAGGAAACTGAGTGTACTTGAACAGTTATACTTCCGACTGCTGTAGCAGTTATCTATTATCCCAATAATGTTGCAAAAAAGCAACCACAAAACCTCTGTGACATGCAACAATATTGTAATAAATATTTTTGCTCATGGTTCTGTGTGTCAGCTGGACAGTCCCGCTGACCTAACCTGGGATCATGGGGTTCACTCCTGTCTGTAGTCAGCTGTTCATCAGCTACAGGTTGGCTTTTCTGATCTTGGCTAAGCCTCCTGTCATGTCTAGGCCTCGACTGGTACAACTATGCCTACTGGGCTCTGTTCCTTGTTCTAATAATTAAGGCAAAGAGTAAGAAGGAAATGGAAGTGCACAAGCTCTGCTCACATCAAATGTGTCCTTGTTCCATTAGCTAAAGCAATCCACGTGCTCAAGCTCAGAGTCAGTATGGGAGGGCATGACCAAATGCTATAAAATTGAAGGCCAGTAATGCAATTCATCTCCTGCAACGGGCTGCACCTCAGCTTGGACTCTTACTAATATATTTCTTTACCACTGCTTTCTATTTCAGGGTTAACTGGTGAGCTTAGAGGAAATAGGGAAAATTTTTCTGGGGTTTGAAGGAAGAGATGTCGCCAAATATCAAATCTGTAGTCTGAGAATATGACATAATCACAGGATCTTTATTTTCTTAGGAGGCAAAACACCCTAGGAAGAGTGAGGATTTTTTACTGAGGCTCAAAAAAAAAAAATCATGATGTAAATAAACTTATTTCAATTAAACCCAAAATGTATACATAATTTACTATATACCAAGTATAAGTACCAATTTGGTAGATGCTTGGTTTTAACATTCAAGGAATATGTCATAAATCAGTGTTCCTCAAAATTTAAAGTACATTTGAATTGCTTGAACGTTTTGTTAAAATTCATATTCTGATTCAATAAGCTTAGGATGAGGCACAAAATTCTTCATTTCTAAACAGCTCCTAGGTTGAACCCAATATTCCTGGTCCACAGAATACCACTTTGAATAGCAAGGTCATAGATTATACCTACAAGAAACAGAGCCCAATATGGGTAATGAAAGTGAGGCATGTAGACAGATGTTACTCTGTGTAAATGCAATGACAGAAATATATATAGGAAAGTGGAACTGAAGGGAGAGGTATTAACTATGTTTGCATTGGCGCAATCACTACATGGAGCTACCTAATACCATAGGGTACTGAGGGAAATACAAGTACTTCTATACCACTGGAGTGTGATAACAACAGGTTAGGGAAGTTATTGCAATTGGGTATCTGCCAAATCATGAATGTAGTTGATGGGAGCCACCTATCCATCTACAGACTTAAGGCAGGCCAGTCACTTGATTAGATATGCTTTAGATATGCTTTTTAGCACCCTCACCCTGTGACCATATGTAAGAAGGGAAAACATGAAGGCATTGAGAATACTTTAGAGATAATTTCAATAGTGGAGGTTCTCTATGATGGCAGCCTTAATTAGTGTCATGACACGTAGAGTGATGATAATGTACTCAAGACACATTTAAAAGATAAGATAGTGATAGATGAGTTAAGTAAAGAAAGGTAGGTGGAAAAGATACAGAAAGCCCCTCCAGTTAGCTATTACTGTAGATACAAGTGTAAACACATGTGAAGACTGTTATTTCTCAGAAGAAAAGGGAGTATTAGAAAAAAAGAATATGAACTATATCCTGGTCAAAAAGACATTATGCAAGGAAGTTGATGTTTCATCTCAGAGAAGAAAAGAAATTAGCACTTACTGGCAAAATCTAATTCCTCTTTCCTCAGATGTTTACCTATTATTGCACCTTTAGAGTTGCTGATTGACACCTACCTATCGTCAATATTAGATGCTCGTTGTCATCCCTGCATGGTTTTATTCTTGGAAACTTACCCTCCCACTTGGTAAATCTACCAATCATGCTGTCCATGCTGTCAACATTTTGCTGAACCAGAGCTGTACCTGGGTTACTGGTGCTATCAGAAAATACCACTATGTTTTCTAGGATCACAAATCATAAAGAGAATGTGAGCTACAGCTACATTTCTGAAGGAAACTTAGTCATAGGAAAGAGAAAATGAAAGGACCTGGCATCCTAATGGCATCCTTTGTGTCCTGGAATCCAGCCCAACTTAAAGCCACGTCTATCCTAGAGTGTAGCTATATAATCCGATAACTTCCTTTTATGGTGTTTAATCTATTTTGAGATAGATTTTTGTTTCTTGTAAACAAAAGGATCTCAGCTAACTTGATGCCTACAAAAAAATGAATAAAATTACCTGTCTTTCCAGTTTCAGTGGATTAAATTCTTGCTTGCTCCTAGGCACATGAAAACTATCACCCTATATAGTCATGTAGTTCATGCTAGGTAATTGCACATCAAATAGGTAGAATGTCAGAAAAAAAAAAACAAATAAAAGCATAAAACTTTATTTTTTTACTAAGGACTGATGTCTTTATTACATATCTTCTTTTTATAGTTATGGGAACGTTTTTAAATGGAGGGAAAAGAAGCACCACAGAATGAGTTTATTTTGTGACATGGAGGGGACTAACTTTAGTAGCATGATCAAGAAGCCAGACCTTTCACAGCAATCAATAGTTGTTTTTTTAAGGGATATTATAATGTCTTCAAAACTAAACAAATTAAGTAATAACACCAAGGGAACAACATCTAGGGATCAAAAAAGAATGAGCGTAGTCCATTAGCAGTTTCTGGCAGCCTGAGGAGGAATGATAGTAACCGGAGTTGTTATTAAGAGAGCATGAGCAGAAAGGAATGAAACATAAGGGAAAATCTAAGATTGTAATCATTTGCCTCAAGTTACTTTAACATGAATTCTATGAAGACCCTCAGAGGTCATTTATTTATTTAAACTAATATTTAAAGATATTTCCTTAAAATCTAAACCATGAACAATGAATTGCATTTTTTAGAATAGATTTCGTATTATCTGAAGGTCTATTGCAGAGCACTTGTATAATAATTGTTATTCACTGCTGATAAACATAAACTCTTGACAATATGCAGACCAAACTGTTTGTATTTAAATAGCATGTATATATTACTACCTCTAAAGAACAAAACGTCTTTAGTATCATAGTCTAAGATAGGTAAAAAAAAACTCCATAAGAGGGAAGTTTTTCCTCAATAAATGACAACTACTTTGAAGAGCAAGTTACTGGTGGTCTAATATAATAAATGTAGAGATAAGTACTTATTTTTGCCTGAAACTGTCACAAATGTATTAGGTAATTTGCTTTCAGAAATGTTTATAAATATTTACTACCTAATCTTAAAAATAGTTATTTTTTCCAGATAAGAATTATTTAAAAATAGAAACGAAAAATATCTTGCCTGAGTCTATGTAATATTTTATACCTGAAGTTCATTTACCTAAATATTATGATGGAAATAAGTTCATTTTAAATAATCACTAAGTAGAGCTTTCTACATACTCTGTCACCATACGTTCAGGCAGAGATAATCACTTATTCATCTCATTAAAGGGAAATAATTCTTAGAAAATATTAATGTTCATTGCTCTATTACTCTCAATTTCTCCCATTAGAATCTTGTAAGCAGATTTTAGTGATGCCTGGAAAGTCATTTTACTGCTATTCTGTGATTCTCAGTATAGCCATTTATTCATGCACCCACCACTTTATTCCATAAATTACTGAGCCCTAATTGTGGGCACGGCATTGTGCCAGGCATTCTAGAGCAGAGAAAGTTGAATAATTTACAGTTTCAACTTTCAGTGAGCTTACAAGCAATGAAGGCAGAAAACCTCCATGCAAAATATGGTAACATAAGGAAATAAGATTGTGAGGATAAATGGATCACTGCAATCATGTGAAATCAAGTAAGATTTGAAGAAGATGGCATTTGAACTTTAGCTTGATATATAAATTATATTTGAACAGATAGGGAAGGAGGAAGGACAAATCAGATGAATGGGTTACTAAACCAGGTAAAAGCAAACAGGTAAAGCTGAAAAGTATAGAGCAGGTTTGGGAGAAAGAGACAAACAAGTAGCTGCATAAAGGGGAAAAAGGGAGACAAAGTAAAATGGTATATATAGTGACCAGGTAATAGTAGGTATTGAATGCCAGCCTATGAATATGCACTTTACATTGTAGAAAATGAAGAGCTATGAAAAATGTTTGAAAAAGTCACATCAAGGTCAAGCTATAGTCTTTGAGACTATGGTGCAGGATGGATTATGTGGCATTGATCTTGGAGTCAGGGAGAATAGGCTCTCTAAAAAGTCTTAGCAAGAGAAATGGGAGTTGAATTAGAGTAGTTGCACTGGAAATGTAAACGAGAAAACAGATGAGAGAAATATTGTGGAAATAAAATCAATATGTCTTGGAGACTGGATGAAAATTGGAGAGGCAAAAGCAGGAGAGAAACAAAAGTCAATGATAGGCTTGTTATTACAGTCCTAGGTGGCTAGGAATGGTAAAATAATTAGTAAAAATATGGATTTAAGTAGAGACATACCAGGATGTGGCAAGAGGTAAGTGAAGACTGAAGTGTTAAGTTTTTTGGCAGGAGATTTGATTTGAGAGGTATAAGCAGTCTAATGCAGCAGATCCCAATCCTGGCTGATTATCACAGTTATCAAAGGAGGGTTTTGACCCAAACAAAACAAAATTATAACAAGAAGTTGTCAGGTTCTATCCTCAGGAGTTCTCTTTCAGTAGGCCTAGGTTGCATCATGGGGTTCAGTATTCTTAAAAAACGATTCCAAAAATCAATCAGATTTGGAAATTATAGTTCTATATAACACTGTGCATGGAATGATTAAATAATAATGGTACTTAGACTATTCCTTTCTCTTTGTGGGAGGAGGTAATGCAGAAAATATGACAAAGTCATTTATAGCTTAGAATCCATCAGAAAGTAACTCTTACCTCCAAAAGGGATCTAAAAGTCTTTTTTTCCCTATTACAACAGAACACTCAAGAGTCGTATTTGACAGTAAACATAAACAAATGCCATTATGTTGGAGAGGCATAGCTGAAGAGTGCTATGCAGGTGTTTCGTTGATAATTGTCATAGGAAAACAACATTTTGCAGGGCATTATGGAGGGAATCAGACTTCTTCCAAAATCAACTAATAATAATTTTGTACTTCAAAACTACAAAGAAAGACACATAATGGGACCATAAATAAAGCTTTAGAAAACACAGCAAGAGAAAAAGAATTGAGGAAGTAAGAAGATTAAACAAAGGATAAGTACTCATATACTGCAAATTAAATTGAAAAGAGTTACCCAAATGGTCAAAACTATAGATAATTCAAAAGGTAGGACTGAGCAGGTTTTACTGGAGTTCCATGTTTTTAATGGGTTTTGAATTACCAATTAGGTGTAGAAATTCAATTATCTACAAGAGATCAATTAATGTGTAGTGGCTAAGTATTAGGTACTCAATAAAATACTTGTTGAATGTATACAGATCAAAACCAATACCATCATGCAATTTTGCTTGAGAAAGATTTCTGAGACAAGTATATATAAAGCACTAAACATAAAGGAAATGATTAATGAATTGAACCATATAAAATTCAAGGACTTCTTTTCATCAAAAGGCATTATTAAGGGAGTAAAAATGAAGAAAATTAAGAGAGTGGAAAAAGATTTCTCTGGCCCAAATCCAAATAAAAATTTAAAGTTTTTAATAAATTAAAAGTTCTCAGGAGCAGCAGATTACCCTGTGCCTGGCAAAACGGAGCTTGAGGCCATAAGAAGATACACCAGCCCAGTGAACCCGGCTGTCTTTCCACGTCTGACCCTGGGGCTGTTGGCCACTGGCATGTTCTTCACTGCCTGGTTCTTCGTTTATGAGGTCACCTCCACCAAACACACTCGGGATATCTACAAGGAGCTCCTCATCTCCTTGGTGGCCTCACTCTTCATGGGCTTTGGAGTCCTCTTCCTGCTGCTCTGGGTCGGCATCTACAATATGAACTCCCAAGGGTTCCAACCAGGCGGCTTAACTGAATCCCTGCTTTTGTAAATTCATTTTTTTTTTTTGCTATGCTGGAAGTGTCCCACCTGCTGCTCACAATAAAGGCAGATGTGTGACCAAAAAAAAAAAATTCTCATATCCAAAATGCATATAGGTAACTCCTACAAGTCAATAAAAACATAGAAAAATGGACAAATAAACTGAACATTTATTTTAAGAAAAGAGAATATCCAACTGGTCAATACATTTATAGAAATATATTTAATCTCATCTGGTAAATGAACATTAAAATCACAAATAGATACCCCCATGTTCCAATAAGAATAGCTAAAATGAATAAACTGATTATACCAAGTGTTGATGAGGACGTGAAGCACATGAAACACTTATGCAATGCTGAAGGAAATGTATATTTGTACAATCATTTGGGGGATCTGATTGGCATTTTCAGCAAAAGTTAGAATATGTGTACCTTAGGACCTGGCAAATTCTACTCCTAAGTGTATATCCAACAGAATTTTGTGTGTATGTGATGTATGTAAATAATGAATGCTCATAGCAGTGTTATTTAGAATATCCCCTGTTGAAAATGAGACAACAGGTCCAAAATGGAGTCACTTATGCAAAGCCCCATGTCAGCAAACCAAGACTTAATACCTAAGCTATTGCAGTTTCAGCCTCTCCTAGGAACATAATCTTAACCTGTTAGTCTGGAATTTCCTGGTCAGCATTAGGGAGGTAAGCTGCCTGATGGACCCCTGCTTTTCTGCAATGAAAGGTGACCTTGCCTGCAATACTCTTTTCTTTGTTAATGACTTTTTTGTTCTAGTCCTTTTCTTCTATCTAAAAACCTCTCCTTTTCTCCAGCTCTTTGGTGTGTTTTTCTATTTTCTACTTAGGATGCCTCCATTCATGAATTCATGAATAACTGAAAGAAAAGCCAATTAGATCTTCAAATTTACTCAGTTGAATTTTGATTTTTAACACTTGAAACTGGAAACAACTTAAGTGTAATGCAAGATTAGAAAGAGTAAATAAAGCATGACACATTCATACAAAGAAACACTGTACAGCAACAAAAATAAGGCACTATGTTACATGTATTAAAATGGATGAATCTGACAAATATAAAATTGAGAGAAAAAGAAAAACACATAGGAATGATTCTATGTAAATGAAATGCAAAAACCCCCAAAACTAGACTTTGGTTTAGAACTCAGAGCAGAAATGATCTCTAAAGAGGAAGTAAGGCTAGTAATTAGGAGAGAACAAGAGAGGCTTCTGGATTGCTAATAATATTTATTTCTTGACCGTGAAATTGATAACACAATTGTTTAATCAATGAACTTTGATGATTTGTTTGTGTTAATGTGTCTATGCTTAACTTAAAAATATTTATATTTAAATATTGTGTTTCCTAGAGAGTGACTCGTTTCTGTGGTTTCATGTATTAGTTAATTGGTGCTTAAAATATTTCACATTTCCCTTGGGTGTACACTACTCTTAATCTAAGCCATTCATCTTTATCAAAGTTGGTTAGTAAAACACTAAAATGACCATTAAAAGAATGTAAAGGAAGCTGCAGGTGGGATTAACATATTTGTAACGCATATAACTAACAAAATGATCAATACAGAATATACCAGGAACTCCAAACGGTCAATAAGAAAAAAACAGACAACCCCATATGGGGATTGCCAAATGCCCAATAAATATAATAAAAGGTTTTCAACCTGGATGAAAGTCAAGGCAATGCAATTTAAAACCACAGTGTAATACCACTAGACAACCACCAGAATGGATAAATTTTAAAAAGACTGACAATGCCAGTGATAAGATGTGCGGTAACAGAAACTCTAATACCCTGCAGGTGGGAATGAAAACTGTTACACCACTTTGGAAAATTATTTTGCATTGTCTAGTAGGGTTGAAGATAGGCCTGGCCATTTCATTCCGAGGCTTCTGGCCCACAGAAATGCACATACATGTGCACTAAGGGATATTTATAAGAATGTATCATTGGTCCTTGGCATCACCCATGGCTTACTATACAAAAGTTAAATGAAAGTAAATTAATTACAGATACTTGCAACCACGTGGATGCATCTAAAAAAGAAGATGTTGAGAAGTTGAGAGGTCCAGGTCAAGATGGTGGAATAGGAAGATGCTGTCCACACCTCCTCCCATCAAAACTATCGCTAATATAGAACAACTATCTATGAGAACACCCTGAAGAATAGCAGAATAGATTTCCTACAACTAAGGATATAAAGAAAAGGCCATGTTGAGATGGTAAGAGGATCAGAGACATGGTCTGGTTAGAACCCACACCCTCAACCAGCAACCCACAAATGGGATATCACAATTGTGGAGTTCCTCCCCTGAAGAGTGAGGGGTCTGAGGCCCACAACAGGCTCCACAGCCTGGGGGACATGTACCAAGGAAGATGAGCCCCCAAAATGCCTGACTTTGAAAACCAGTGGGGTTTACATTGGGAGAGCCATAGGGCTATGGGAAAACAAGACTTTGCTCTTGAAGAGCCTGAACATGAACTCACTCACTTCAAGTCCCAGAGCAGAGGCAGCAGCTTTAAAAGTGCTTGGGCCGTATGAGGAGATTCATTGACTAATTTTAGAGTGTGTGCCAGAGGGGCAGGAATTTGGTGGAACTTCCTCCAAGGATGGAAGCACTGGAAAGTGCCATCATTTTTTATTCTTCTTCTACCTAGCTGGCCCCATTGTGATGGGCACTATTTCTGTCACTATCTATTAAACTAGATAATACCATGTACCCCCTCACAGCATTCCCCTGAGGACTAGCCCTGCCCAACCCAGTGGTCCTAGCCAGTCACTCCAAAGTGGCTGCCTTTCCACCCCACGACACCCTGGCTGGCAGTGGCACCCCTCAAAGTGGCTTCTACCTTACCCCACCTGGTGGGTGGCCCTGGCCAGCACTGGTACTCATCCAAATCAGTTCCTGTTCCAGGGGACCAGCCACACACATTGTACAACCACAGCAGTTGCAGCTGGGCCTCAAAGACAGGCAGGGCAAAGCCAGTCCCTCCACCAGCATGCCGACAGCAAACACAGCCCAACCACAAAAGGAGGGTGCATGCAACCCCCACAGAGGACACCCCTGGAGCACATGGCTCTGGTGACCAGGGGGGATTGTGCCACTGGGCCCCATAGGACATCTTCTACATAAGGCCACTCTTTCAAAACCAGGAGAAGTAACTCATATGCCTGAAACAAACACAGAGAGTTAGACAAAATGAAGAGACAAAGGAATACTTTCTAAATGACAGAGCAAGACAAGTGCCGTAAAATAACTAGATGAAATGGAGATAAGCAATTTACCAGGTAAAGAGTTCAAAGTAATAGTCCCAAAGATGTTCACCAAACTCGGAAGAAGAATGGATGAACTCAGCAAGCCCTTCAACAGTGATAGAAAATATAAAAAGAACAATCAGAACTGAAGAATACAATAACTGAAATGAAAAGTACACCAGAGGGAATCAACAACAGATTAGAGGATGCAGAAGAACAGATCAGTGATCTGGAAAACAGGGTAGTGGAAATCATGAGTCAGAACAGCAAAAAGAAAAAATAAATTTTTTTAAATGAAGATAATTTGTGATACCTCTGGGACAACATCAAATGGACTAACGTTCATATTATAAGGGTACCAGAAAGAGAAGAGAGAGAGAGAGAGAGAAAGAGACAGAAAACCTGTCTTTGAAGAAATAATGGCTAAAAATTTTCCTAACCTGGCAAAGGAAAGAGATACCTATGTCCAGGAAGCACAGAGATCCCAAACAAGATGAACCCAAAGAGAAACACACCAAGACACATTCTAATGGAAATGTCAAAAGTTAAAGAGAGCATCTTAAAGCAGCAAGAGAAAAACACCTAGTTACATGCAAAGGAACCCCCATAAGACTACCAGCTGATTTTTCAGCAGAAACTTTACATACCAGAAGAGACTGGCACACTATAGGCACAATAATAGTCACAGTAGTGGAAAGGAAAAAATCAAAACCAAGAATGTTCTACCCAGCAAGTTTATTTTTCAGAATTGAAGGATAGATA
>NC_138884.1:143871356-144155589 GCF_965194825.1 Balaenoptera physalus | reverse complement strand
CAGGTGGTATCCCTCCATCTTTTTTTTAAAGTTTCTCTTTCCTTCAGACGCCACTTTTCCCAATTCTCATCCTATGTGCATTACAGGGACTGATCCTATTCCCTAACTTTAAGGAGAGGCTAGTGGGCCCATTAGAATCATAATAAAAAGTCCCCGACCCACCTGAACTGCAAGCTACAATTCTGATCACAATTCCACTGTGTGTGGAGGTTTTCCCCCACACCACCAAGCAATTCTCTGCAACACCAGATTGGTGTCCTACAACTTAATTACACTCTGACACCATCTACTGGGAGACAGCATCGGATCACAGGTTAAGGGTTCAGTCCTACAAAACTGTACCACCCCCCAACCCCCAGCTTCAGACCCAATCACAAGCACAGGTGTGTGCTTCTGACTGACTGGCTATAGATTGGAGGTTCTAATAACCCCCTCCTCAGGTTCGACTCATTTGCTAGAGTGGCTCACAGAACTCAGAGAAATATTTTACTTACTAGACTATTGGCTTATAATAATAGGATATAACTAAGGAATAGCCAGATTGAAGAGATGCATAGGGCAAGGTATGGGGAAAGGGCATGGGGCTTCCATGCCCTGTCTGAACACACCAGCCTCCCTGAATCTCCATGTGTTTGCCAACGCAGGGGCTCTCCAAACCCTGTCCTTTTGGGTTTTTAATGCAGGCTTCCTTACATAGGCAGGACTGATAAAATTATTGGCCATTAATGATTGAATTCAACCTCCAGCACCTCTGTCCTCCTTGGAGGCCAGAGGGTGGTACTGCAAGTTCCAACCCTCTAATCACACGGTTGGTTCTCCTGGTAACCATGCTCTGTCCTTAGGGTCTTTCCAAAAGTCACCTCATTAACATAACAGAAGATATCTTTATTGCTCTCCTTCTCCTCACGTTGAAAACTCCAAGGGTTTGCTGACCTCTAAAAAACAAAAGAGCCGGTTATTTTACCAGCAAAATGAGTTTATTTGGTAATGGCAGAGAATTGCGATTCAGGACAAGCAAACTATGAGGAACCATAGCCAAGTCCAGAGAACGGAGGAGAAGGGCTTGCTCTTCTAGAGGAAAGGAGGAAATTAGGGAGGACTGTGGTGGTTCTTCACTGGCTGCAGAAGGAGGGCAGCCTATTGTTGTTGGATCAGAAGATCTGTCCTCCTGCTGGGGTCTGTAAGCTGCGGTGAGTGTCATGTGGGTGAGAGCTCCCCCTTCAGGGCTTCCTGACTCCGTGTTAAGTGAGGTTTCCTTTACTCATTTTCACAGGTTTTAGGAGCTCTGTGCCAGGAATAGTGGATGAAGACCAGATATATATTTCTTTTTATGTCACAATATCACACAAGCCATGACAAGTATATAGGTCTGGCGCTTCTGAGAATCCTTCTCCTCACCAACATATTAAGAACATCCGTCTGAGAATTATTGCAACACGGAAGAAAGCAGAGCCAAGAAATGGAGAGATGTATTCATGATTGTATGGGTTGATCACCTGAGTCCAGCTGTGCCTAAAGCTGGTGTACACATAGGCTTTTCAGTTACATGGGCCAATAAATTTTCTTTTATGCTGAATCCAGTTTGAGTTGGATTTTGGTCACTTGCAACCCCAAGAGCCTGACTAATGCATAGAAAAATGAATCCTATAGTACTTAAGGGAGTATCACTGAATAGCCTGATCACATTAAGCTATACAGCGAGATTATGAATTGACAGAGAAAGGTCATTACAGAGTTGAGAAGCAGTGAGGGCAGGAGTGGAAGCCTGGACATAGTGTGTGGGAGAGCTTGTGGATAGTACACTGTGGCTGGGGGGTGAAGAAATTTCCCTTAATGGTAAGTCTCAGCTGTGGCCGGAAGACTTTGGGGAAGAATGAACGTGAAGGGAGGAGGAGCTTTATTGGAGTGAGGAAGCCGAGGAACTGTGTGGCTAAGGCTTTCTGGAAAAGTATGACATACTTGCTTTTGTCTCCTCTTCTTTACTTATTCAGTATTCACATCGCTACAATATCTATCACTCCGACCAGCCACCAAACCTATTTTTGCTTCTGTTGCTTATTACATCTTTGTTGCCAAATTTACTTAGTCCATTCTTATTATTGCTGTATCATTTGAAAGCTTTTTAGCTCTCCATACTTCAAACAATCTCTGTCATCTTGGTTTCCATGGCCCTGTCTGTTCTCATTTCCCTCTTACCTACCCAATCTTTCTCAATCTTCTTCCTGAGTTTCTCACCTGAAGCCCACTCTTTAAATATTAGGGCATTCTGCAGTTCGATCTTTAGCCCTTTTTTCTTTCCATTAGATGCAATCTTTCTGAGAATTCTTACCATTTCCAGTGACTTCAACTCTCCTCCATAAGCTGGACACTCCAAGAGGTCTACCTTGAGTCTAGGGCTTTCTTTAATTGCTATTTTAATATCACTCTACATCACTGCCTGAATGCCCGATAGTTACCTCAAAAAATAAACATCCTAAACTATACTTGTCACCAATTTTTTGGTGTTTTCTACATATGGTTCCTCTTCATTTTCCTGCTCTGGTCAAGTTGTCTGCATTAGGAATTTCACATGTGAATGATTAAATGTATCCTCATGTTTAACTGGTGAATTTTCTAGGATGATCTTATTACTACACAGAATTTAGATCCTTCCCTAATTGAAATCCTTCAATATCTTGTGCAATCTGGAGAATAAAATCTTACCTTCTCAACTTGTGTCTTAATGCTCTAATTTCCGCTTAACTTTCTGATTCTATAATGTACTACTTGCAGTTCCCAGAACTGTTCATGCTCTCTCATCTTTGTATCATTTGCTCTTTGCTATCCAGCCCCCTGCTGTTTATTTTATCACCACTTTTTTACAAAGCCCCCTTTAGTTTTCACTTTCAGGAAATCTAGTAAGGTCCTACATCCAGGGCAGTAAGGTTTTTCATCCTGTGTGCCTCTTAATATGATGTGAGCACCTATGTACAGATCACACTAGTCTATGTGCCTATCTGTGCATTGTATTTGTTTTAAGCATTTTGAGAGCTTGTTGTTTTTGTATCCTCAGAGCCTTGGCAAAATGCCTGATGCTCATTCATCATTGAAAGAATAAAGAAGGAAGAGAAAAAGGTGATGAGTGGAAGAGGGAGGAAGGAAGAAAAGCAGATGATGGGCACCTTGATGAGAATGTTTAATTATCCAAGATGGATAAATGTGGATAATATGTAGAGAACTGTGGCCCTAAATTTGCTTTCTTTTAGCAGTAGCTGACATAGCCACTGCTAAAGGAAATACATAGAGTACTCGGATCTGAATCCCATCTTAGAAGCTGTTTACAATCTGGCTCTGACACTTAGTGCCTTGAGTAATTTACTCACCCCTTTGTGCTTCAGTTTCCTCATATGTAAAATTGTGGCACTAACAGTGTATAACTTTAGGATTTTTATGAACAGTAAATAACTTTGTACAGGCATACCTCATTTTATTGCACTTTATAGCATCTTGCTGATATTATGTTTTTTAAAAATTGAAGGTTCGTGGCAGCCCTGCATTGTCAGATGTTGGTTAGCAATTTTTAGCAATAAAGTATTTTTTAGTTAAGGTATATACATTGTTTTTTCAGACATAATGCTATTGCACACTTAATAGACTACAGTGTAGTGTAAGCATAAATTTTACATTCACTGGGAAACTAAAAAATTCATGTGACTCACTTTATTGCAATATTTGGTTTATTGTGGTGGTCTGGAATTGAACAGGCAATATCCCTGAGGTCTGCCTGTATTCATAAAGTGCTTAAAAGAGTGCTTGGCACATGGAAACCGGATAAGGGTTTAATAAATAAATAAAGGAGTTGATGTTGGGGAATTCACTATATAATTTGTAGGGTACTTCTCTAAAACTACTCATTTGTTCTGTGTTTGTGTGTTTGTGTTAAAGAGTCCATAATTAACTGCAGTATTATTGGCCACTGAGAAATACAGTTTTATATAAAAGTGTTATCGTCCATGGTAGGCTAAATGAACACGTCAGATTTTCCACATTAAACAATTTATCAATCTTTGTACATTTCTAGTTCTTATATTTTGAACATGGAGGAATACTTGATTCCAAAGATTATGATTTGACCTTGAGGAATAAATGTCTTCTTCACAACATAGAATTATGAAGAGAAGGATATTTATTACTGTTTTCTTGTGTGCCCTTCAGATTCTTTGCCTTTTAATTGGAGATGACATTTTTGTAATCTTCTCTGCTACTAACAGAATTGGCTATACAATTTATAAATTAAAATGTTATATTTGCACCTTCATTTCAATTGAACTTGAGTGCAAGTCCAAGAGTTTCAGCAAGGTTTTATAAGCCTGAGCCCTCATTTCTGTGAAAAATATGTCTCACAGGCTATGCTTTTCAGCTTTGTTTGATGTCATTTCTAGTTATAATTGTTCCATAACAGCTTAGGCATGCTAGTGGGTTTAGTACTACCACAATTACTGAGGAAACTAGAAAGAAACTTTGTACAATTTTCCTATAGGCCTCAGGAAGTGATTGCCCTTGATGTTTGAAGCATGTATTTAAATCAAAACAGCGAAAATGGAATAAACTATTCTAAGCATGTTTTTGAACTGTCTACCAGTGCAGCTACATAAATCAGTTTGGGCTCACAGGCAGAGGATACAAAGGGATTTTACTTCAGATATAAAGGAAAACAATCTAAAGATAGGGAAGAATTTTAATTAAATTGAAAATGTGAATCAAAGTATTAACATTGTTCTGATACGGATTCTTATTACCATCAGATTCATCACGCCTTAGACAATAGTAAAATTCTGAAAATCTAGTACAACTTTGTGGCACAAGAAATTATCTCTGCTCATATGCAAGGCTGAATTTGTCTTTTTTGTTAACTGCATTGCTACCAATATTTATGATTAAAAATTAAAACTTCAAGTAAAGTTATTTAAAAAAACAAAAAAACTTCAAGTAAAGTGCTTTCCTCTTTTCCTTGAAAAGTTCTAGATTTAATGGATGTGGATAAAAATGATAAAAATGATACGTCAAGTAATAATCAAATATGGAGAAAAGGACACTTATTACTATTGATTATTTTGATAAACTTGTCCTGCTCTCACGATTTCGGCTTTTTTTATTAGATTTTACAGAAAATCTGAGTATGGGTTAAAAATTAATACTGTATAATTAGATTGCTATAATATTAAAGAGTATTGCTTAATTTTTAAAATCATAGCTTTATAAGTATTTCTTTTCTTAGAGCGTTCAACTTTTTAAAGTGTGGAGAAAATACCGACATTTAAATAAGCTAAAATATAGATTTCTAGGAGAGTTAGATGGAGGAATGAGGAGAGAGAGAATTATAAATAAAATTTATAATTTTATTATAAATCTATAATAAAAAGAAAGGAAAGTGGTGGAATAAAGAGACAGGTAAAACTACGGGAGAGAAAAAGAAATAAAGAAGTCCAGGAAAATACACGAGAGAAATAAAAATAACTGAAAATAACTGAGCTAAGATGGCAGATTATAATACGAGTGAAAGTATTAAAAGTATTTTTTGCATTATGTTAGATTTTCAGAAATAGTAAATGTCTCCTATTACTTTCATAACTCAATTATTGTCATAGAAAGGTTGTAAATTTCAGGTACCCATTAATTGATATCCAAAGTCCATCTCCTTGTCAGGTTCCAATCCTTTTCCTCTTATACCATAAAAGTGGGGGAGATGTTTTGCCACTAGATTTTGGAGAAATTATTTAGTCATGCTTCCTTGTTTCATTAAAATTCATTGCATCTAACTTCAGTTGGGTCTTCTGTGCTAAACAGTGTTCTTTTTATTCATACATAAATAAATCCTTAAACGTGTCTTAATTCTAGGTATTGCAGCATTTTCACCACTCTGAAGGCCATAAGGCCATTCTGACCCTCCTACTAAAAGAGTGAGTTAACTTTGCCTCTTAATTTACAAATAACAACACTCTAATATGAACTTAAGGTTGCTATCCATCTCTGTAAAAATCTCTCTACGTTTTCCATGATTTGCTAATCATTTCTCTTTTCAAAGGATGAATTGCCATTCCCCTTTTCCAAATCAACCTCTTCCTGCCCTCCCCAACCATGACACCTCCAGCCTATTCTGGTGACCCATCACGCCTACATTCCCTTAATCTTGTTCTATTGATCATTTCCTCTTCTATTCTTTCATCTTCTAATTATTCGTCTGCTATTTACTCCTTCCCTGTGGCTCTTTGCTAAGACCTTCAATCATGGTCAGTTGTAAAATATACTAAAACACCTTTCTTTCATCCTGCACCCGATCAAGCTCCCACTCACTCCTCAAGAGAGTCAACAAAGTTATTTCCATATCTTTATCTCTTGCCATTCAGATAATTGAAATCTCACTTCTACACCACCTTGATTTTATCATTGTATTAAAAATCAGGAATGACTCCCTAATTGTCACACTTAATCCACTGCTTTTGATATTCCTGCTGGATATTTGCAGTATTAACATCACTGACCAGCATATTTCTCTTGAAAATTCTCCCTAAAATCCAAAGAAAGTTATCTCTCTCTTTTTTTTTTTTTCTTTCCTATCTCATAACTCCTTAGTCTTTCACTGATTTACCCCATTTCTAAATGTAGGTATATGCTAAAGCTCTGTTTTCAATTTCATTGATTTCGGCTCTTTATTAGTTCTTTCCTTCTGCTTGGTTTAGGTTTATTTAGATTTTTAAATTTTACTTTCTTAAGGTGGAAATTTAAACTATTAACTTGAGACTTCTTCTGCTCTAATATGAGCATTTATAAACTTCACCCTTAGCATTGCTTTAGCTGTTCCATTGCTTTAGCATTGCTTTAGTGCTTTCTCTCTAAGAACTGCTGTGGTCACAAATTTTGATATATTATTGTTTTCATTCAGTTCTCAGTATTTTCTGTTTTTTTCTTGAGACTTCCTTTTTGACCCATGAATTATTTAGAAATGTACTGTTTAATTTTCAGATGTTGGAAGATTTTTCTGTTATCTTTTTGTTATTAATCTACTTTAATTCCATTGTATTTAAAGGGCATACTTGGTATTATTTCATTTCTTTTCAATTTGTTGAAGTAGTTTTTATAACTCCCCAAATGGTCTACCTTGGTGAATGTTCCACCTGCACTTGAAAAGTCTGTATATCCCGCTGTAGTGTTCTATAGATATTAATTAGTTCCAGTTGGTTGATGGTGTTGTTTATTCTTCTATATCCTTGTTGATTTCTATTAGTTCTATCTCTTACAAAAAAAGGAATGTCCTCTACTTCAAATTATTGACCAAATAGTTTACTAAAACTCTGCTCCTGGCCTTAGTTTTGAAATCTGTTACTTCTGTTGCCACCTCATGATTGCGGTTTCCTGAGGCTTCTATTTCCTCCCCTCTGTCCCTGAAGCTTCAGTTTTGTCCCCCCTGTCCCATGAGGCCTCAATACCCTTCCAGTGCTGCTTCAAGCTCTGGCTGCTCCATGGTCACAGAAAGCTGCCCGCAGCAGCAATAACACCATGAAAATATATAGAACACATACAACTTTATAGCAAAAAACCTAAAAGACAAGAAATGGGCAGAGGAACTGAATAGACGGTTTCCAAAGAAGACATATAAACGGCCAACAGGTATATGAAAAGGTGCTCAACATCACTAATCATCTCTCAATGTTACTAATAATCAAGGAAATGCAAATCATAGCCACAATGAGATATCCCCTTATACCAGTTAGAATGGCTACCATCAAACAGGCAAGAGATACCAAGTGCTGACTGAAAGTGGAGAAAAGGAAACCCTAGTGCACTGTTGGTGGGCATGTAAATTGGTACAATTGCTACAAAAACAGTATGGAAGTTCCTAAAAAATTAAAAATAGAACTACCATATGATCCAGCAAGCCCCATTCTGGGTATATATCCAAAAGAATTGAAATAAGGATCTGGTAGAACTTTCTCATGTTCATTGCAGCATTACTCACAATAACCAAGATGTGGATATAAACTAATTGTCTATCAATAGATGAATGAATAAAGACGATATATATATATATATATATATATATATATATATATATATATATGAGTGAAATATTATTCAGCCATGATAAAGAAGGAAATCTTGCCATTGTGACAATTTGGATGGACCTTGAGGGCACTGGGCTAAGTGAAATAAGTCAGACAGAGAAAGACAAGTACTGTATGTTATCACCTATATGTGGAATCTAAAAATGACAAACTCAGAGAAACAGAGAGTAGAGTGATGGTTACCAGGGGCTAGGGGTGGGGGAAATGGGGAGATACTGGTCAAAGGGTACAAATTTCTAGTTATAAGATTAATAAGTTTGGGAAATCTAGTGTACAGCATGGTGATTATAGCTAATAATACTGTATCATAGATTTGAATGTTGCTAAAAGAATAGATCATTAATGTTCTCATTACAAAAAAGAAATGGTAGCTATCTGATGGGATGGAAGTGGTAGCTAATACTATGGTGGTAATCATTTTACAATTTATAACTGTATCAAATGAACACTTTGTATATCTTAAACTTACACTTAAGGTTATGTGTCAGTTGTATCTCAATAAAGCTAGAAAAAATAAAAAATAAAACTCCACAGAGGGAAAAACAGACTAATGAAGGAATTCTCATGATCATATCAATTGCAGGAAAAGCTTCACTAATTCATTTATTTCTTTACTTACTTCTTTGGTTGACTTTCTTTTCTTAGTGGAAAATGGTAATTCAGAAAGTTTGGAAGGCATTTTGTTGGACATTGGTACAAATTGGTAAAAAAAATGTCTTAGATGATTCAACAGTGAATGACTCATCAACAAATGGTTTCAGTTAAACTTTTCTCAAAACACTCAGCCAGGGTACACCAACCAGTTCAGGTGTCTGGTTTTTATAAATTTGTTATTTTTTAAAAAACATAAATCAGTTAATTTAAGATATTTCAATATTTGGGTGCAACATAACATAAAACATTGTTTTGTAATGTGACATGTTTTAGCCAAACAATAGAGAAGTAGGTGATTACATTCAAGGAATTAAATACAAAGCAGGTCACAAAGTAGGAATATTTAAACTGCATTTGTTTATAGAAGATCCTAATATCTTCATGAAAATCATGACCTCACAGAAAGCCCTGGCTGAGAGTCTGAATGCTTTGTTCAGGGAAGAGAAAATAAATAAATGAGATACACATTTTTGGCCAGCTAATCAGCAAAATATTAAATTATTTTCCGGATTTTGATCGTGTATTGGTAAACAGTTTAAATACTCTAATATTAAGAATGACAGTAATTTTCTAACAAAACTGGTAACAGGAGGTGCTAAATATTTTCCAAGTTGAATTGATAATTCTAGTGTATCAGTTGGAATTCTCCAGAGAAACTGAACCAATAATATATAGATATAGATATATAGATATTCTAGATACTCTCTCTCCCTCGTGTGTGTGTGTGTGTGTGTGTGTGTGTGTGTGTGTGTGTGTGTCTGTGTTTATTATCATATTAAGTACTAGGCTTATGTGGCTGTGAGGGCTGGCAAATCTGAAATCTGTAGGGCAGGCTGACAGGCTGGAAACTCAGACAGGGTTTCCATGGTACAGTCTTGAGGCAGAATTCCTTCTTCAAGAAACCTCAATTTTTGCTCTTAATGTCTTCAACTGATGGGATGAGGCCCATTCATATTATCCAGGGTAATTTCCTTTACTTAAAGTCACTGATTGTAGATGTGAGCTACATCTACAAAATACCTTCATGGCACCACCTAGATTAGTATTTGATTAAATAATTGGAAACTACAGTCTTGCCAAGTTGATACATAAAACTAACCATAACATCTGGTTATCTGTTTTTATAGTTTGCTTTCATTTAAAGTGAGATATATTTTAGATATATTAGATATAATATATGTTTATATTCATTAATTCAACTATTGATATTAATAGTAATTAATCAGTATTGATTAATACAACCAATAAATAAAATATTATATTTTATATTCACTAACTCTTTTTTATTAAACATTTACTATGCACTAGGTACTGTGCTTTGTTCTGAGACATATACAGTAAATGTGATATTACCTCTATCTATATACTTGAGAAGTTTAAATTTTGGTGAGATGAAATGTTCAGTCTTGACTTTGTAGACATACATAGATCATCCCCAGTTTTCAACTTGAAGAAAGCTCTAAAGTATATTTCATTATTAAATATTACCTTGTGGTTGTATGTGCAAGGCTCTGTACTATGTGCTCTGCATACTTTAAAGGGTAAAAAAAAGTGCCCTTCCCTCAAAGAGTTTATAACCTGCTAGAAATCCACTTGGCTCTTAATTCTGTCACTATGTGATCTGGGCAAATTACTGTAATTTGAAGTTCAGTTTCCTTATCTATGCATGGGAATTACACTAGACAATATTTCAGTAAGATTTCTTTATGGTCCTAAAATATTATCATTTTAAAGATTCTCTGTGTTGAAAATTAGTCTCCAGAGAATAATTCTCCAATGGTTACATTATTTATAATGATTTGATTCAAAGTAGGAAATTAGTAATTGATGGCTTACATTCAAGTACTGAGGTCTATACATGATTTATTTTAGATTCTCAGCTAAATTGCCTTCATAAAACAATGAAAGTTAACCTCAAAGACTGATGTAGAAAATTACCAATAAATAGGAAATGCAGTGGCCAATAGCAAATTACAGGCTTTAACATTATGTAAACATTAAACGAACATTACTATTTTGAGATAGTCAACTGGTTATGAACTACATTTAGAAAAAAAGTGTTATGTGAGGTTTGAAGATTTGAAAAGCTACAATAGACATTAAAGATTATTGTTTGGAAGTTGCATTACATTTGATCGCCAAATTAAAACTTATTTTCAAACTTTGGCCATTCAAGATTAAAGGAACTTCTGCCTTGTAAAATACATATTACAAGGAAGTAACGTTTTTAATATTGTAATTCACTCTGTTTGTGTTCATTTCCGTAAAAAAACGATTGCACAGGGCAAGGATATTATCATGATGTTATTAGTAGCATTCACGTTTTAGGAATTTGAAGAAAAATATACACTGTTTTATATATCCTTTCTTGGTGAGAAAAGAGCAAACCTTCTGTTCTGTGACTGAACTGCCTGCCATTCTCTGTGAACACCAAAGCTTCATTCTTCATATTTGCTTTCTATTTTCATAGCGATGGGAATGGAATGTGGCCCTCAGGACTCAGCCATTATCCTGCCCTCTGTGGCCATAGCCTTTGACTCAGGCCTGAGTTCACCATAACTTATTTTTACAACGATCCTGAGATGCAGCCAGCCCACTTAGCAATATTTTCACTCCTACTCAGCTCATTTCAAAATGGGGACTCTCACTGTTCCTCTTTTCAGAGCTTTTCTAGTTTCAGCATGAAACCTTTTAAAATAAAACTGCTGTTATGTGAATGACTGAAGACAAAAATGCATTTTTTTCCAACTCCCTGATTTGGTCTTGACTATTAAGTTCCATAGAGCCCTCTACTTTCCAGTCTTATTCATAAAGCTATTACCCTGTCTAGCAATATTTTCTCAAGAAATTTCTGGATAGTACACACCTTTTTTTTTTTTTTTTTAATGGCAGCAAATGGGTTCACTGTTTTCATAGAGTAAATCCCCAACATGTCAACATGTGTGTCTGGAATGCTTGCCTTGTTTGGTAACAGATCATTGGAATTGTTTGTGACTATCAGTGACTCAAGAGGATTATTGCAAGATTTGAGACTGGGGTTCTTTCCTTTCTGACTTTGCTGTTCTCCTTCTACAGTTTTGTTTTGCTGATTAGTATATGCATTTTTTCACCTCAGTAACCCTTCCCCCACCCTTGGTGGTTTTTCATTAGTGTGAATTGATGGGCTGCAAATTTGTAAGCTTTCATTTTCTAGTTTTCTCCCAAGAACTGCTTTTAGTGACAATTAATTAATTAATTAATTAATTTTTCACATGATGAATTTCATAACCAGGGAAGTTGTAGAAATAAACGGCAGTTAAAAAACATGAACTTATTTCACTTGTAATTATGGCTTACAGCTTGCTTAGTGTAGTGGTTCTCAAACTTGACTGAGCTTCAGAATCATCAGGAGGGCTGTTTAAAGCCAACTGGACTCTGGGCGCCACCCCAGTTTCTGACCCTATAGTTCTGGGAGGTGGGGCCTGAGAATCTGAACTTCTAATAAGTTCCCTGGCGACGCTGCTGCGGCTGGTCAGGGGGCCACACTATGGAAATCACCTCTGTAGAACAGGACAGAATACTTGACTTTAGTCACTGTGTACAAATAAAATACCAGGCTGTCATTTACTGAATAGGGCACAATGGCATGGTATTTAAGAAATAGTTTTGCTCTTCTCTTCGTAAAACAGTCCACTTTCCTTAAGCTTAGCTCTTTCATTCTGTAAATACAACTCGAATTGAAGAAATGGTCGTATTTCTGACAAGCCGTGAGGCTTACCAAGGTCAATTTTGTTTGTTGTATCACTTAAAATACAATTCTACTTACAATTGCCTGGCATGGATGAGTGAACATTTTTTTTTTAATGTACATAATACTTTTTGACACTGGGAAATAAGAAGCTATGAAAATAAGGTTGGTAAACCAGTAAAGAAGTCTTTCCTTAGATGGTCACAATCTGCCAAGAGCAGATAAGGAAAAGGATCCCGTGGGGATAATGACAAGAAGCTTACAGCCATCAACCCCATGTCAGCACTGGGCTGGAAGACAAATAGAATGCCAGACAATGCAGAACAAATACTACAAATCACAGGCAATCCCCAAACCTCCTGTCAATCTTATACTTTTGAAAGACAACTAAGGAGCGCAAAGGACATTGGACAATTCCACACTAATGGTTACATTGTGACTTTCTTTTGTCTTTCTTCCCTTGATCTCAAATTAAATTTGTCTTCAGTAAAAAGTTTTCTCTACGGAGCATATAATTTCATCTCCAACATAAAATACTCAAGAAGAGACTGAGGCAGAGCAAGGGTAAGTTAAATATTGAAATTATGTGTTAATTATGATGAATTATTTTAGATTAATGAAGTAGTGTTTAGCAGATTTCTGTTGTGTCTGTATATACTCTTTTTCAAAGGGTTTTGAAGCTATAAAGTGTTATTGGAAAAAGATATTGTCAGATGAAGTTAAAATAAGTGATCATAGACTCATAGATCCACAGAAATTACAATATGGTTAATTATTCCTCATATGATAGCGAAATATTTTTTACAAACTACTGCTTAATGAGTAGTTTTCTGATTTTTTAATTGTGACATTATAATAGATTTCAGGACACATTTTAATGCTACTTCTGACACAGAGTAGTTAAAATGAATGGCAGAGCAGATAATGGATTAGATGGAGTTTGTGAAATATAGGATACTATAGTTTAAAATACTTGATAAGTAGTTGTGCAACAAAGGTAGATGAGGGATAAAAACTATTAACACTAATATCCCTTAATCATTGGGAAAGTGCTGTGTTCAAGACACTCTTCTAAATACCTTACATAGGTTATATAATTTAACCTTCCTCCCCCCACCAAAAAAAAGACACAATAACAAAGTCTGTATTACCATTCACATTCAATTGATAAAAAAAAAATTTCTTGGGCTGCCCAACATTACTTCCAAGGCTGCACAACTGATAGCATCCCATGAAGTTTGTGGAATCTTAGGTTTAGAGAATTCAAATAATTTGGTAAACTTATGCAAGTACTAAATGCTGAGGCTAGAATTTGAATTCATGCTTATTCTTTTAATTCTTTTAATGTACATTAATGTAAGTTTATATTAGTGTTTTCAGGACCATTTATATGGCTAAACAAACTTCTCTTGTTGATAAAATAACTTAGTTGGAATGAATCTGCCAAGATGGAATTTTACCAAAGTTGGCTTAGAAAGTAAATGCTGTTAAAACGTGGGGGCCGTGAGGTAGACAATTTGTAAAATACAGACGTAGCATGTTTAATTACATGCAAAAATGATCAAGAAAAAATGCGGCATTTTATGGAATTATAAGTGAGTAGGAAATCCAGGATGAAATAGCTAAGTGACAGTAATTTTTTCTAAATGTCTGTGACTCCATAAAATAGAGATACTAATATTGATTTGTAATATGTTTTTCTTTGTATTATGTATTTCCTCTTCTTGTTCCAAATTGTGAAATAATATTTGCATTTGTATTCTTCTAACTGATTGTCATCCTGAATTCACTACTTTACTTGTCAATAATAAAAAGAGTTTCTCAGAAGACTTGGTCAAGGCAGTTGACGCTATGAAGACCAATGCTTCCTGAGGGGAAGCTTCTCTCCTGGGGTTGCTGTGTTGCCTGGACTCATCTTTACTCAATGTTTTGCAGAAGCTCTGAACCAAATCTTCAGCCTCCAGACACCCTCTAGACTGCTTAAAGAGAGAACATTTAAAAGCATGTCTGTATTTCTTTTAATCAATTTCAGTGGCCTAAGAGAAGAAGAAAAAAGGAGAAGAGACATGCAGGTACAAATAATTTATTCAGAAAAGTAGTGGAGAAAATAGAATGGCTTGAAAGTCAGAATATCTGAATCAGCTTAGAAGCAACATAAAACTAGCAGAAGTAAAATGACAATGACGTTAATACAATAAAAAATGCAGTGTGTTCCAATAATGGCTAAGAAGCAGAAAAATGTTTTAAAATAAGTTGATGATAAAGGTAAACTTTTGCAATAAAAAATGATAGCAATAAAAAATGATAAGGCAAAACAAACTGATGTTAATTTAAAGTTAGGTGGAAAAGACTGACAGAATAGAACTATGACTTTACTATCACACGGTGCTGCTCATAAGTTGGGAAAAATCTTCTAAGTTATGACATTGTCTAAAACATTTGGTTTTAACTGTAGCTGAATTTAAAAAGATCTTATTATACTCTTTTGTAATTATTGAGATATTTTATTAAGATACTAAACATGATCATTGTATAATTTTTTAAAAGATATCTTTATACAGCCAAATGAAAACATGCAGGTACAAATTATTTTCTTTCAAATGAGCAGTATTATTACTCACTGCTTAATTCAATGTCCAGAAATGATTACAGCATTTCTTCCTTCCTTAAGTATAAGTTTGATAGCAGTAATTTTCCTTTGAAAAAGTAATGTTAGAGTAAAAACATTGACATTGGTCTAAAGGGAGCTTTCATGCATCTAAGAAGTAATTGTCAGCAGTAATTAGGCTACATCTCAGTTAAGGCTTACTGACAGATGCAAGGAAGAATGAACAGACCATCTTGTAATACAAAATGTACCTACTGCATAAATGAATCATTTAACAAATATATATTGAGTGTCTTATTATTACGTAAGAAATGTAGGGAAGACAATATTTTTGATGTACTGAATAAAAATATAGATGCCAATTATGTAAGTAAAATGCAGACTGTCATTCATTAATTCACTAAGTAAATATATTTATGGAATGGCTAATATGGCCTTTTTCTCATGAAATTTACATTAATTGAATTTTCTTGAAGGGTGTTTGAGGTTCAGAATGTTTGCTCTGGAAAATGAGGTAGGCAGCTGATGGAAGACATAAAAAGGAATAATTGACAGCACAGCTGAGATTGGAAGAGATGTCACTGGCACCCTTCAAAATAGAGTAATTTTATCTAGAGGCATTCAGCAGTCTGTCGATAGCAGTAGAGACTGCACATAACATACTACATTATTTTGAGGTTTAACAGAACAATAGGTGTTCTTAGAAGTGATATGTGACCTTAAATTGCATAAAGGATGTACATAGAACTATAAGAGGTCTGTTAACTAAATAATGTGAAATTTCCACATTAAAAGGACAGGTAGAAAAATTAGAATGAGTGAATTATACTAAGGAATGAGAAAGGTGGAGAATCAGACATGGCTATTAAAAAAAAAAAACAACCCAAATTACAAGAGATATTCAAAAGGAAGACTGTTATCTCCATCTTCAATATTGCAGAAAACTTATGGTAAAAATTACCCATTGGATTTGTTAAACAGCAGGAAACTGTCATTAGACAGTTCCTGGAACTTCACTGGTGAAAGCCTGATCGTAGAGGGTTAAAAAGTGAATAGGAGGTAAGCTGGTGGAAAGAGCAACTTTAAGGTAGGCATTCCCCTCCAACTCAACAGAGTGTACATATTGATTGGAAAGTGGGTGCAAAAATTAGGGGATGCCAGGTGAAATCTCTCAAATGTCATATTTCCACTGTTGAACGTAAGCAAGGACTGAGGAGCAAACGCAGTGTGTACTTAGAAATTAATTGGTTCTGCTCTATCAATATTGGTGGTGAGAAAAGTCCTGCTTTTTTTTTATTGTAGTGAAATTCACAGTACATAAAATTAAGCATTTTAAAGTGTACAATTCAGTGGCATTTAGTACATTCACAGTGTTGTGCTTCACTTTTAATAAGCATTGCTTTGAAAAAGGAAAAAGGAAAGAAAGAAATCTGAAATAGGTATTAGAAGGATTCCAATCTTTGTTTTTAATATGGTCTAAGATATCTAATAAAGTGCTACTCCAGCTAATCAAGGGTTATGGCAAAGCCATGGTTTTCACGATAGCTTTATGTCTCCTTACGGTTGTGTGTGCATGATTTTCCAAGTTTTTTTCTTATCTTTGAATTTTAAGTCATAGATTTTTGTGGGTTTTATCTTTTGTTTTTCGGTTTTCTCCAACAGCAAGTGTCTCTTCTAGAGCAGGCTACTGAAAATCAACATTTAAAAAATAATTTTTAAAAGTAGAGCTATAAATTAATTTCCCCAAACCTATAATTACAGAAATTATTTCTAGGAATTGTATTTAACTAAATAAAAGATCAAGAAAGAATTCTGGTGTTTGGAGAAAATTGAGTGAAATAGTAGAAGTGCCACAAACAAATGATGAGATTAGGTCTCAGGTTGTCTTGGGAGAGACAGGGTAGCAGAGGAATGTGGAAAAGAGAAGAGGGGACATGAGCATTGAGGATGAGAGAACTACAGTAAAGGAGACACAGATGTGGAGTCCAGCTGCTTATTGTCTTTAATCGGACAACTTAGTTGACTGTTTATACTTCTTTCTTTTATTAAAAGCACAATGACCTAAGCTAACTCAGATAGTTTCCTTCTGCTACAAACATGAGATCATAGATAAAATGAAACTCTAAAAACAATGTCTAATCAAACACAAAGGAATAAAAGGAAAGCTTCAAGGAGCATAAAGAATAATAAAAATCAATATGGTGTGAGCTGATGGCCCTATAATTCACAGTGATTTCTATCCTCCTCTTAGGCTTTAAAGGCTGAAGCCTAGCCTTCTAATCCCCATACAGGAGGACAGAGGAGATGGCCACAGGTTGTTGAAGGTAATTAAGCTCTACTTTCTAGCCTTGCATAAAATACTACTTGAAAATCCTTTCACAGAGATTCTCCATCCATTAAAAGTGAACTAGAAAAACTACACACAAACAAAGATGTGGGCATAAAATTTCTGTTCTGTCTAGTCTTCAGTTTAAAGGTAGAAAAGGTAGCTAGGAAAAAATCAAAGACTTGCAGCAAAAAAATTTATGCCTAGCGTTCAAATTTATAATATTTACCTACAATTTTTCCAAGAGCATTGAAAGCTATATAACTTTGTCAGAAATAAGGAAACTGAAAGAATATAATCAGATGTGAAAAAAAATATTTGATGAAAATTACCTCTTAAAACTCAATTATAAAACCTGAGAAGTGAGCCTTCCATGAGAGTGTTAGTAGATGCAAGAAACAGACAGTGACATTAGAAACTAAAAATAATAAGAATAATAAGAAGGAAACTACTAAATATATGCTCAAAATTCTTGAAGAGCTAACAAAGAAAGAAAAGAACAAATTTGAAAAAAAATAGAACTTGTAAGTAATATATGTATAATAATTGAACTGAAAACTCAATAGAAAGACTAAAGAAGATTATACAGAGCTAAAAAGAGAATTAGTGAACTGGGAGAAGGATCTAAGGAAATCACCTAACATGCCACAGAGGAAGCTTATGCAGCTAGTGATAGTGACTGGCAGGGAGCACCAGAGATTTTCTGGGATGTTTGTGACCTTCTCCTTCTTATCCTGGAGAATAATTAAGAATGCCATGTTCACTTTGTGAAAATTCATAGAGTTGTAAAATTAAGAGTGATCTACTTCTATAAAGAGGTAAAAAATGTTAGGTATAAGTACACAAAATATGGGATATGTAACATCTGAAATTGTAAAGGGGAAAGGTAATATAAAACGTTCTATCAGTTTTAGGGAAGTCAAAAATGGAATGAAAACCAGGAAAATGAACATGATGAGTAGATAGACAAAACACAAAATAAAATGACTGAAATAGCCCAAATATAAATTTACCTCTTTGAATACAAAGGACGTTAGATTTGATAAAATACTGTAACAAATTTTATTTTAAAATATCATACTTAAAAATAATGACTAAGACCTATCTCTTTGGAAAACAGGAACAAAATAAGATTTTTTCTTTAAGCTTCTCAGGGTTCTACCCAGTAGAAAGAAAAGAAAAGGAAATATGGGGCATTAGCTTTGAAAAGAAATAAATAGAATTCTCATAAAACTTACCAATATGAAAGGCCATTTGGAAAAACCAAATCCTTAAAATCAGACTTCACCAAGATTGCTGGATACAACATAAATATTCAAAAATAAACCTGTGGTGAAGTCTATGGATAAGAAAAATGTTATGTGTTCCTTTCCAATCTAGTTTTTCTTACTTTTTCCTTCTTTATTGTACTAGCTAGAACTATGAACTCAACGTTGAATAGACAGAGTGAAAGCAGATATACTTGCCTAGGCCCCAATCTTAGGGTAAAAGCATACAATCTTTAATATTAAGGATAATGCTATTTTTTTTGCAAGTAATCTTTGTGTTTTATTTTGCAGTTTCTATTGTTTTGTCTTCAAATCCACATCTTTTCTAGTGCAATGTATAATCTTATGTTAATCTCATCCAGTGTATAATTTCGTCTCAGATATTGCAGTTTTTGTCTCTAGAATTTTGATTTTTTTGAACATATGAAATACAGCTACAATAATGGCTTTAACATCCTTTTTCACAACTTCTAACATTTGTCAGTTATCTGTCAGTTTCCAATAATTATTTTTTCCCCTCATTAGAAGTCACATTTTCCTTTTTCCTATCATTCCTAGTTCTATGATTGGATGCCAAACATTTTGATTTTTACATTTAAATGGTGCTATCTGGTTTGATTTCCTAAAATATTTTTGATATTTGTTCTAGGAGGCAAAACTGAACTGCCTCATTTAGCTACCTAAAAACAGCTGGATTCATTTTGGTCTTGCTTTTATGATTTTTTAAGGTGCTTCCCAAACAGTGCTGAGTTCTGGTCTAATCGTTCCCCATTGCTGAGGCAAAACCCTCCTGAGTATTCCATTCGGGGCTTTATAAATCTTGAGATTTTTCAGTCTGGCTGATGGGAACAGGTACTATTCACTGCCCTTTGTAAGCACCAGGCACTGTCCTCTCTAATCTTGTCGAATGTTCTTCCCCCACATCCTCAGGTATTCCCCTCACAGGCACGTGCTGCCCTGTACTTCATTGAATACTCAGGGGAGACTCTGCAGATATCCAGAATTTTCTCCCTATGCACTTTTCTCCTCTCCAGTACTTTCTCTTGTAAATTATAGCCACTTAGCTCTCCCTAGGGGCTCTTCTCAGCTTCCTAAACTCAGGGAGTGTCCAGGATTCTGCACCATGCATAGAACCTTCCTCAAGGCAATAAACTGGGATAAATGCAAGGCTCTTCTGGCTTGCTTTCCTTCTTTCAAACTATCACTGTTTATTGTTGTCTGGTGTTCAGTGTCTTGAAAACTATTTTTTAGGGCAGTGAGAATACTCTGCATGATAGCAAAAACATTTGTCCAAACCCATAGAATGAACAACAACACAAAGAGTGAATCCTAATGTGAACTACGGACTTTAGGTGCTTAAGATGTGTCAATGTAAGTTCATCAGTTGTAACTAATACATCACTCTGGTGGGGGATGTGGATAACGGAGGAGGCTATTCATCTGTGGAGTCAAGGGATATATAAGAAATCTCTGTACCTTCCTCTAAATTTTGTCGTGAATATAAAAATGCTCTAAAAAATAAAATCTTAATTAAAAAAGACACACTATCTGAAAGGTAAGTAAAAGAGACAAAAGGAGGAAAATGAATGATAACTACATAAATGATTTTCAACTTTATTAATCAAGAAGTGTAAATTAAAACAATAAGTTTTTCCCATCAGATAAGACTTTAAAATGGGCAGGGACTTTCTCACATACTACTGGTAAAAAATATAATTTAACACAAATGTTTCTGCAAAGAAACCTGGAAAATACATTTTTAAATATGCAAAAATTCCACTATTGTTTCTTTTTTTTTTGGTCTGTGCTCCTCGGTTGATACAAATGGGATTGCAGATCTGTTACCTGTTATTATATTTTGGCCAGAGCTTGTGTTTTATTAGCTATCATTTTCAAATATATTTACTTTCATTTTTGTTTGATTGTTATAAAATGTGTATCTCCTCTCTGCTCTCTGTTTTTCTCATTACTCTAATATTGTTATGTTATATATTTCTCTTTTCCATCTTTGGTTTCTCCCTTACTCTTTTTTTCCCTATATCTTCTGCTTTGTTTCTTCCCACTAATCCCTACCCCGTATCTTTTTCCTGATACCTGAGAGTTCTTGTTTTATACCTTCTGGATTCCTAGATATATATTTCTGAGCTATTATATATCTAATTTTAGCTGATCTTCCAATGCCTGCACAATTTTTAAAAATTTCTTTTTCTCCACCTATATATATTAAATTATTGTTTTTATCTTTGTTGCTGTTTATTTCTGGTGTTTTCCCATTATTTATTGAAACATCTGGTTTATTTTTATCTTTTTTTCTTGGAATACACTTGCATGGGGTTAGATTTTGTTTTATTCACTGATTTTTGTAGTATCCTATGTTTAAATGATGAGGGTTTTCCAGGGAAAATAGCTGGGGCCCATTTTCAAACTTATGGCTTTTTCAAGCATTTGCTACCTGAAGGTCCAGTGGTTTTGTCCTGCTCAGTTTTAATTCTGTAATTAGTATGTGGTTTCTGTGTGAGCCATTTTCCTTTGTAAGAGAGTATTAGCTTGATATATCTGAAATTCTCAGTAGGATATGCTGAAATAGCAATATTTAATCTTCTATATCTGCTCACACGTTTTTGCATTGCAATTATTCAGCCTCTGTGAGGAATTTTCCCAGTTTCACTGGTCATTCTCATTGCATCTCTTCATGTTTCCACTCAGGTTGGAATACACCGCACTAAGTGGTAATAATTTTTTGGCTACTTTTTTGGAGGGGGAGAGTTGTTTACATGATTTAAGGTTATTTTTGTATTTTATTTTCACTCTGCCATTCCTACCACCAGCTGCTGTTCCACTGCTGCTGCTTTGGTGGTTCAGTCAACCTCATTCTTATTTTGAGATTTGTGGGCATTCTCGTTGCCTCATTTTTAAAAGACGTGATGAGTATATCTTTTTCTTTTTCCCGTCGTGTTGACTTATTTGGTTTTTAGAAGGAGTTTGGGGATTATTTTAAAATACTCAAGTTTACTATATGTAAAATTGTGAGAAAATAGAGCAAAAATTAAAAGAGAAGATATTTAATAAACAAGTCAATAACTGTAGTAAGAATACTACTTATAAAGGAATAAATCTAACAAAGGAAGTATAATATATTTATGGAAAATGCTTATAAAGCTTTTGAAAATAAAAGAATGCTAAATAAGTGAAGATATATATTGTGTTGTGGGTGGCACACCTCAGCATTGCAAACATGCCAGTTCTGGCCAAGCAATTCTATTCATCCATTGTATTTCACAGAATTTGATCAAACGCTTACTAAAATGTATGCAAAAATGAAAAAAAAGCCAAGATTAGAAAACACATTGGTAAAGAAGAAAAGTAAAGGGGAGCTTTATCAACACTTATTGTAATGAAGGTATTTGTAAGATTACAAAAATATAAATATTAGTAATGCACAAAAGAAAATTTATTGACACTTATATGGTATACTTATTCTAGCAGGAGCAGGAACATCACAAAACTGAAAAAATGTTCACTTTAGTGGAGTAAAGGTGAGAAATGGGATTGTAAAGATACTTAAGAGACTTCAGCTTCTCTTATAATATTTAAGTACTTTAACAAATATTAGAATTGCATATGTCAAAATGTCTGCATCATTAAATCTGAGTTATTATTCCTAATGTACTAGGCATATTTTCCCCTCCTCCCCCCGCTTCTTTTTCTCCTCCTCCTCCTCCTTTTCCTCCTTCTCTTTCTCCTCTTCCTCCTTCTTCTCTCTCTCTTCCTCTCTCTCTACAGGAAAAGAGACGTTTTTTCAAATATACCTGAATTATTTGGTTGTTTTTCATTGGTCAGTAGACAGTGGTCTTGATTTTGAAAGACTAAGAAAATGTTTATATTGCTCTATTTCTCTCCTCTAACTTCCTGCTTTTATTTTGGTTGGTAGTGTGGATGGAGTCTAAGAATAGAATTTATGAGGAGAAAACAGCTGTTAGCACTGAAATGATAAGTCCATTAACTGTCCTTACAATATGCATTGTGCATAATTGCATGATTCAATTTTATTTAAGTTTAAAGCTTTTTAAAGAGTGTAGCAGTAAATACTAGACTACTAGGCACTAAAATCTATGATGAATAACCAGTTTTGGATTACACTTTAAACACTGCAAAGCTATTTATTCTTTAAAAAGAGGCAAAAAATAAAGTATTGGCTAATCAGACTAGCTAAACATCATTCATACAGAGAAAAACTACTTGTTGGGGGTTGCACTAGCCATTTTTACGACTTATGTTTGAGGCATAGTAATGGCAACACAAATAATATGGTGGGCAAGAGATATCTGTTACTCGGTTGGAAAAGCTGAAAAGGTGATCCTGAAGTGGAGCTTAATATTCAGTTACATTTAGGTAAAACAGATCCTCTGAATAGTGGGTGAATGTGGTCTATAACCAATGACATTTAATAAAGTGGAGTCCTAGTAATAATGTTATTTTATACATGACCTTTTAGATTATCTGAAAGATGTTTAAAACTGACATAGCACACGTAGTAAGTGATGGTTGATCCAATTTCTCTTATATAGCATGTTAGAACTATCTATAGGGACAAAAATGAAAAAGCAACGCATTAAGCATTTTCGCTGTCTTCCAAAATTTTTGGTCATGCCACATGACACTTTGGCAAATTTGCACATATCCACAGCTAATCTGAGTCTTGGAAGCTGCCTGGTGATACTCCCAGAACACCAGAGGATAAAAGACATATAAAGAAAGAGCTTCTACAAGGCCATCTCCTACTCACTCCCCTCCATCTCCCCTGGGAGGTTATCATGAGACAGTTTCTCATCACCTCCTGGGTTCTGATGAGATAGGAGGCTTCTGGAACTCCACACTCAGAATAAAGCTTCAAAACATAAAACTGCTCAGCAGCAGTCAAGAATCAGCTCCTCAGCAATATAGTATCCCACTACTCATATTGTAGTCATTTGGCCCCTTTTGTTTCAGTGTCATCCTTTTTGGTGTTGGGACAAAGACCATGGGAAGCTGGCACCTTTTGCTAATTTTTGTTTCTCTATAAAGTCTCTGAATCTAAAAGCGACTCCCTGTATCTTTACTAATAAAATCAGTCAGGACTTGGACTGGTTTTATCTTGTGTGTGCTTGACAAACCTGTATTAAGAAATAAATTTTGCATCACTGAAACGGGAAAACAGGTCATCTTCCCAGCACTGAATCAATAAGGTTGTTAGTCCTGCTTCATGAGTCCTTGCATTCCATTCCTTGGAACCCATCCCGCGCGCGCACACACAGACACACTCTCTCTCTCTCTCTCTCTCTCTCGTTCTCTCTCAGAAGTTATAACACAGTCCATGGATATTCCTGATATCTGAGTTCTTATCGTCCTATTTAAGTGCATTATTTTATCCAGAAATAAGATTCTGTCAAGGGTCACTTCTCCCAGGAATTGAAACAGTGCCCCTGAAATACAATTTTTGCAGCTAAGTCTTAATGTCAAGTTTATCTCTGGATCTGACTACCCAGTTGTAAGGAGCACCTCATATTACCTGTTAGACTGTATGATTTCTAGCTTTAATTAATTTAATTTATATTGGTTTTACTGCTATATTCTCATACATAGAATCGTATTAGGTACAGTGTAGGTGCTCAATTATAATTTTTGATTGGATAAAAGAAATATTAGAATAGTGTGGTGTAATATAACATAGACTAGGACAGTTTATCCCAGGGTGTGGTGAAAAACTTGCCAGTAATTTAGAAAGGTGCTGACTTAATTTCAGTCTTATGAATTAAAGTGAGAAAGAATGACACTGCCAAAAAGAGTTTACATGGCATCTTCAGTGCCTTGGAATACTGTACGGGGTAAGGAATAGAAGGTGTAGGGATCATGTTGTCCTCTCTTCTTTCAGTTGAAGTTTTGAGAAGAAGAGAAATAATAAAGAAAACATTAAAAAAATCCTCTATAAAATTTTAATAACAATATTTACCATTGAAAACTCTACTTTGTGTTACTAAGATAGTGAGCTTAGGGTGGGGATAAAGACAGTTTTCTTAAACTATTTTTAAATAATATAGAGGTTGGCAAGAGAAATGCTGACCTGGACTAACAACCTTTTATTTCTATCTTATTGAGAAAATTTTAAAATGCACTCAAGAACAAAGACTAAATTATGAATGCATATAATCCATCCTCCAATATTAAGAGCTGTTAACAGTTTATCACATTTAATTTCTGTGTTTTCATTAAATACTTAAATATTATATACATAGCTAAAGTTTATTTTATTCCTTATCATTTTTTCCTATCTATCACTATGCCAACAATCACTACCACAATAATCAAAAAGATCATAAACATAGATGAGACAGGATTTAACTCAGGAGAAGAATGTTTTTGGGTTTTTTGTTTTTTTGAGAGAGATGCTGGTATTCTGAAATTCCAGCCCACCTACCAGGAAGGGTGGGTTGTGACTTCCTCTAATCTTAAGTCAAAAAAGCAGAGCTTCCTCAAGATTATTTGGAGGTGGCAGTTTGATTTGTGGTTCTTTTTGCACTTGTGGAAATCCAGAGCAAAAGATGACATACTGGCCAGATACTTTGGGATCACATTCAATAATGCTTTGGGATCAGCCTCCACTCTCACAGTGTGTCCATACAAAGAATCTCAAAGTTATCCATGAACTACATCGAAAGAAAATGTTGGGGAGGTTACTGCCTTTCTAATTTTGTCCTATAAACCATCAAGAGGAGCGATAGGCTTCAGCAAAGGAGGAACTGGAAGTGAAATGCTGGATTCTTAGCATCTGAGGAGGGAGTAGATGTGACTTAAAGAAAAGAATGCATTCACCTAACCAAAGGAAACCACAGGGAGAGGCCAGCAGTGGTAAGGAGTCCCATTCCACTCATTCTCCCACGAGCTGGTCAGAAACCACGATTATCATAATGAAAAACGAGAGGTAGATGTTTAGGTTGGAAAAGGTAGAAGAAAAATAATGGTTATATTTCTACTACTTCCTGAGGAAGCCCCTCAGTTAATATTTAAACAATTTCAGAGTTTTGATATTACATGGCACTGGACATAATAATTATCAAGACAGGGCAGTATTTTACAAGGATACATTACTGTGGGTATTTTTATTACTGAGTTCTGAGAAGAGCCAAAAGCCTGCTCAATATGTATTCAGTGACAGGAAAGCAAATGTAAAGATATATTCCACAAGTCACGCTTATTCAATGTACAAGTAGAAAATCTAAATTATCAGCAAAATTACAGTCATATAGAAGAATGGTATTCATGTATTAACACTGTGATTTTTTAAAAAAAAGCAATCATAGGGATGATTGCTAGCATCTAACTGAACAAGAATATGAAACAAGACTGAATTTTCACTATGATTTCAATTTGTATCTGTGTGTATACATGCACATGTGAGTTTATGTGAAGGAAAGTGTCCGATTAACACTAACATGCTTCTGGAATTATGGATAATATTGTCATCATAATTTTAGTTTTCTATATTTCCCAGTTCTCTATAATATGGCCTTATAGATCTTATAATCAGGAAAAATAATAACAGCCAACATTTAGCTTAAAAATAGCTTAAAAAAAGCCTCTAGAATGCAGGAGAATATGAGATCTTAACATGAACAAAGTGAATTTTATGATTAAATTAAATAGGCAAAGAGGGAAGATTTTAATTATGAAAAGTATATGTAATGGACTGAATCATGTCCTCCCCAGATTCATATATTGATATCCTAACCCCCACCACTCAGCACCTCAGAATGTGATTGTTATTTGCAGATAGGGCTTTTTTTGAATTAAAAAAAATTTTTTTTAATTGAAGAGTAGTTGATTTACAATGTTGTGTTAGTTTCAGGTGTATAGCAAAGTGATTCAGTTTTACATATATATATATTATTTTCAGATTCTTTTCCCTTATAGCTTATTACAAAATATTGAATATAGTTCCCTGTGCTATACAGTAGGTCCTTGTTGGTTATCTATTTTATATATAGTAGTACGTATATGTTAATCCCAAACTATCCCTTAGATATGGCTTTTTTTTTTTTTTGAAGTTTAATATTATTTATTTATTTATTTATTTATGGCTGTGTTGGGTCTTCGTTTCTGTGCGAGGGCTTTCTCTAGTTGCGGCAAGTGGGGGCCACTCTTCATCGCGTTGCACGGGCCTCTCATTATCGCGGCCTCTCTTGTTGCGGAGCACAGGCACCAGACGCTCAGTAATTGTGGCTCACGGGCCCAGTTGCTCCGCAGCATGTGGGATCTTCCCAGATCAGAGCTCGAACCCGTGTGCCACCAGGGAAGCCCCTTAGATACGGCTTTTAAAGAGGTATTTCAGGTTAATTGAGGTCAGCAGAGTGGGCCCTAATCCAATATGACTGGTTTCCTTTTAAGAAGAGGAGATAAGGACACAGACAGGTAAAAAGAAGACCATATGAAGACAGAAGGAGAAGGTGGCCTTCTGCAAACCAAGGAGAGAGGCCTCAGAAGAAATGAACTCTGTTGGCACCTAATCTCAAAGTTCTAGCCTCCAGAACTGTGGGAAAATAAATTTCTTCTGTTTAACTCACCATTTGTGGTACTTTATTATGGCGATGCTAGCAACTAATACAGTATGACAGATAATTATGAGCAGCATTCATAACTCTGAGAAAAGAACCCAGCATCAAACACCATGAAGCAAAGCCTTCAGAAAACACAAGGAGAATAATAATAGGCATCATTTTACCTCTTTACTACAGAAATATCAAATAAACACAAAATAATAATTAGGGATATAAAATACCTAAATAACATGATTAACATAGCAAATCAACCTGATGCTAGAAATATCTTCTTTTCCAATCTCCACTGATTCCGAACATATATCATATTAGTTAATAATATATAAGAAATATAATTATATTTACCATATATAATTAGATTCAAGACAGAAGAGGAGGGTAAACTTGGTGACAAATAACTTCATTGTAAATGAAGGAGACAAATGAGGCAACGGTTAAAGAGGAACCTGGATCAAGAGAGGTTGGTTGCTTATATAATCATTTTAAACAACAGAAATAATATCATGAAAATAACCCAATAGAAAGGGAACAATTAGTAACATAGTAGAAAAAGAGATTTACCAGATTCTAGTCCATGTAGACATGTAGACATCATGTAGACAAATAGACAAGAGCAGATGCTATCTACTACACAAATGAGTAATAAATATTTGCTAGGAGTGCAGGGAACTCATCTAGAATAATAGTAAAGAAGGCAGAGTACCTAAGGCAGGTGTAGATGTGGCTATTAAAGGTGGAAAATTCTCTTCTCATTATTTCTGTTTTTTTCAGTGAAATAGGAAACAAAGTCATCAGCTGAGAGTGAAGGAGACGATTTTGGAAATTTATGGAGCAGAAGCAAGGATGAAATAGTCACCTTGGGGATTGAGAAAGTGACTGGACTAAGGAAAAATGTATGTTTGCCAAGTACAATTAAGGGCTCGGTTGAGTTTGGTAAAGTGAGAGCAGTGAGTATGACTGTATGTTTCTCCCCAGCCATGTTCCAGGTGCTCAGCTGTATGTGTAGAAAAAGTGAAGATTTGGATTTAACCAGGTCTTTGTGTGATTGTTAGTTTTTCTTTTCCTATAATGTGGTATTCCATCATTTTTATTCAGAAGGTTAAATATGCTTAAAATGTATCCAATGCCTTCATAAAGCAAAAAATAAGTAACAAGCCCTGCCTATGGATAGAGAAACTGGAGAAATGGCAGCTAGCAATGGGAGGGAAGCCAATCAATAAATAAGCCAATGTTATTTAACATTTTCCGTAAGTATATATTACCCATTCGACTTATATAGCGTCATATTACAAGTATATTTATAAATATTTTGATTGTAAAATGACAGGGCTGGATGAAATAAATTTTAGCTGTAAAACAAACAAAATTTTAATGACAAGCACAGGAGTTATAGGAGACAATAAGCTCTGTTTGTGAAAATGATTAAAAATGACTGCTAAAACTGGGGCTTCCCTGGTGGCACAGTGGTTGAGAACCAGCCTGCCAGTGCAGGGAACACAGGTTCGAGCCCTGGTCTGGGAAGATCCCACGTGCCGCGGAGCAACTGGGCCCATGAGCCACAACTACTGAGCCTGTGCATCTGGAGCTTGTGCTCTGCAACAAGAGAGGCCACGACAGTGAGAGGCCTGCGCACCGCGATGAAGAGTGGCCCCCGCTCACAGCAACTAGAGAAAGCCCTTGCACAGAAACGAAGACCCAACACAGCCAAAAATAAATAAATAAATTAATTAATTAAAAAAAAATGACTGCTAAAACCAACATATAGAATGAGCCAACTCAGATCTAAAGATTAGTGCCAATTTTAACATAACTATAGTATTTGTAAAAAAAATTTGCTATTTTCCACTTCTGGAAAAGTACATGCATATCTGGGTGTCAGGTTTTTCAAAAGCTAATTGGAGGGATTTATAACCAATAATAAAAACAAAAAATGGATAAACCTTAAAAAATGATACATAGAAGGTTGTGAAACTTTAACAACTGACTCGTATAGTTTCAATAATTTTATAAATATGAATCCTCATTTATTAATTTTGATTACAGTTCATGACATGATATAAGTGCAAAGGGAGCATATGGACTAAATTACTTTGCTTATAATAAAGTAGTGGAGACATCTACAGAGGGAAGAAATTGAACATGAAGAATTGAACATGCCTTTAAGAATATACAACGGAGAAAAGACAGTCTCTTCAATAAGTAGTGCTGGGAAAACTGGACAGCTACATGAAAAAGAATTAAATTAGAACATTCTCTAACACCATATACAAAAATAAACTCAAAATGGATTAAAGACCTACATGTAAGACCAGATACTCTAAAGCTCCTAGAGGAAAACATGCACAGAACGTTCTCTGACATAAATTGCAGCAATATTTTTTGGATCTGTCTCCTAGAATAATGGAACTAAAAAGAAAAATAAACAAATGGGACCTAATTAAACTTAAAAGCTTTTGCACAGCAAAGGAAACCTCTGACAAAATGAAAAGAGAACCTACTGAATGGGAGAAAATATTTGCAAACGATATGACCAATAAGGGGTTAATATCCAATATACATAAACAGCTCATACAACTCAACATCAAAAAACCAAAACAACCCAATTCAAAAATGGGCAGAAGAACTGAATAGACATTTTTCCAAAGAGGTAATGCAGATGGCCAACAGGTGCATAAGAAGATGCTCACCATTGCTAATCATCAGGGAGATGCATATCAAAACCCAATGAGATATCACCTCACAACTGTCAGAATGGCTATCATCAAAAAGAACACAAGTAACAAATGTTGGCGAGGATGTGGAGGAAAGGGAACACTTACTTGTACACTGTTGGTGGGAATGTAAATTGATGCAGCCACTGTGCAAAACAGTATGGAGGCTTCTCAAACAACTAAAAATAGAATTACCATATGACCCAGCAATTCCACTCCTGGGTGTATATCTGAAAAAAATAAAAACACTAATTTGAAAAGATACATGCACCCCAATGTCCATAGCAGCATTATTTACAATTGCCAAGGTATGGAAGCACCCTAAGTGTCCATCAATAGATGAATGGATAAAGAAGATATATATATATCATACACACACACACACACACACACACACACACACACACACACACACACACACACAATGGAATACTACTCAGCCATAAAAAAGAATGAACTTTTGCCATTTGCAGCAACATGGATGGACTTGTGGACTTGGATGGCATTATGCTAAGTAAAATAAGTCAGACAGAGAAAGACAAATACTGTGTATCACATGTGGAATCTAAAAAATACAACAAACTAGTGAATAAAACAAAAAAGAAGCAGACACACAGATATAGAGAGCAAACTAGTAGTTATCAGTGGGGAGGGTGGAGGGGGCAATATGAGGGGGTGTGAGGTACAAACTATTGGGTATAAGATAGGCTCAAGGATGTATTGTACAACACGGGGGCACACAGTCAATATTTTGTAATAATTGTTAAGTGGAAAGTAACCTTTAAAAATTGTATAAAAATTAAAAAAATTGAAAAATAAATAAACTACCTACAAATAAAAAAATGTTGAACATGCTTTTAAATTCTAACCACCATATTGTATGTACATACAATTGATTACAGATATAATTTTAATACTTGCAATTTTTTTCATTATTTGATAAATCAGAATTTAGTAAATTCAGAGCATACCAGATCTGTATGTACCCAAATATTGCACAATGCTGTATATATTATTGGCACTTGCCATATTTTTTCCTTAATAAACCTATTGTTTATTTCTTCACAGATGTGAATTATATCTTTATTGCTTTAGTTGCCATTACTTTTAACCATTCAGCCTCACTATGTCTAATAGTTTTATTCTTGAACCAGGCAGAGTTACCTCTCTAAAGATAAAAGAACTACTATTTTCCCCCTTGCTTTGTAAATTAGGTCATGTCAACATTTAGAGGTCTGTTCAAATTATACTGACAGTACCTCAAGGAACAAGTAGCAGGTAAGTAACATTATATCCAAATGTCCCAAACAAAGTTGCATTGTACGGTGTGTCCCAACTCAAGGAGGAGAAAGGAACACAATGTATTGCTTGGATGAGTCTAAGACATCTGCTGGCTACATTTGAAGAGCTACTCTGGGAAATTTTTTCAGAATTGTCAGTCCTATTTTTCAATGTACAATCAGGAGAAAGAAAAAAAAAAATGCAGGAAAATATCTGAGATCATTTCCAGAGTTTAGCTCATTCAAATAATGCTCACAATTAGATTATAACTACAAGTTCACAAAAAGACAAATAGGTATGTATATATACTATAGAAAAATGCTTTAGTGGTGCTCAGTGATAATGTCCTTTTAAGTAATAATAAATGGATAGTAAAGTCATATAAAATGTAACTATAAAGTAATGGTAAATAAATGATTATAAAACTAATATAGTATTTAGCTGGATAAAATTATTTATTACAAGTCAGAAAGGGAAAGAAAGAATGCAAATAACATTTTATTAAATGTTATTTTTGGATTTGAAACTGTCACATCTTTATAGACTCTGTCTTAAGATCTCTCCTTTTTTTTACTGTTCAACTACATGAATAAATGATACCAAAAATGCTAGTAATGAGAATTACACTTTTTTTTGGCTACAGGCACCATTTCCAAAGACACCAAGAAGTGAATATAATTTAATTATATTTGTGTGCTACACAATGTTTTATGTATACATTACTATGAAAAAATACATACAGACAGAAAGTTCAATCTCAATAAAGAGTTAAAGTAAATGAATAAAAAAGCAATGTCTGATAATATGGGATTGAAAGTCTGAAAAGGATCTTAGCCACTTGAAAAGTCTTCCTCTTTTTACAAGTTCTATAAAAATAGCCAGTGATTATATTTTTAGAAGTGGTTTATTCCTTTGACCAGCTTCGTAAAAGATAAAAGACTGACTCAAGTCTCTTCCAATAAATTTCTTTTGGTTCAAACTTGTGACTTAACTGGCCATTCCATCTAAGTCTTTCTCCTTTGGCACTATTCCTTCATTGCTCTTTCTATCCCTTTCCTCTAGAGGTGATCTGCTACATCAGTAACCTTTACTTCATTTTAAAGAACTGTGTCATTTTTGTGTGTGAGAACAAAAAGGACTAAAAGCATCTTCCTAAAACCTTCACTTCTTTCTTGCATTAATAGAAGCTTAAGTCATGCTGATACTTTAGGGCTGATGTAAGAAACATCAGTTCTCTGCATACCAAAGCATCTGATCTTTCTTCTTTCACGTTTGGTAACAAAAATAATTCTTTGCATTTGTATAGACAATGACTTACAAAAAATTTCACATTAAAAAAAAAATATATATATATATACTAATAATCCTACTCATAGGCTCATTTTGGCTACATATTCCTCATAGGTAGGATTATTTCTCCTGGCTTCATCTAATTGCCTTCCTTCTTTTGTCCCTTTATACAGATTTTTCTTAAATTAAAAAAAAATCACTTTAACATATATATTTCCTATGTTTTCTTAAAGAACTTTTGGAAAAAAAATTCTGACTAGAAATAGAAACCAATTATTTTCATTTCCAGATGAGAAAAATAAGACTCAGAGAGGGTAAATGTTTTCGTTAGGGGCATGTGCGTTTTTGTTTTTGTTTGTTTGTTTATATTTGTTTATATTGCCCAGGCTGGCCCTCTTTTTAAATTAATTTTTTTTCTTTTTATGATTCTTCTGAAAGATGTTCTCTAATCATTAAAGAAAGCATAAATGTTTCCTAAACAAATATATCAGGTTAAATTTAAAATAAGGGTTAATATCCAGTAACTATTCTATATCTCCAATTCTTCTCTAATATTTATTTTCTTATTAATGTCTAATGTATACCTGAAACAAAAAGACTGCTAGACATTTCTCCAGCAAAGATGGATTTATTTGGGATCAGCAAAGAATTGCAGATAGGGATATGCAACCATGGTGAGACACGTTCAAGTCCTCTCATAGCAAAGGAAAGAGAAAATTTTTATAGGGAGGAAAAGAAAGTTGGGAGAGGTAGTAAACAAAAAGTCCATGGCTTTTCACTGGCTGGGTACTTGCCAGGAAAGAAGAGGAATCTTTTTCCTGTTGGACTCCGCTTTCATCTCAGGGTGTGAGAGCTCCCCCTTCTGGTCGCTCAACTCTATTTAATTGACGTTTCCGTTTAATTTTTTACTCTAATTAAACATGCCGACATCTGCTTTTTCATCCTCTTGGATACTAATCTCAAATCTGTTTTGACTGTGCAACCAATTCTTAAACATATCATGATTCGTATTCCCATTATACTTATATTGACTTATTTATATATTTGATAATATAGTACTGTACAAATACATTTATACAATATGAAGCATGCTCTCAAAATTTTAATTGATTAAGTAAACATAAAAATGCACATCTAAATAATTATTGTGCTCATACCAGTTGTTTCTAAGTTATAACTTGGCCAAGATACGAATAATTTATTTAATAATATGTGAGACAAGGCACATAATTGACAATAAATGGAGATAATAAAGTGAACAAAATGCATCTGAGACCTTACCTGAACCTTATCATCGTCCTGTTGAAAGATGAGGCATAGAACAATTTGAATATACCATTTTCAGCATTCTGACGTTCTGTTCTTTCACTTAGTCCTATTATAATGACTCTGTGTATACATCAATACTGTGTTTATATATTTTCTTTTAAGCATCTACAGTCTACCCCACCTCAACTCCACCCTCTTTTTATGTGGAATACACTCCTTAATCAATACCCATATGTCTGGTTTCTTCTACTCTCACCATTCTTGTTCTGCCTGCTCTTACTACTGGCTCAATTTGGCTACACATTTCTCTGATTTTAATCCTAGGCTCTAACTGGAGAGAATATAACAGAAAACTAGTTAATATGCAATACTGCACGTGTATGGGCTTCACATTCAGCTGGGACTTCAGCACTTTTTAGCATTAATCTTTTTTTGTGTCTGCTATATTTTACGTTTCTGTAGCTGTTATGTCAAAGATTCACCACTCAAATCCTCTCTCTCCCTCACTCCTTTCTTTGTTGAAAACCTTACCTTACTTCACAGGGAAAATGAAGGCCATTATATATCGACTTTAATTTACCCATCCATTTAGCAAATATTTTTCGTGCTCCTTTCTATTTTGGATATATAGCAGTAAAAAGTGTTGTTCTGGGCCCTTACAGTTAGTGAGGAAGACTGATGTGGCAGACTCCTAGTTGTCCCCCACGATCCTCCTTTTTCATTATAACTGAGTTTAGTGCATGGCCATTTAAGGGTGATATGGATGCAGGTGCCATAACAAGTATTTTATTTTATTTCATCCTTATTTTCTGACATTTTATGTAATTAATCTATAATAGTTGTATAATTCTTAAAAGTCTTCTATGAGAAACAGAAATTAATGGCTATCATGTAAAGCTTAATAGGTGCCAAACACTATGCTAAGTGCTGCACATGGATTATTTTGTTTGGTCCTGGTCACATACTCATGAGGGTTTGGTGATCACTAGGTAGGCAAGCCTGTGTAAATATAATGTGAAAAGCTGAGGTTTAAAAGGGTTGAGTAATTAGCTCAAGGTCAAATATCCAGTAAGGATTTGGATCTGTGGTGTAAATATAGAAAAACCTGGCCAAGAAGCACATATAATCAATTTACAAGAATAAGAATTTCTAAGTATCAGAGCATTTCTAAACTATAAATTTATCCCTGGCTGCACTGACTGAAAAGTTAATGCTAAACAACCTTTTCCACTTTCATGGCTGACAAAGGCACTTAAAACTAAGAACAAAATTTTGGTGTGTCCTAAATGACTCAACAAGATGGTCACCATTTATTTCCCACCAATCTCATATTGAACCACTATCTCCTAGACTCAAACTCCAGCCACATGGGCTCTTTTTCATGTCTGTTCAATAAATGCAACATAATCTCTTCTAGGTCAAGTCTTTTTGCATGTGATATTCTTTCTCTCCGGAAAGATCTTCACAACCTTGTGTCCCTATCCTACTTTTCATATTGTACACCATAAAATCTATTGCCATGATTGTAAGGCACAATAATATTTTAATTTAACTCTTTACTGATAACTGTAGATTCCATACAGTTCTAAGAAATAATAGAGATATTCCTGTAAACCTTTCACCTACTTCCTGCCACTTAACACCGTGCAGGATTACAGTACAATATCACAACCAGGAAATTAATATTTATACAAATATTATTCAGTGTTTATTATACCCATCAACATTATTCAGTTTTCACCAGTTTTACATGCACTCATTTGTGTGTATTTTCACACAATTTTATCATGAGTAGAGTCATGTGACTACTGCCATAGTCAACATACAGAACAATTCCATCACAATGATCCCATGTTATACTCTTTCATAGCCACAGCCACCTCCCTTCCTCCTGGCAACTACTAATCGCTCTCCATCTCTACAGTACTGTAATTTCAAGGATACTGTACAAATGGAATGCATGTAAGCTTTTAAATTTTTTCTCTTTTTTACTTTTTTGGGTAATACATTTTACAATTTTTGGACACCTTTAGCTTAACAGGAAAACTGTTAAGACGGTTCAGAGAGTTCTGACATGCCCCACACCCAGTTTCCCGCTATTAACACCTTACATTAATACAGGATAATTGTTACAATTAGTGAAAAATACGATACATTATCATTAAAGTAGATTCTTTATTCATATTTCTTAGTACTTACCTAAATGTCATCTTTTCTGTACCACCGCCCCACCCAGAATACCACATTACGTTTAGTTATCAAATCTCCTTAGGTTTCCCGTGACTGTGACAGTTTCTCAGAATTTTTCTCTTTTGGATAACCTTGACAGTTTTGAGGAGTGCTGTTAAGGTATTTTGATGAATGTCCTTCAACTGGATTTGTCTCATGTTTTTTTCTCATGATCAGGCTGGGGTTATGGGTTTTGGGGAAGAAGACCACAAAGGTAAAGTGTCATTTTCATTTTCATTATCAGGGATAGCACAGGCTATCGATATGACTTATCACTGTTGATATTAACCTTGATCACCTGAGGTAGTATTGGTCAGGTTTCTCCAGTGAAGTCTTTTTTCTCCCTTTCCAAAATGGTAATTTTAGGAAGTCACTATGCCATAGTCCATACTTATGAAGTGGGAGTTATGCACCACTTCCTTGAGGGTGAGGTGTCTGCATAAATTACATGGAATTCTTCTGCAGGAGATTTGTCTCTTCTCCCGCATTTATTTATTCAATCATTTACTTAATCATTATAGATTCATGCGTACTTATTCTATACTTTAGATTCTCTTCCAATACTATTTATTTCGTTGTTTAAATTGTTCCAGCTTTGGGCGCTCATCTAATTGGCTCTTGGGTCCCTTTCACATACCCTCCCGTCACTGTTTTGTTCGCTTCCTTATTGTTAAGTCCCTCACTTGCTGACAACACGAGAGGTTCCAGGCTCATCTTTTACATTTACTTCATCAGTTCTAGAATCAGCCATTTATCCAAGGATCCCTGGCTCCTCATAGCAGAGAATGGTATTAGAAACAAATATCTGAGTGCTAGGTGTCCTCAGTATATACATGTTTCAATAGTAGTTTGTTCCATTTCATTAACGAGTAGTATTTCATAGTATAGGCGTATCATTGTTTAATCATTCAGGGGCGGAAGGACATCTGGGCTGTTTCCAGTTTCTGGCTACTTATAAAGTTGCTAGGGCACATTCATCTTCTCCGGATTAAATGCCCAAAAGTGCAATTTCTGCGTCACAGGGTTAGTGCATGTTCCGTTTTATAAGAAACCGGCTAAACCTCTTCTACAGTGCCTTACCATTTTATATTCCACTCCCACCAGCAACGTACAAGTGAACAAGTTCCTCTGTATCCTTGCCAGCATTTCAGATCATTTTAAAGCCATTTTGATAGATGCATAGCGATATTTCACTTCGGTTTTATAATAATAGTTTTTGGGCTGCTGAGAAGTGAGGGCCAAAGGACTGAGAGAAATAAGCTCGCGCGAGAGAGTGTGGCGAGAGCGGGAGAGCCGGACATCACACTCTCGCGAGAAAACGCGCCTGCGCAGGCGAGAACTAGTGAGGCGGTCGCAATTTCGCGAGAAAGCCCGCTTGCGCTGGCGGTGGCCCGCGCACCACAAGAGAGAGCGCCGGAGAGGGTGAGAGAGAGAGAGAGAAAGGACTGTTAAGGATGTGCCACTGACTGTAAGTTATATCCTAAATTCAGAAATTTTAAAACCTGAGAGGAAAAAAGTGCAGCATAGAATCAAAAGTGACTAAACATCTCTTCCTCCTTCGTATCTCAGGTAAAAGGCCATTTTCTCACAGACTCTTTGCCTGGTTCTGTGAGCTTGATGAAGTCACCTACTTATGTCTTGTAGTTCTCCCTGTTTCTTTTTTCCAGAGTACTAATAATACTTTGTAATCATATGGCAAGGTATTTCGTTGACGCGTCCCGCTTCCTCACTACACCCCGAAGCTCCACAAGGGCAGAGAACGTATCTGCGCCGTTTCACACATTATCTCCACACTTGCTCGAGGATCTGGTATAGTGGTATTCAGTAAATACTGTTACATTAATACACAGACATATTCTTCATTAATTATTGCAATTTCCAATTCAGTAATTCAGTATTCTTGAAGTTTTGTTTACTCATTTATAAAACAGAAAATTGAGTTCAATCGGTGCTAAGACTGTCAACGGAAAGGACCACGAACTATAAGGAGGTAAAAAGGCAGTTTATTTGGAGTCTGAATTGCAGTTCGGGGATCTCAGATTCAGGAGGAACGCATAGTAGTGTCCTACCAGAGGAAAATGGGTAGGGGTTTTTATGGGAAAAAGGGGGAAGTTAATGCAGGCTTACATAAGTTGTTTACCAAGAATTTGGATTGGAGGGTAAAATTGTTCTGTACATATGATTGGGTTATAGACTGCGTCTCATTCGTTGCTACGGAAAAGTATGTTTTCTTTAGTGCAGGAAAACTTCAGTTCTCAGCATTATTCTTTCCTTTTGGCAACTCGGCAACCATTCAGCATTTTTAATTTAGAGTGCTCAGCAAAAGTCCAGCATGAGCAGCAAACCTGGAGGTCCTCGGTCATTCCTGACGTAGTTATTTTCACAAGACTCTAGATTTCCAGCTGCAGAGAGGGGATAATAAGAGACAAAGATATAAAGAGATGATTTCATTTTCAAACGCACTATTACATTAGAAAAGAAAAGCCATCAGTATTTCTTTTCTGTAAAGTATACAACATCCATATAATTCCATAAACAAGGCTAAGCAATTTGTTTTCCTTTTGGTATTTTTTATCTTTAAAAACCTCTTATTTTTATTATTATTATTTTTTAAACATCTTTATTGGAGTATAATTGCTTTACAATGTTGTGTTAGTTTCTGCTAAAGTGAATCAGCTATACATATACACATATTCCCATGTCTCCTCCCTCTTGGGTCTCACTCCCACCCTCCCTATCCCACCTCTCTAGGTGGTCACAAAGCACTGAGCTGATCTCCCTGTGCTATGTTCCCACTAGCTAGCTGTTTTACATTTGGTAGTGTATATATGTCCATGCCACTCTCTCACTTCGTCCCAGCTTACCCTTCCCACTCCCCGTGTCCTCAAGTCCATTCTCTACGTCTGCGTCTTTATTCCAGTCCTGCCCCTAGGTTCTTCAGAACCGTTTTTTTTTTTAAAATTCCATATATATGTGTTAGCATACTATTGTTTTTCTCTTTCTGACTTATTTCACAATGTATGACAGTCTCTAGGTCCATGCACCTCACTACAAATAACTCAGTTTCGTTCCTTTTTATGGCTGAGTAATATTCCATTGTATATATGTGCCACATCTTATTTATCGATTCATCTGTCGATGGACACTTAGGTTGCTTCCATGTCCCGGCTATTGTAAATAGTGCTGCAGTGAACATTGTGGTACATGACTCTTTCTGAATGATGCTTTTCTCAGGATATATGCCCAGTAGTGGGATTGCTGGGTCATATGATAGTTCTATTTTTAGTTTTTTAAGGAACCTCCATACTATTCTCCATAGTGGCTGTATCAATTTACATTCCCACCAACAGTGCAGGAGGGTTCCCTTTTCTCCACACCCTCTCCAGCATTTATTGTTTGCAGATTTTTGATGATGGCCATTCTGACTGGTGTGAGGTGATACCTCATTGTAGTTTTGATTTGCATTTCTCTAATGATTAGTGATGTTGAGCATCCTTTCATGTGTTTGTTGGCAATCTGTATATCTTCTTTGAAGAAATGTCTATTTAGGTCTTCTGCCCATTTTTGGATTGGGTTGTTTGTTTTTTTGATATTGAGCTGCATGAGCTGCTTGGAAATTTTGGAGATTAACCCTTTGTCAGTTGCTTCATTTGCAAATATTTTCTCCCATTCTGAGGGTTGTCTTTTTGTCTTGTTTATGGTTTCCTTTTCTGTGCAAAATCTTTTAAGTTTCATTAGATCCCATTTGTTTATTTTTGTTTTTATTTCTGTTTATCTAGGAGGTGGATCAAAAAGGATCCTGCTGTGATTTATGTCATAGAGTGTTCTGCCTATATTTTCCTCTAAGAGTTTTTATAGTATCTGGCCTTACATTTAGGTCTTTAATCCATTTTGAGTTTATTTTTGTGTGTGGTGTTAGGTATAGAATTTCATTCTTTTACATGTAGCTGTCCAGTTTTCCCAACACCACTTATTGAAGAGGTTGTCTTTTCTCCATTGTATATTCTTGCCTCCTTTATCAAAAATACGGTGACCATATGTGTGTGGGTTTATCTCTGGGCTTTCTATCCTGTTCCATTTATCTATATTTCTGTTTTTGTGCCAGTACCATACTGTCTTGATTACTGTAGCTTTGTAGTATAGTCTGAAGTCCCGGAGCCTGATTCTTCCAGCTCCGTTTTTCTTTCTCAACATTGCTTTGGCTATTTGGGGTCTTTTGTGTTTCCATACAAAATGTGAAATTTTTTGTTGTAGTTTTGTGAAAAATGCCACTGGTAGCTTGATAGGGATTGCACTGAATCTGTAGATTGCTTTGGGTAGTGTAGTCATTTTCACAATGTTGATTCATCCAATCCAAGAACATGGTATATCTCTCCATCTGTTTGTATCATGTTTAATTTCTTCCATTAGTGTCTTATAGTTCTCTGCATACAGGTCTTTTGTCTCCTTAGGTAGGTTTATTCCTAGGTAGTTTATTCTTCTTGTTGCATGGTAAATGGGAGTGTTTCCTTAATTTCTCTTTCTGATTTTTCATCATTGGTGTGTAGGAATGCAAGAGATTTCTGTGCCTTAATTTTGTATCCTGCTACTTTACCAGATTCATTGATTAGCTCTAGTAGTTTTCTGGTAGCATCTTTAGGATTCTCTATGTATAGTATTATGTCATCTGCAAACAGTGACAGCTTTACTTCTTCTTTTCCGATTTGGCTTCCTTTTATTTCTTTTTCTTTTCTGATTGCTATGGCTAGAACTGCCAAATCTCTGTTGAATAATAGTGGTGAGAGTGGACAACCGTGTCTTGTTCCTGATCTTACAGGAAATGGTTTCAGTTTTGCACCATTGAGAACGATGTTGGCTGTGGGTTTGTCATATATGGCCTTTATTATGTTGAGGTAATTTCCCTCTGTGCCTACTTTCTGGAGGGTTTTTATCATAAATGGGTATTGAATTTTGTCAAAAGCTTTTGCTGCATCTTTTGAGATGATCATATGGTTTTTCTCCTTCAGTTTGTTAATATGGTTTATCACATTGATTGATTTGCATACATTGAAGAATCCTTGCATTCCTGGGATAAACCCCACTTGATCATAGTGTATGATCCTTTTAATGTGCTGTTGGATTCTGTTTGCTAGTATTTTGTTGAGGATTTTTGCATCTATGTTCATCAGTGATATTGGCCTATAGTTTTCTTTCTTTGTGACATCTTTGTCTGGTTTTGGTATCAGGGTGATGGTGGCCTCGTAGAATGATTTTGGGAGTGTTCCTCCCTCTGCTATTTTTTGGAAGAGTTTGAGAAGGATAAGTGTTAGCTCTTCTCTAAATGTTTGATGGAATTTGCCTGTGAAGCCATCGGGTCCTGGGGTTTTGTTTGTTGGAAGATTTTTAATCACAGTCTCAATTTCAGTGCTTGTGATTGGTCTGTTTATATTTTCTATTTCTTCCTGGTTCAGTCTCAGAGGGTTGTGCTTTTCTAAGAATTTGTCCATTTTTTCCAGGTTTTCCTTTTTACTGCCATATAATTGCTTGTAGTAATCTCTCATGATCCTCGGTATTTCTGCAGTGTCAGTTGTTACTTTTCCTTTTTCATGTCTAATTCTATTGATTTGAGTCTTCTCCCTTTTTTCTTGATGAGTCTGGCTAATGGTTTATCAATTTTGTTTATCTTCAAAGAACCGGCTTTTAGTTTTATTGATCTTTGCTCTTGTTTCCTTCATTTCTTTTTCGTTTATTTCTGATCTGATCCTTATGATTTCTTTCCTTCTGCTAACTTTGGGGTGTTTTTGGTCTTCTTTCTCTAGTTATTCTTGGTGTAAGGTTAGGTTGTTTATTTGAGATTTTTCTTGTTTCTTGAGGTAGGATTGTATTGCTATAAACTTCCCTCTTAGATCTGCTTTTGCTGCATCCCATAGGTTTTGGGTTGTCATGTTTTCATTGTCATTTGTTTCTAGGTATTTTTTGATTTCCTCTTTGATATCTTCAGTGATCTCTTGGTTATTTAGTAGTGCGTTGTGTAGCCTCCATGTGTTTGTATTTTTTACAGATCTTTTCCTGTAATTGATATCTAGTCTCATAGCGTTGTGGTCAGAAAAGATACTTGATACGATTTTAATTTTCTTAAATTTACCAAGGCTTGATTTGTGACCCAAGATATGATCTATCCTGGAGAATGTTCCATGAGCACTTGAGAAAAATGTGTATTCTGTTGTTTTTGGGTGGAATGTCCTATAAATATCAATTAAGTCCATCTTGTTTAATGTATCATTTAAAGCTTGTGTTTCCTTATTTATTTTCATTTTGGATGATCTGTCCATTGGTGAAAGTGGGGTGTTAAAGTCCCCTACTATGATTGTGTTACTGTCGATTTCCCCTTTTATGGCTGTTAGTATTTGCCTTATGTATTGAGGTGCTCCTATGTTGGGTGCATAAATATTTACAATTGTTATATCTTCTTCTTGAATTGATCCCTTGATCATTATATAGTGTCCTTCTTTGTCTCTTGTAATAGTCTTTATTTTAAAGTCTATTTTGTCTGATATGAGAATTGCTACTCCAGCTTTCTTTTGATTTGAATTTGCATGGAATATCTTCTTCCATCCCCTCACTTTTAGTCTGTATGTATCACTAGGTCTGAAGTGGGTCTCTTGTAGACAGCACATTTACGGGTCTTGTTTTTATATCCTTTCAGCCAGTCTATGTCTTTTGGTTGGAGCATTTAATCCACTTGCATTTAAGGTAGTTATCGATACGTATGTTCCTATTACATTTTCTTAATTGTTTTGGGTTTGTTATTGTAGATCTTTTCCTTCTCTTGTGTTTCCTGCCTAGAGAATTTCCTTTAGCATTTGTAGTAAAGCTGGTTTGGTGGTGCTGAATTCTCTTAGCTTTTGCTTGTCTGTAAGGGTTTAAATTTCTCCTTCGAATCTGAATGAGATACTTGCTGTGTAGAGTAATACTGGTTGTAGTTTTTTCCCTTTCATCACTTTAAATATGTCCTGCCACTCCCTTCTGTCTTGCAGAGTTTCTGTTGAAAGATGAGCTGTTAACCTTAAGGGGATTCTCTTGTATGTTAATTGTTGTTTTTCCCTTGCTGCTTTTAATATTTTTTCTTTGTGTTTAATTTTTGATCGTTTGATTAATATGTGTCTTGGTGTGTTTCTCCTTGGATTTATCCTGTATGGGACCCTCTGTGCTTCCTGGACTTGATTGACTATTTCCTTTAGCACAGTAGGGAAGTTTTCAACTATAATCTCTTCAAATATTTTCTCAGTCCCTTTCTTTTTCTCTTCTTCTGGGACCCCTATAATTCGAATGTTGGTGCTTTAATGTTGTCCCAGAGGTCTCTGAGATTGTCCTCAATTCTTCTCATTCTTTTTTCTTTATTCTGCTCTGCAGTAGTTATTTCCACTGTTTTATCTTCCAATTCACTTATTTGTTCTTCTGCCTCAGTTATTCTGCTATTGATTCCTTGTAGAGAATTTTTAATTTCATTTATTGTGTTGTTCATCATTGTTTGCTCTTTAGTTCTTCTAGGTTCTTTTTAAACGTTTCTTGTATTTTCTCCATTCTATTTCCAAGATTTTCGATCATCTTTACTATCATTACTCTGAATTCTTTTTCAGGTAGACTGCCTATTTCCTCTTCATTTGTTTCATCTGGTGGGTTTTTACCTTGCTTCTTCATCTGCTTTGTGTTTCTCTGTCTTCTCATTTTGCTTAACTTACTGTGTTTGGGGTCTCCTTTTCGCAGGCTGGAGGTTCGTATTTCCCATTGTTTTTGGTGTCTGCCCCCAGTAGCTAAGGTTGGTTCAGTGGTTTGTGTAGGCTTCCTGGTGGAGGGGACTGGTGCCTGTGTTCTGGTGGATGGGGCTGGATCTTGCCTTTGTGGTGGGTGGGACCACGTCCGGTGGTGTGTTTTGGGGGTATCTGTGACCTTATGGTTTTAGGCAGCCTCTCTGCTAATGGGTGGGGTTGCAACTCCTGTCTTGCTAGTTGTTTGTTAGGGTGTCCAGCACTGTAGCTTGCTGTTCGTTGAGTGGAGCTGGGTTTTAGCGTTGAGATAGAGATCTCTGGGAGAGATTTCGCTGTTTGATATTACCTGGGGCTGGGAGGTCTCTGGTGGACCAATGTCCTGAACTCAGCCCTCCCACCTCAGAGGCACACACCTGACCCCCGGCTGGAGCACCAAGACCCTGTCAGCCACATGGCTCATAAGAAAAGGGAGAAAAAAAGAAAGAATAAAGTAAAATAAAGTTATTAAAATAAAAAATAAAATAAGTTATTAAAAGTAAAAAAAATTAAAATGTAATTAAAACAAAGAAAGAAAGAAAGAAGAGAGCAACCAAACCAAAAAACAAATCCACCAATGATAACAAGTGCTAAAAACTATACTAAAAAAGACCCCAAAAAACAGACAGACCGAACCCTAAGACAAATGGTAAAATCAAAGCTATACAGACAAAATCACACAAAGTCCACCACCTCAATTTTGGGATGATTCATTGTCTATTCAGGTATTCCACAGATGCAGGGTACATCAAGTTGATTGTGGAGATTTAATCCGCTGCTCCTGAGGCTGCTGGGAGAGATTTCCCTTTCTCTTCTTTGTTCGCACAGCTCCTGGGGTTCAGCTTTGGATTTGGCCCCACCTCTGCATGTCGGTTGCCTGAGGGCATCTCTTCTTCACTCAGACAGGACGAGGATAAAGTAGCAGCTGAGTAGGGGGCTCTCGCTCACTCAGGCCGGGGGGAGGGAGGGGTATGGAATGCAGGTTGAGCCTGCGGTGGCAGAGGCTGGCATGATGTTGCAACAACCTGAGGCGCTCCGTGTGTACTCCCAGGGAAGTTGTCCCTGGATTATGGGACTGTGGCAGTGGCGGGCTGCACAGGCTCCCAGCAGGGAAGGTGTGGATAGTGACCTGCGCTTGCACACAGGCTTCTTGCTGGCTGCAGCAGCAGCCTTAGCATGTCATGCCTGTCTCTGGGGTCCACGCTGATAGCCGTGGCTCGCACCCATCTCTGGAGCTCATTTAGGTGGTGCTCTGTATCCCCTCTCCTTGCGCACCCTGAAACAATGGTCTCTTGCCTTTTAGGCAGGTCCAGACTTTTTCCTGGACTCCCTCCCTGCTAGCTGTGGCGCACTAGCCCCCTTCAGGCCGTGTTCACGCAGCCAACCCCAGTCCTCTCCCTGAGATCTGACCTCTGAAACCCGAGCCTCAGCTCCCAGCCCCCACCCAGCCCAGTGGGTGAGCAGACAATCCTCTCAGTATGTTGAGTGCTGGTCGGCAGCGATCCTCTGTGCGGGAATCTCTCTGCTTTGCCCTCTGCACTCCTGTTGCTGTGCTCTCCTTCGTGGCTCTGAAGTTCCCCCCCGCCCCCCCCGCCCCGCCACCTCCTGTCTTAGCCAGTGAAGGGGCTTCCTAGTGTGTGGAAACTTTTCCTGCTTCACAGCTCCCTCCCAGAGGTGCAGGTCCTGTCCCTATTTTTTTGTCTCTGTTTTTTCTTTTTTCTTTTGCCCTACCCAGGTACATAGGGAGTTTCTTGCCTTTTGGGAAATCTGAGGTCTTCTGCCAGCGTTCAGTAGGTGTTCTGTAGGAGTTGTTCCACATGTAGATGTATTTCTGATGTATTTGTGGGGTGGAAGGTGATCTCCACGTCTTACTCCTCCCCCATCTTGACGGTTTCCCTGTTTTCCTTTTGAAAAGTACCCCGTCCCCATACTCAGACATGGTCAAACTGGCCATGACGTCTCTGGTTTAGTTGGTCTAACTTCCCAGGAGCCTTCAGTCTCTAAGTATCTCTGGAAGGAGGCCATGGTTCCTGCTGTTTTTATAACCATCTAGAAATTAAGAGAATACTAAGACATAAAAAAGATATCACCCTCAGTACCCAATAAATATTTGATTTGATAAGATCTATCAGTAAGGAAAAACTTGTCCAAACAGAGTGATTTTGAATTTTATTAGTTATTGATCTACAGTTATAACATATTTCAGAAACCCTCTTATATATTGAGGTCAATACAAATTAATTTCAGTGTATTTATTAAAAATAGCTTCATGACACAAATTTACAGTCAAATTTATGACTGGTGGAATAAAAATAAATTATGTGCCATGGTTCAAGATAGCCAATGCATTAAAATCTGATGTGCTTGACATGCCCCCAATAAAAGAGAATGTTATAAATCATATTCAATATAAAATATTAATCAGTAAATGGCATGTCTGCATTTTTTATAGAAAAGGAAGCTAAAATTATAGTAAAAGTGCCTGGGTGGAGATGCGGGCATTTTCAAATTAAGTATAGGATATTCTTCAAACAATTTGTACTATGTTCAAGCAATTTTAAATCATTGTTGTTATATCATTGCATATTTTAGAATAAAGATTGATAGGGCATAATTTAATCTTATATATAGAAATAACTTGAGGGAAATGGAAAAATTTACTGGTTTATGTGAGCAATGTAAATAGTCTAACTGGGTAATTCAGGCCAGATTACTTCATATTTAAATAAATATCAATTTAGGTGCTTTTTTATTTATTTTCATTTGTCATAAGAAGGTCTGATGGATTCTTCCATCCCTCATCCCTCATTATTTCTTCTTTACTTTTAGTTATACAAATAGATTGCCACTGGTCTGCAATCTGCATCCCTAGTCTATCCTTATAAGGATACATTGAGTCCAGTTGCATGCAGGCAGCCTTAAAGAAGGTTGCCCTTGAGTCTCTTTATTTCTACTGAGTGGAAAAGTAATGGTCTATATCTCCTAAGGATAATGTGAGAATTAAATAAGATAATTTATGTGTAACAGAATAAAATCAGTTATTGTTAGTTATTAAATTATTATTATGCACATATAAGTTATGGATGTTTTTGGTCTTATGAAACATTGTTAAAAAAAATTGTTAAATTGACAACTTCAAGGAAAGTATAAATGGATTGAGGCCAGAATCTCCTATGCATTGCAAAATGTGTTCCAAAATTTGACTCTCTCTTGATAGCCAAAACAAAATAAGAAAGTATGACTATTAACATAATTTTCTGTGTCCATGAGAAAATGATGTGTGCTAAGTAGAGACAAAAATTTTAAATACCTATATTTTAAAGTAATTTCTTTCATGGACTTTTAATAAATGCATAGCAAGCTCTACATCTGTGTCTATCTTTCTGTCAGTATAATTTGAGGTGAAATTTCAAAGCTTAATGAGGTGAAATCAGTTCTGTAAAAGTTAGTGACAGTACAGTGCACAGGCAGGAAAGCAGAGTGTGTAAAGGATAGTGACCTAGTTTTGAATCCAGGTTTGGCTTCATCTGTGGATCCCCAGGCAAGTTATTTATTTCAAGCAAGTATAAAGCCTTGGACTGCCTTGAAGACTGATTATTCAGATTCATTCAGTGTCCAAGAAAACTTTTAAAATGGATTGAGATTATTTACATTAGTTATTTATACCATGATCATAGCCAAGTTTTCCAGAAGAGTCACCAGAACAAATTCCTCTTCATAATGGTAAAGCAGGTTTCTTACAACTGGAAGAGTCGTCTGCAGAAATAATAGACCCTCATAGGGAACTGGGGACTTAGAAAGCCTGAAGATGCTGGATTTCCCAATTTGTATGGTTGTCTTAGTAGTTTTTCACTTATTTTTTCATTTAAGAAAATTTATATCATTTATCTTTGTCAGTTGACATCTTTCCATCGATCTTTTCATCAACCTCAAAGGTTGGTGTCCGAATATGGATTAGCACAAAGACCTAGAACCTAAATATTAGGTTGATTTGGAGGAATTAGGAAAAACAACAAAAAAATCTTTGGGAAAGAAAATGATACTAGAAGGCTAGGGTTGCACCCAGACCATTCTGAGCAGATACCCTATATATATTTACCAGTGATAAAGGATTGTTTCAGTAGGATATGACCATTATATCCCAAGATTTGAGAAAGTTTATCATGCTGGATTAAAAATAAACTATAGTTCAAAATGGTAAAGTGTATATTTTTCCTTTAGATTCTGCAGTTCATTGGCTTTAACCGAAGGAGTAGAGACGCCTGAGAATTTCCAACAGAGACTGAAACTAAGAAGCCCTAAATCAGAAATCTATAGGTAAGTAAAACAAGAACTAAAACTGTGGATCCTTATGTTTTTGTGACTAAATATTTGGGGTGTTAATGTTAGAAATGTTGGTGTTCAGAGAACTCCTTCAACCCCATCCTCTCTGAAATAGAAGTTTATCGTAAGTAAAAACATACAAGAGCTGAGAAGTTCTTTTACTTTAACCAAGTTGAAGCTCTCTGAAAAAGGGAAAAGAAAGAGAGAACCAGACTACAGAGTCAGGAAAAGAAAATTTCAAGTATGGGATGAGTAGTTAATCTGTTGTTACAGGCTTTTCTTGGAATGACGTGCACACATGCAGCTTTATGACTTAAACTGATTATTACGCACACACATGCACACATGCATACACACTACACATTTTTTACTTTTTAAAAATTATCTTCAGAATACAGGATGTCAGAAATGATTTCGTATTTGGACCATGTCTCTTCCAGTGCAGAGTTAGAAGTACTCAGGTGACTAAGTATATAATGTATTATATAATGTATACATTATTTAATGTATATTATATACATTTTAGTAATAGTATTTTCATTACTAAAATGTATATAATATACATTAAATAATGTATACATTATATAATACATTATATTTTACCCCCAAATTTCTCTTTGAATGATAGAAGTGAATGCATGCTACATGGCCAGTGAGGGAGATTCTGAGAGTGTCTATTTGCGTAACATGTTAAAGCAATTTCACTATTACCAGAGTGATTCATGATGTATACTAAATGATGTGTACTAAATAGGTCTAAATATATGGTGATCAAAGAGTTAACTAACTTCTGTCCTTCAAGCATGGTTGTGTTTAGGGGAAGATATTTTGCTGCACTGGAGCCAAAAGAGATAAGTGGGAGAGGCTGGAAATATGCCCAGCTTCTCCAATCCCAAGGTCCTTGGGAAAATAACTTTTTTTCTTTTCTCATCCTCTTGAGGTGTTTTTCTAACGATGGTTTTTACCAAACTTTCTTAGGAAGTGAAAGCATTTGGCAAGGATATGGATGTTGGTGCCCAACCACTGTCCCCTCCCTCCCAACTACTTTTATTTCTTCATTTTTTAGGTATAATGTATGTAGGAGGTAAAGTTATATTGAAAAAAGTTTTTAACAAAAAAGAAAATTATTATATTGGAAAGAAAATTATTTAAGATAGTTATCAAAATATTAAACTGTTAGGAGCTCTGACATCAGTACTGTTGGCCAGGAGCAGCAAGTGAAGCGTATAGTAAAAAATCTGAGTAAGGATTGGAGCAGTTTCTGTAAGGAGTAAGTAAGGAGTTTGGAAGTCACCACTCTGTCCTAAGAACAAGTAAAAATCTGAACAGACTGAAAAATCAACACCTCTTTTTGTATCCAAAAGAGAGGAGTGATCACAGGGCAAATTGCTGTCCCCAGGGTTGGAGAGAAAGACAGGTGAATACAGGGAGTCACGGCTTACCAGAGCAGAGACGTACAAGCAGAAACCACTATAGGAACCAGTGGTGGGGAAGCAAGACTTGAACTGTGATTGACAAATTGTTGGAGACCCAGTATGGACAAGTCTGAGAATTAACAACTCCAGAGAAAGCCAGGGAGTTTCTTTCTCATAGGGAGGCCCCTCCAGTATTTTGGGATTTACCTCGAGGAGCTCTACCAGCCTCCCACATTACTTCTCAGAGAAAAATATCCTCAAGCTTTTGGCACGGAGAAAGGGGAAAAGGAACCCATTTAAAAATAGTCCAGAGTTCTCTGTTCTTGTTAACAATGCCTACCTTCAGGGGAAGCTAGTTAACCTGAGCCTAACTTGCTGGTGTATTATCAGAGCCTAAGTATCTGGGGGGGAAAGAAATACCCAACTCCAATCAATAACATTGATAAGCTCTAGCCAGGCTAACGATGGAAAAAAGAAACAAGACGCAAATTACTAATATGAGAAGTGAGAAAGAGGGGACAGCACTACAGATCCCAAAGACATGGAAAGTATAATAAAGGATTTACTATGAATAAGTCTGTGCCTACAAATTTGATAACTTAGACGAAATGGACCAATTCGTTGAATGACATAATTTGCCAAAACTTATACAAGAATAGACAATCTGAATATGTGTATATCTGTTAAACTGAATCAATAAATAATAACCTTGCAAAATCTTTTTTGATCTTTTTCACTAAGATCAGTTATAAAGCAAGGATGTTTTCTCTCACCATTCCTTTTCAAAATTGTACTAGAAGTACTAGCTAACGCAGTAGTAAATGTGCTAGAAGAGAGTAAGAATGCAGTGTAAAAAATAAAATAGTAAGTATACTAGGATAAAATATGTGCAAATTCTTTTACAAGCTTAGAGTATGGAAGCTTTTTTCAAATATGATTCAATATTCAGAATCCATAAAGGGAAATATTGATAAATTTGACTATGCCAAAGTCAGATACTTCTGCATGGCAAAATAAAGGAAAAAAAACACTGTAAGTGAACTGTAGAAACAAGTGACGAACTAGGAAAAATTATTTTCAACTCATCTATCAGAAGCAGGTCTAATCTTACTAATTATGTAAATATCTCACAGATATATATGAAAAGATGAAAGAAGGAACTGAACACAAGAAAACAAATTTAAATATACTTTAAAGAGTAATTTAAAAAAGTATCAACCTCACTCAAAAGAGAAATGCAAATTAAAAAAAAAAACCAAGATAACATTTTTCACTTCTCAGATTAGCAATAATCCAAAGGATGAGAAAATAAGAAAATATTCTGTTGGCCAGGCCAAGGGGACACAGGTACTTTCATATATTGCTGGTGGGTTAACAAGTGGTATAATGCCAGTAAAAAGAGTTATAATAATACATCAAAATATTTGCCTTTATCTTATGATCAACTAATCTCACTTCCCAGAATTTACCTGATACACATTTCTGCATAGATGGGATGACATAGCTATAAAGTAATTCACTAAAATATTGTCTGTAACACCAGAAGAGTGGAAACAACCCAGTGTTCATCAATAGGGAACGAGTAATATACCACTCCGGTAAAGCAGGAAAAGAAAATAAGGAAACTTTCTATATACTGATATTACAGAACTCAAGCTATATCATCAAGTAAAAAAGCAATTTCCAGGTTATTGTCTATATCAAGTTTACCTTTTTTTTTTAATAAAAAGGGAAAATAAGTATATATTTATATTTGCACAAAGCACCCCAGAGTGATGTACCCAAAAGTAACAACAGTGGTTGCCTCTGATGGAATGAGGTGGGGTAAATTAGGTTGATCTTGATTGGGTGAGTCAAACTTCTCATTGTTTACAATTTTGTCTTTTGGATTTTTGAACTGTGTAAATGTATGAAGAAATAAATATTTAAAAGTCAGTGAGTCAAAATTATATATTCATAACGTTTTTTTGCTGCTGAAATAGTTCCAGACTCCTCACTTCACTGGTGAAAAAAAAATGTTGAGGTTTAGAAGGCTTAATGGCTTGGTTAAGTTCACTAAGCTAGATTGTAATGCATCCCAAATTAGAACTGAAGTAATGTACATTGGTAACATCTGAAATTCTGAATAGATTTTCTAAGACATCTCTACCAGTTCAGTCCTAACAGAGGCCGCAGTGTCAAGAAAATATGCTTATCCAGGTGCAGGGTCAAGATGGAAATGCATTTGCATCCTTTCTCAAAGTACCATATATTGTAAATGTGATAGGTCAAAATAAAACTCATAAAGTTAATCTACAAGGATGAAGTAAGAAAAAAAATTTAAGGAGGTATGATAACATGTGGAGACCTCCCTCATAAAGATGTGTAGTTTGTGAGAAGAAACAAATCTGTATGCTCTTGGTTGTGCTTATTGAGAAAGGAAATTTATAGATATAAGCCATTTGCTTTCGATAAATTATACAGTTTGATATAAAATGAATAATATTTTAAGAATTGTGAAAAACTTTTCATTTTTTAAATAACAAGGCTTACTCCATAATTTCAAGTTTAAAATGTATGCTTTGTGAAGTGAGATTGTGCTATTAATATTAAACACAGTGAAAACTTACAATGCAGTTGAACAGTATAAATAAAATGACTAAAACAAATGACTCTTCCACAAACGTCTTAGGATCTAGAGTTGTTGAATATTTTTAAAATGAATGTGAAATTTATAATATAAAACGTTGTCTATTGACTTTTAAAAGTTTTAAAATCATTAGCCTCAATTTAATTTGGTTTATATTCTTCTAAATCACTCTAGTATTATATGAAAAATTTCTTCATATCAAAATCAGGCATTTTCATGCTCTCTGTCATAACGAGTTGCATTTTTTTTTTTTGGCCACACTTCTGTAACATGTATTTCATTGTTATCATAAATTCAGGTCCTTAATCTAAATCAAGCTAACTTTTTAAAAATTATAATACAGTGAATCAAGGAATAAGTAAAATGGACAGAAACCAAATTTCTTTTGCTCTTTTGTGTTTTCTTATCCTAATTTTTATAATATCATTTGTATGGAACACCAATGTTTACAAGGCATTAGATGAATATGGAAATCTTCAAGCTGGACTTGTGTATCTTGTTGTGGGAGTTTAGGGCAGATCTGGAAAGATCTGAATTTTCTGTTGCTCTTGTCTATTACTCTCCTATTCTATGCAATTCAGGTTTCTTTTTTTTTTTGTAGTTGGAATCGTTTTTAAGTTGAGGTAATGCAACCTTAGATGATGAAAAAGGTATTAAAATCTGATACTTGGAGCTTAAAGTATAGCAGTTGTTGCCCCAAAGTAGATTTAGAGAAATTATTTTGTTTTGTCATTTCTTTGTACCATATTATAGGGTGTTTTGATCACGTCCTATTAACGCTGCTGATGAGTAAGGGATTCTCTGCTCTAGATAGTATGAAATGGCTGATACCGAATCAGGTTTGTTTGCCCTATGTACACGTGCCAAAATGCTGAGACACTGAGGTTTGCTGCAAAGAGAGGGTTTATTCGCAAGGCAGCCAAGCGAGGAGACAGGAGAACAAATCTCAGATTCGCCTCCCTAAAGGCAAGGGGCACTGGGAATTTATGGGATAAAGAATAAAGAAGCATGGTAGTCTGAGGCATGGGGAGTGTGGGGAAAGGTGATTGGAAAAAGTGTGGTAATCATCCTATTGCAGACATAACTGGACTACAGGCCTCTGCATGTTCTGAGGGTGGCTTTCTGCCCTCTGATGTCAAAAGTCACTGAGGACACTAGTAAATGCCCAGTTGAATGGTTGGTGGTCCTCTCTGTCTTAACCAGCTCAGCTTGAATTAGATGCAGTTGACTCCAAGTTCCTGGAAAATAACTTGAGCAAACATCTCATTGTTCAGGCTGTTTGCCGCTTGGAGGACAAGCAATTCTTAAAAATGACGTTGATTAGTGATGTCAGGTGAATTGGATTTCACCCACAGTTTCATGGCCAAATACATGCCACCCAGCAATCAAACAGAAGTCTATTAATCAAATATACTCACATCCCAGAGGAGGATTTGGCATTCCACACAAGGATACAGGGTTGTACTCAGGAATACAGTGAATAAACAGGGTCCTTAGGAGGTACGGTTTATAGTAAAAAGAAGGTAGGGTACCTGTGGGAGGGTATGATTGGCTTATTTGAACAGTTTTGAGGACTTGCAAGCAAGTGAAACCCGTTAGGTTGAGGAGGATCAGGTGGGGTCCAGCTGGTTCAGCTGATAGAAGATCTGGCCAGGTGGGAACTTTTCTCCCTGTGTGGAAGCATACCTGATGAGAGCAAGGGGCCTTGTACGGTTCAAAATGTCAAGGCAGCAGTGCATGAAATTTTGGGCCTTTTGATACTTAGAGTTGTAGTCTAAAATATTATGTTCCTCTTGAAGAGAGCTTTTCTATTTAATTTTTCAGTTCTGTCTTAAATGAATTTTTCTTTTTTTTCCCTGAAAGCTCCAGAAATATGTTATTCTTCTATGTAAAATGTTCAGTATTGCATAATTAAAGATCTTACATAGTACCTCCAGTGTCTAAAATAGCTAAAAGGGTGGACTACAGATTAAACAAAAATTTTTTAAAAAGATTATATTGATGTGTAAAAATTTAAGAGCAGTTATAATTTTATGGAGTATTCTATTTTGATGATTTTTTTTTAATTCATAAAATATAGGGAGGCACTGTGGAATGTGATAGAATGGAAAGAGAATACAGAACAAATGTAGGAAACAAAGGTTCTAATCCTGATTCTCTTGGATGTAATTTAGTAGTTCTAGTCTTCAGCTTCTTCAGTGGAAAATAAGATGGTAAAACAAGAGTTTTATTTTCCTCCTGTCTCCAATATTAGTTTAATTCATCTAAGTTTAAACATGGTTTAAAAATACTTGGCCAGTTAGCATGTATATTTTAGTTTTTGTTCTGCAAAAAATAGCACAAAGGTAGTAGAACAGATGGCTATCAGAAGAAAATGGTGTCTTTCAGTTGATACCAAAAGGGAGGGAAACCAAGGGAAAATGCCCTCACTGAAATATTTTGTTGATATTCACCTTGGTAATTATGCACCAACTCATTGATATTATAGAATTATTACAAGGATCATAATTATTTATTTAAGGTATTTATAAATACTTCAACTTAAAAAGACCTATAAGTTCATTATATCCATGTTATCAATAATAAAACTTGTACAGATAAAATGTAGCAGCTGCTCTTTAAAAGAGAATTTGGTCACTTTGAGTATACAAGTTGAAGGGAAGCATCTTCTTTCTTTTACAGTGATTCTATTTATTCTTTCAGAATTTACGGAATGCATATTGAGAGAAAGTAGGTTAACCACAACAAAAAATGAAAGGGAAGCTGTTGCTCTATTTTCATTTCCTTTAATACTTCTGGGAGTTGAAAACACACATATAAAGATTTAGCTTTGGTAGAAAGAACAAATGAATCAAAATGAAACTCAGATCTACTGCAGGCAAAAGAGGTAGAGTGTTTTCTTCTATGCAGTTTTGGGGATTGATTGCAGAATTTTGGGTGTGTGGTACAATGGGTTTGCTATTCGTGGGGTCTTGAGGCATTATGTAAGACATTCTCATTTCTCCATTGTTTTCTTTCATCTGTGGAAAATCTTTAGGAAGTAATTTGTTTTAGAATGTTAGAAGATTCTGATGAAATGAGACTTACTTAGAAGAGGGAAAGCTTAGGATTGGCCTGGAATTTAGCTGTGAGTAATGCTAGGGGTTCTTTTGTCTTTTTCTAAGTTGCTCAACCACTTTTATTGGACTAGGACAAATGGAGAGAAGATAGCAGAAATTTTATGTCAAAGAATAGAAGTCATGGAGTTGTCTGAAGCTTCCCTTTTATTCATCTTCCTGGATGCCAGTCCTTATTGTTTGGGTAAAAAATAGATTTGGAATCTGCAATGGTGTCAACATTATGTCCAAACTGAACATTAGGTAAATAAGCTTTATAAAATCACCTGCAACTGAGCATCCATCTGAGCATGAACTGAGATCCTTTCTAGACACTATGCCATTTTATTTCCTTGGCAGTATTATCAAATAAATATTCCATATAAATAAAGTCTATTCATTGACTATGGAGAAAAATTGATTTTTTGATTTTGTTCTTTTGCAGCTTCCTCTGAGAAGACTTCTTCTCAGAGGTGTCATCTAAATGTTCTTTGTTTTAGCACATTATTTTACTATTGATTGATTGTTAGAATTAAAACACACACAAAGTTCACTAGCAGCAAATGATTTGAAGTCAGTGATCAAGTTATTCATATTTGTTTTCCCATTGTTAAGTAGAGTGATAAAACATACAAAGCAAATGATACTTAGTTTTATTCTTAATTCCTCTTTTAATTAATTCTTATAGTTCCCACACCTTGATTTTCTACTTAGCAAAATTATGCCAAGCTTTAAAGGCTTATCTCAAATACAATATTTTGTAAAGCACTTATTTTTTCTTTCCATCCAAATCAGTATATTCTTTTTCCTTTCAAATCAACAATATTTTATGTGTTTCTTATCTTGCTTATCTTTCTCTTCCTAGAATTAAATTTGTATGTGTATGCTTTATCACTAGCATTAAATTAAAATAATTTATTCTCTTCAAAATATCTGTTGAATATCTTCTAGGGTCCTATTTTAGGTTTTCAAATTGCATCCTTGAAGAAAAGAGACAAAGATGCTTTGCTTGGTGGAAATTATATTCTAATTGATGTAGGCAAATGTAATAAATACGCTAATTAAACAGAATGTTAGAAAATAATTAATATGATTAGAATAAGCAAAAGTAAAACAATGTAAGAGAAATGGAAGCAACAGGAAGTTGGAGTTGCAAAGTAAAATAAGGTGATCAGGGTAGGCCACACTGAGAAGATGACATTTTTGTGAAGACTAGACTGGTGATTAGGGAGTTAGCCATATCCTTCCCTGGGGTTGGGGGAACTTGGAAGAGTGCTCCAGGCAGGGGAAACAGCCAGTACAAAGATCCTAATGCAGGATCATGGAAGACAAATCTGAATTATAGAGGCCAGTATAACTGGATGGGGACCTGTTTGGAAGATTGGGGTGAGGTAGGAAGTGATGTCAGGATGATAATGAGGGGCTAGATCATTAGGGACTTTATAAGCCCTTTAAAAGATTTTGCCTTTTACTTAGGTGAAATATGCAGATATTGCAGGAATTTTAGCCAATGAGTGACATGATCTAACTGCTTTAAAAGGATCTCCTAAAGCGAAAGAATACACTTTCTTCTCAAGTGCACACGGAATGTTCTCCAGAATAGATCACATCTTAGGTCACAAATCAAGTCTTGGGAAATTTAAGAAAATTGAAATCGTATCAAGCATCTTTTCTGACCATAACGCTATGAGGTTAGAAATCAGTTACAGGAAAAAAAAACAGTAAAAAACACAAATACATGATGGCAAAACAGTGTGCTGCTAAATAATCAAGAGATCAATGAAGAAATCTAAGAGCAAATAAAAAAATACCTAGAAACAGATGACAATGAAAACGCGACGATCCAAAACTCATGCGACACAGCAAAAGCAGTTCTAAGAGGGAGGTTCATAGCAATTCAAGCTCATCTCAAGAAACAAGGAAAATCTCAAATAAACAATCTAACCTGACACCTAAAGCAGCTAGAAAAAGAAGAACAAAGAAAACCCAAAGTTAGTAGAAAGAAAGAAATCATAAAGATCAGAGCAGAAATAAATGAAATAGAAACAAAGAAAACAGTAGCAAAGGTCAATAAAACTAAAAGCCAGTTCTTTGAGAAGATAAACAAAATTGATAAACATTTAGCCAGACTCATCAAGAAAAGAAGGGAGAGGACTCAAATCAATAAAATTAGAAATGAAAAACGAGAGATTACAACTGACACCGTAGAAATGCAAAAGATCATAACAGACTACTACAAGCAACTATATGCCAGTAAAATGGACAACCTGGAAGAAATGGACATTCTTGGAAAAGTACAACCTTCCAAGACTGAACCAGGAGGAATTAGAAAATATAAACAGACTAATCACAAGCACTGAAGTTGAAACTGTGATTAAAAATCTTCCAACAAACAAAAGCCCAGGACCAGATGGCTTCACAGGCAAATTCTATCAAGCATTTAGAGAAGAGCTGACACCTATCCTTCTCAAACTCTTCCAAAAACTTGCAGAGGGAGGAACACTCCCAAACTCGTTCTTTGAGGCCACCATCACCCTGATACCAAAACCAGACAAAGATATCACAGAAAAGAACCTTATAGACCAGTATCACTGATGAACATAGATGCAAAAGTCCTCAACAAAATACTAGCAAACAGAATCCAATAGCACATTAAAAGGATCATACACCATGATCAAGTGGGGTTTATCCCAGGAATGCAAGGATTCTTCAGTATACACAAAACAATCAATGTGATACACCATATTAACAAATTAATGAATAAAAACCATATGATAATCTCAACAGATGCAGAAAAAGCTTTTGACAAAATTCAACACCCGTTTATGGTAAAAACTCTCCAGAAAGTGGGCACAGAGGGAACCTACCTCAACATAATAAAAGCCATATATGACAAACCCACAGCAAACATCATCTCAATGGTGAAAAACTGAAAACATTTCCTCTAAGATCAGGAACAAGACAAGGACGTCCACTCTCGCCACTGTTATTCAACTTAGTATTGGAGGTCCTAACCACAGCAGTCAGAGAAGAAAAAGAAAGAAAATTGGAAAAGAAGAAATAAAATTGTCACTGTTTGCAGATGACATGATACTATACATAGAAAGTCCTAAAGACGCCACCAGAAAATTACTAGAACTAATCAGTGAATTTGGTAAGGTTACAGGATACAAAATTAATGCACAGAAATCTCTTGCATTCCTATACACTAACGAAGAAAAATCTGAAAGAGAAATTAAGGAAACAATCCCATTCACCATTGCAACAAAAAGAATAAAATACCTAGGAATAAACCCACCTAAGGAGGCAAAAGACCTGTACTCAGAAAACTATAAAACACTGATGAAATAAATCAAAGATAACATAAACAGATGGAGAGATATACCATGCTCCTGGATTGGAAGAATCAATATTGTGAAAATGACTATACTACCCAAAGCAATTTACAGGTTCAATACAATCCCTATCAAATTACCAATGGCATTTTTTCACAGAGCTAGAACAAGGAATTTTACAATTTGTATGGAAACACAAAAACCCCAAATAACATAGCAGTCTTGAGAAAGAAAAACAGAGATGGAGGAATCAGGCTCCCTGACTTCAGACTATACTACAAAGCTACAGTAATCAAGACAGTATGGTACTGGCACAAAAACAGAAATACAGATCAGTTGAACAGGATAGAAAGCCCAGAGATAAACCCACACACATGTGGTCACATTTATCTTTGGTAAAGGAGACAAGAATATACAATAGAGAAAAGACAGCCTCTTCAATAAGTGGTACTGGGAAAAATGGACAGCTTCATGTAAAAGAATGAAATTAGAACACACCCTAACACCATACCCAAAAAGAAAGTCAAAATGGATTAAAGACCTAAATGTAAGGCCAGACACTGTAAAACTCTTAGAGGAAAACATAGGCAGAAGAGTCTATGACATAAATCACAGCAAGATCCTTTTTGCCCCACCTCCTAGAGTAAGGGAAATAAAAACAAAAATAAACAAATGGGACCTAATGAAAATTAAAAGCTTTTACACAGCAAAGGAAACCATAAACAAGACGAAAAGACAACCCTCAGAATGGGAGAAAATATTTGCAAATGAAGCAACTGATAAAGGATTAATCTCCAAAATTTACAAGCAGCTCATGCAGCTCAATGTCACAAAAACAAACAACCCAATCCAAAAATGGGCAGAAGACCTAAATAGACATTTCTTCAAAGAAGATATACAGATTGCCAACAAACACATGAAAGGATGCTCAGCATCACTAATCATTAGAGAAATGCAAATCAAAACTACAATGAGGTATCACCTCACACCGGTCAGAATGGCCATCATCAAAAATCTGCAAACAATAAATGCTGGAGAGAGTGTGGAGAAAAGGGAACCCTCCTGCACTGTTGGTGGGAATGTAAATTGATACAGCCACTATGGAGAACAGTAAGGAGGTTCCTTAAAAAACAAAAACAGAACTACCATATGACCCAGCAATCCCACTACTGGGCCTATACCCTGAGAAAAGCATAATTCAAAAAGTCATTTACCACAGTGTTCATTGCAGCACTATTTACAATAGCCAGGACATGGAAGCAACCTAAATGTCCATCGACAGATGAATGGATAAAGAAGATGTGGCACATATATACAATGGAATATTACTCAGCCATGAAAAGGAACGAAATTGAGTTATTTGTAGTGAGGTGGATGGACCTACAATCTGTCATGCAGAATGAAGTAAGTCAGAAAGAGAAAAACTAATACTGTATGCTAATGCATATATATGGAATTTTAAGAAGCGGTACTGATTTACCTAGTGGCAAGGCAAGAATAAAGACGCAGACATAGAGAACGGACTTGAGGGCACAGGGGGAAGGGGAAGCTGGGATGAAGTGAGAGAGTAGCATTGATATATATATACTACGAAATGTAAAATGGATGGCTAGTGGGAAGCTTCTGCATAGCACAGCTTGGTGCTTTGTGATGACCTAGAGGGATGGGATAGGGAGGGTGGGAGGGTGGCTCAAGAGGGAGGGGATATGGGGATATATGTATGCATATAGCTGATTCACTTTGTTGTACAGTAGAAACTAACACAACATTGTAAAGCATTTATACTCCAATAAAAATGTGGAAACAAGATCTCAGTGTAATTATTGTATTGAGAATAGATATTAGCAGTGCCAGGGTTAGAGCAGGGAGACTAAGAAGATTTTGCAGAAGAGGGATGACGTTATCTCAGATCACAGAGTATCTGTAAAAGTAGTAAGTGGAGATATTCCAGGGAAATTTGCAATGGATAGATTTGGAGGAGACTATAAGGAGTTTAGTTTAAGAGATGTTGATGTTTATTAGACATTCTATAAATATGTGAGTAGGTACACATTCTTTTGCTAAGTGTTGTTTACACCTAGTTCTTTATTATGTAGGAACTAACTATGCAAAAATAAAAACATCACTGTATTTTCTTCTTACTTCATATAATGGTATTATTAGATAATAAGAGAAGTTTATGTTCTGTCCTAAGGTAGTCAATTTAATACTTTCAGAGCTAGAGTAAATATTTTTCTTTAATTTCTTATTCTTTGGTAAAAATTTTACTAATTCTGTAATGTATTAGGAAATAAGAATTTAAAAAATTTACACTTTGTGGCCCATATTCTGTAGATTTGTGAAAACATGCCGTATTTTTCACAATGACAGTTTTAAGGTATACCTATCATATTAACTTTCTGGTAAAATGTCAGGTATTCTGAAAATTAGCCCAACAAATGAATGACACACCGAGATAAAGTCTTTGCCAGCCCAGAAAATATGCAGTGCACCTGTGCCTGAATACCCCTTTATTCTTTTCATAATTTATCATGGAAATGTGAGTTGACAGTTTTATGTATGGAATGCAAATCTGGCTCACTTTATCAATGCCATGCATATTAATATGTATGTATGATAATTTTTGTTGCTTGTAGAATGGCCTTTAGACACTGCTTCAGTTCTGTGCACTTTAATAGGTGAAATGTTTCAATGTATGCTTTCCATGGGCTTGTTTTTATTAAACTGGTAAACTAGACTGTAGAAATTTGCTCAGTGATTGTCACTCTGTTATTATATTCCTATACATGATCAAAAAACAAGAAGTAAGATGCATTATCATATATATGCATGCATAATACATTTGCCAATGTAAATGTTGTTTCTATTTATGGAAACTCAATAACTTTATTGAAGCAAGAGAGTCATTTTGGAAGAGTAATCGTTATAAAATGAAGGCACACATTTTCATAAAGTTCCAGAAATTATCTGAATTGGAGTAATTATGATCCACCAAGTGATACTTAGCTTTCTAATATAATTATAAAAGAAAATAAAACTTCATAATCCCCAATTATTCTCCCCACATGTCAAATACCATTATCAGCTAGACTTGGTTATGAAGATGAAAAGTCTCCCTTCCTTTTTTTTCCTTAGCTTTACTTAATGTTATACTTCAAGGATTTAAGAGTTTGTGTTTTGCAGTCAAGAACTTATATTTAAATCCTCGATCCAGGCATTTCCTGGGTGACAGGATTAGCCAAATCTTTTAAACTCTAAATGTCAGTTTCTCCAACTATAAATGGAAATAATAACCATAATTGATTAACACATTTTAATGATATGAGTAATTGAGATAAGAGAGGTAAAATGTTTACTGTTCCTTCCTACACAGAGTTAGTACTCAGTATGATTTCTATTATTATGATTATCATCATCATCATACATGTATGATTTGTAATAAAGATATACCTTTTCCCTGTTTATAGACGGTAGCTCTATCCTATAAAGCACATAGATTGTATTTCTGCTCAGAATACTTACACTTAAAAGTGTTATTTCTGTCTTGTATATTCTGTAATTACACTGATCCATTTCCATGTGTGTATAAACATGACCAGATTTCTTTAATGATAGCAGTACAATACTCCTCAAATATAGAGCCCTTCTCCTAACCTGCATTGCCCTCCAATTGTCGCCTTCTACCTCTCTGCACCGGCACCATCTCAGGTTCTCGAAAGAATTACTGTGCTTGATTTCCTTATGCCCCACCTCACACTCACTTCTTCATTCTGGATTTGGCCCTAATCTTTCCCTTCAAATCCATGTGAAAATTCCATAATCTTCATATCTGTAAATACAATGGATATTTTCCCAGCTTTTTCTTGTGCTACTTTAGTGGCATTTGACAGAATTGGCTACTTCCTCTATTTTCGATATCTCACCAATGACATCAGTGTCCCAAGTTTGTTTTCCCCCTAGCCTTCTGGCTGGTCCTTCTCAGTCTCCTTGCCTCATCCTTCAAAGCTTTTTTAAAATGTTCTAGTTTCTCGGGAACTCTTGATGTCTTCACCAAAGTTCACAGATTTTTAATTCTTTCAATTTTTCAGTAAATTTTTGTGCAACAGTAACAAAAACCCAGCTACAACAAAAACACCCGATTGTTCTGGCTCAAAAAGTATATAGAACACGTATTTGATTTCTTTCCCTCACTTTTACATCAATACATCAATAAGTCCTGTCACCTCTATGTTTGAAGTATATATTAAATCTGATGACTTTTCTCCATTTCTATAATCATTATCTCCACTGGGATACAATCTTACTGTTTTCTATGTAGCTATAAGATAAATAAGAGGAATAAGTACAGTATATAGCATAGTTAGATTTGTTATGTCATGACAAGTGCTGTGGGGAAAAATTAAGCCAGGAAGGGCAGTAGGTATGTTCTAGAAGTGGATGTGGCTCCAGTTTTAAATAAGAATTTGAATGTAGGCCACACTGAAAAGGTGACATATGAATAAATGTTTGTAATGTGTGTTATTCCAAAGAAATTTGATTAAATAATTCAAGCTGCCTGAATTTTTTATAAGCAAGGTAAATAACTCAAGGACTTTACAAAAATTAATTCAATATAAATCATGACATGTGAAAATTAAATACATGTAACATGTTAAATGTGATCTTGAATGTTTTTTTCTAAGTTTTAGCAGAAAGTTATGAAGGCAAATGGTATAGGAGGAAATTATCAATGGAGTTTCTATTTATGCAGGTTCTAAGATACTGCGAAAAAACATCAGCCAGTATAAGCCTGTATATTATACCTGTGGCCTATAAAAGAGCAGGGGAAAACATGCAATATAAAGCTGAATTTATAATTTGTAATGGAGGTCTTCTTTAGAGAGAAGGAGCTGCTGGTATACTGTGGGTTTCCTCTAACCTCCTATGATGAGGCAGTATCTCCTCCTTATCTCAAGCCAAATGAGAGTGGACTTCAAGTCAACCAAGTCTGAAAGTCTAAATGCAAGACACCAGAGCTAGTTTCCTTGGAGCAAGGTCAGAAGTACTGCTTTGAGAGAAAGCTGCACTTCCACTGGCTGCCAAGCAGATGTATTGGTTTTTTCATGTGCTAGAGAATACTGAACAATAGCGAGTCATCCCTAAAAGACCCTTTCCAAGAGGACTGCCAACCAGGAGTGAGGCAACCTCCACAGGAAAGACTGAAAGTCTAGCGTGGCCTATAAGAGATGGGACATGAGTGATGGGGACATAAACAACCACATGACAGAAGGAACACCGTCAGCCACTTTAGGAACTCCAGGAAGCTATGCAACTATGAAGAAGGTCTCACAAGAGAAAGAGCTTTTGGCAATCCAGATGGTACTAGTGCTGATTTACAACCTTTCCAGGCCACGGAGACTTCTTACCCTTATCTCTCCCCACTTCTCTTGTTTCAGCTTGGAGGGTTCCCTAAGGTTTGGGGCAGGAGATCAAGACAAAGCAAATATGCGTTTCCTTTCCTTTGATTGCTTATCAGCTGAAGAGAGGGAAATTGTAGATTTGAAGAGAAGTTAGAGATTTGATGTTAGACAGACAGGGATATATATTATCTGAAAGGAACCAGAAATCTATGAGATTTTCCTGAGGTTTCATTTAAAATTAGGAAAGAAAATCAATCTACAGAATGCACTGGAAGGAGAAGTTATGAGGAAGAATAAAGTTTCTCCCTGATTGCATTCTACCACATCCAATTTTTCAATAAACTGAGTGTATTAATTTTGTAAATTTCATTAAGTTCTTCATTGAGTTATAATTGGTTCTGTTAGGAATTTTGTTGATTAAATTCATCTGTTCTGTATCTAAAATTAGAGATCAGTTCATTTAATAGGAACAATTTGGCAAATTGTTCTTAATGATAAATTCAGGAATAATTGTGAATGACTTTGGAATGCACAAAAATCATTGGGTGTTCTGTCTATCTCATCCTTCACTACCTTTGAGCTGTGTAACCACTCTAAGTTGTAGATAATTGATAGCAATGGATATAATTTTCTCATAGGCAGGTAAAATAAATTTTCTTCTATAGAGGTACCATTTGATTTCCTTCTCCTCTCTCCCAAAGAAGTCAGTTTTCCATTTATTGATCAAATTCATTTCAACATTCCTGATTACTTAATATGTGTCTCTTAATTCTTCCTTGAACTGTTTTGCAATACATTACTGGTTCTGTCACTAATTAATGAGTTAATAAAAATGTTGACATGTGTTCATTTTCTGTATGAGGGTTATGATTTTATTCTTTTTTATAGTTTATCCATGTTTACTTTTTATTGTTTAATTGAAGTATAGTTGATTTATAGTATTAGTTTCAGGTACACAGCATAGTGATTCAGTATTTTTACTGATTATACTCCATTAAAAGTAAGATATTGGCTATTATTCCCTGTACTATATAATATGGCCTTGTTGCTTATCTGTTTTATACATAGTAGTTTGTATCTCTTAACTCTATACCCCTATCTTGCCCCTAACCTTTTCCCTTTCTTCACTGGTAACCACTACTTTGTTTTCTATATATGTAAATCTGTTGGTATATAACTGTTTGTAGTATTCTTTTATGATTTTTTTTGTATCTTTGTGGTATTGGTGGTTATTTCTCCTCTTTTAGTTTTTATTTTTTTATTTGGTCGTCTCTTTTTGGTGAGCCTTCTTGGCTAGAGGTTTATCAATTTTGTTTATCTTTTCAAAAAACTAGTTCTTGGTTTCATTGATCTTTTCTCTGATTTATTATTGTTAAATTTAATAAAAACATACATTTTATTCTACTTGGGTTTGTTTTCCCAAACTTTTATAATCTTACTGATCAAATAAGGCCATGATTACTCATGGGTTAATGTTTAACATTAAGAAAAATTTAAATTTGTTCAACTAAATTGAATATTTTGTCAAACTTGTTATTCCTACAGTAATTATGTTTTGTAGTACGTCAGTTCAAAGGAAATTTCTGAGATCTTTAAATAATTTAAAACCATAGTCTCATATTACCTTAAGTTACTTAATGGATATTCATTGTATACCTAAATAATTTTTAAATAAGATTACCAAAGCCTAGTTACTAAGCATCATTTTGATTCTATATGCCCTTTTACTTTAATATTCTATAGAGAGGCTATAGCTTTGGGTGATGAATGTGTAAAAGAGGTACGTGTGACATTAGAAAGTTTTATTGGTGTACATTCATGGAGCGGCTAGTAAGACAGTTCTCATTTATCCAATTCCTTGCGTTTTCTATGAAATAGTAGTTACTTTTGTTAAAAGTTATGAAACTATACTAGGAGCAGTGGTGAGAAAGAAATACAATTATGTGTCTGTTTTTGTTTATCAATTTAAGAAAAAGTATAGTGTTTTCTTAATGCAGCAGTTTTCAGGCATCTTAGTCTCTGAACCTTTTATACTTTTGTGGACCTCAAAGAGCTTTTGTTTACATGTTAACTCTATATTTACTGTATTAGAAATAGAAACTGACATTTTTAACACTTATTGATTAATTTGAAGATAGTGATAATGAACACATTACATTTTAATGTAAATAGCATCTTGGTATTGTTATCAAAATTGTTTTGACCTCGCAGACCCCATGAGAGAACCACTGTCCTAAAGTGTCCATTGGTTCCAGAGAATAAAAGGGCGTAATGAAGGATAACATTTGGATTCACTCAATTTGGGGGTGAACTTACTTCCGAAGTTTCTAATTAGTGCCTGTAGCTACAATAAGAGAGGTTATTTTTCAATTTGATGCAGTCTGCCTAGGTAGTAGAGATTCTGTGTTGTATCAGATTAATTTTCTGTGTCTTATGCTGAATTTATAATCTTCTTTACTACTTAAAGAAATGAGAAAAAAAGACCAAAGTTTCTTCACTTTTGGAAAAGCTGTAGTTCTTTACAACTGTGTTATTTTCCATGTGTCCTTAAAATGTTTTCTTGTCACTTTGATTAAATATAAAACCAACTACTGCTTCTCAGGCAACCACAATTCTATCCTAATCAAGTGCCCAAATTTCTGACAACTATTTTGATTTTAGCTTTCCAAAATCTACACTAAAACTTGTAAAAAGTCCACTTAAAGTTTTCTTTGAGATTTTCCAGTCAGCTCCTGGAAAATCATACATACTTCCTTTTCCTCTTTATGTAAAGGGAGAAGCTAGAAATCATTAGGTTTGTTTGATGTGCTGTGCTGTTGTAAGAATTGCAGAGAAAATTGTCAGGCCGGAAGATACGCTCAGTCTTCCCTAAGTTTATAGAGGTAAAGTATTATTAATATAACTATTTTAGAAACTGTATGCATTTTGGGAAGATTCTGGAGATTTGTCAGTAAGCTTCTTTCCATAATGTGTATTTACCCTCAGGGAAAGTACTGATCAGTTCTTCTAAGATAGTTATGTACTATGCTGCCATAGAGAATTTTAGTCTCCTCTCCTAATAGTATTACTTATAGAAATAAACTAACTACAACCAAAAATTAATCCAATATCATCTACAGTTAGTTTTTATTTTACTATTAGGCTTTCTTGAAGACTATCCTACAAGCTATAGGCCAGAGAATGTGTTTTCTTTTTTTAAATTTTCGTTAGGTCTTGTTTGCTGTGCAGTCTTCCTCTAGTTGCGGGGAGCGGGGACTACTCGTCGTTATGGTGCGTGGGCTTCTCATTGCGGTGGCTTCTGTTGTTGCAGAGCACAGGCTCTAGGCGTGCGGGCTTCAGTAGTTGTGGCTTGTGGGCTCTAGAGTGCAGGCTCAGTAGTTGTGGCTCATGGGCTTAGTTGCTCCTTGGCAGGTGGGATCTTCCCGGATCAGGGCTTGAACTGGTGTCCCCTGCATTGGCAGGTGGATTCTTAACCACTGCGCCACCAGGGCAGTCCCCAGAGAATGTGCTTTCAAGAAAGAAAGTCTCAGAGCTTTGTGGAAAAGTACTCCATCAGGCACTTCAAACTATTGACACTAAAGCGTAGACTCGCAGGTAGAGCCTCTGAGCAGACATCACTCAGATCACTTTCAGACCATACCAGTGACCTGAATCAGAATTTCCAAGGCTCATTTTAATCCAGAAAAGTCAGCCACCTGCAAGCGTATGGGTAACCTAGGCTCCAGCAGAAAAACAAACAAACAAACAAATTTTAAAAACCCAACTAATTACATAGGATTGAGTGAACCAAGGAGAGAAATTACACTGTGTCTGTTTATTTTCAATATTGTTGGTGTTGTTTGAATGTGCCATTTTCCAGATATGTATGGAAGTCCTTTTTCTTTTTTCTTAAGCTATTAACAACTCAAAACAATACAGTAACTCTGCATTTATAATTGAAACAATACATTTAAAATGATATCTGATTCTCACTGACCTTGCAGAATTCTTAAAATCTGAGTCTTTACTTTTTATGGAAAAATAAAAATAGATTGCATTGGTTTTGTAAGAATCTCTTCTCCTTTTTACCAGTACGTAATTGACAAATTGTGTAATTACAGCCACACCTGGAGTGTCATATGATTCAGTGATGCTCATTGAATCGGTGTGACAAGCCGGTTTTTAATAACAATGCTTGCTTTATTGACAGAGCCAATACCTGGGTTAGGAAAACTGGCCTTATACCTGGGTTACAGGGCTGAGTCTTCGAGGTGGTAAGGAAGATAAATTCCTGATAGGCCAGGAGCCTTAGGAAATTTTGAGGATCTCTGGAAGAGAAGAATTCACTCAAATGTAGAGGCACTGTAGTTGAAATTTGCTGGAGACAGTTTCTTGGGTTTGTTTTCCTATCCTCTGGATAGCAAATAAATAGAGGTATTTAGAAGTATGATCTGAGTTTTTTTTTTATGATAACTGTTTCATGGAAATGAATTTTGTGTTCTTGTGTGTTTATTCAATACTCTATGGCACTTGATTTGCAAAAGAACTCTAAAGGAAGCCTACAGGGTTAATAAAAACTTATTGGATCTACATAAATAACCAGATCAAACCTAACAAGACCAGTCTGTTTGTCTGTGACCAATAATAAAATTTATTTGATATTATGATGAACATAAGGTGGGAAGACTGTCAGAAAAATCAGTGTGAGTGGACAAATGGAAATGGGCAGAAATTATTACTGGATGTCTTGTTTAGTGCACAGATCCTACTTAACTCTGTCTTTTATTATTTTTGAGCTATTTTTACAACCTTGTAAATTGTAGATAACTGCTAGTGGTGCAAATAATTCTTGTTCATATACATACAGATGCATTTTGATGAGTGGAGGTGCAGTTGATTTCTACAAACCCTGTGGACGAGTCAAATTCTTTTATCTATTAATCATTAATTTCAGTATTCCTGTTTGCTTATACAATATATGTATCTGCTTTTAGGATAATCCATTGACCAGTTGTAACATCTTTTAAGCTCTCTCATTAATTAATGAATTAAACTACATATTTGAAATTTGTTCATATTATATTTAGATGAGAGTCATGGTTTTACCTTTTTCAAGATTATGCTTTTATGTTACTGACATACATATCATTTCAATTTGTCTTTCAAGCCCTTAGTGTCATTTTTTTCAAATTCTGCTGTGTAGCAGGTTCTATTCAAGTAGATTTACAGGTCCTTTCAATTCTAAGAGCCACTCAACACTGTAGGTATTACTACGTTCATTTTACGCGTAATGAACTAAATTTTCAAGATGCTAAGTGGCAAAATCATGATTAAGCTATTTCTAATGCCTGTACCCTTAGTAAAAGTTTGTTAACTCTTCAAAATGTTTAAAGCTCCAAAATGCAAATAATTAATACTATCACTCATCATCTACTTCAGTATAGTAAATTTGGTTTAATTGTTTTGATTATCAACCAGAAAGTAAACTATAAAAGAAATATTCTAGGAAAGTTCTCAGTGATATGAAGGAAGCTGGCATCTGATGTACACATTCTGTTGACAACAAAAACCATAAATAACTGTGGAGAATTTGCTGGTATATCATTAATGGTATACCTCTATAAAACTGGCCAGCTTCCTAACTTCCAACCTTCCAGTGAACCTATCAACCTTAGCTGGTATTTTGAACAACTTTCAGAATCATCTACTTTATCACGAAAAGCCAGGAATTGCTTGTTCATTTTTTTGTTGTTTTCAGTTTTATTTTTTATAAAAACAGAAGCCTTGATGGAGCTGGCTTTCTTACATACCTCAGCAATATGACTTGCTCATGCTTAGATATGAGGTAGCATTTTGAATGTCTTGCTATAAAACATTTTTCTCTGTCTAAATTGCAAAGCCTTTGCATTTAGCTTTCTTTTCAAAGTTTATTCTGTAACTATAGGTTTTCAAGAACTATTTTTGTGAGAACAATAAATTGTTATTCCCTCTTGTCCCAGAATTGTATTACCAAATGTCTACTTGCCTTCAGGTATTCGCCAACTTTGGCTTTATCTTAAATTAAAAAGTCCAGAACAAAAACTTCACTTGGGCTTGTGATAGTTTTGGATAATTTATATCTTAAGGTCTCTTATCCTTCATAATTGAATTTTGATAAGCCACAGAGAGCCTGTCTTCCCCTGTTGATTTCTATATGTCCAGCAACATAAGAGGATCCATTGTGTGGGTAATTGTGGCCTTCAGTCTTAACCAATGCTTACCCCATAAAGTTGTGAGAAGTAAATAAGTATATATATTGGCTAAGCCCCTTTTGAGCACATACCAGATTTCAATTTCCTCTCTTCTTTTTTTTTTCCTTTATGTTTAATTTTGTCTATTCTAGCACTAATTATCAATGATACCGTAGACATACCTACTATGCTCACTCAATTCTTATTAGGATTAGCTCCTCTTCTCATTTGAAAGTTGTCTAACTCCTCTACTTGGATGTTTCTTTGGAAACATGTGTTTATACTTTCATGATTCTTAGATCTTCTTTCTCTGCCTCGTGTGTTTTTTTGGCTTGTTTTTCTGTTTGTTGCCTTACTAATTAGCCCCATATTTAATTCAAGTCTATGTTTGTTTTACTTCCTATTTTTTCCAATTCTTTCCTTTATACCATTCATATATTCAAGTGTGTACTTTAAGCTGTTAACACAAATGAGATGAAGCAGCTCATCACCCACATGCGGTAGATAGACCATCCCTGGAACTGTCCCCATGGAAGGCCCACCATGAAACACATTGCCAATCTGGACATCATTTCGCAAAACTGACATCATTTTTCATTTTAAAGAGGTACTGATCTTATTGCAGATTTTTCTGTTTTGCAAGGCAAGGTTTTAATTAACTATTTTGGGGGTTTGTTTCTAAATGAACCTGGTACTTAAAAATGCATCAGATCCATTTAGAAATGATCTTGAGAACTTTTTCAATCCATATGGAGCATTGCTTGCAACGTATTTTGTTTCACATTTGAATGTACGTGTGTGTGTGTGGTGTTTAGCAACAAGAGCATGTTTTACAAAAAGAGAGCACTTTGGAAGTCACCTAGACCTCTGCTCTGGCCCGATGTATTTTAGCCTGCAACTTTCAGCTCTTAATGATGGTTAAATCCATAATGGTTTAACTTCATAAATTAAAAAATAAAAAAAGTGTCAAATATTCTTACCCTCTCTTTACGAAGGAGCTTTCAAATGCATCAGGGTTTCTCCACCTTTATCTGTATATTCTTCCTCAAAATTAGCAAGTCAAGACTGATTTTTTTAGCTTCTCTAAGAAATATATCATTTGAAAATTCTTGATTTGGGATTATCCTACCATAATGCCAATCTCTACTCAGAGTGGCATGGGTTGAAAGCAACCCTGGAGCTATTTTGACTTACCTTCTTTTACTTCTGCTGTGTTCATACCAGTTTCAACCTCCACTTTTTCTTTTTCAGATAAGGATCTTAATTTCTTCTTCCTTTTCTACTTAAGCAGGTACTGTTTTCATCAGTCATCATAATTTACATTCGGCTAATCGATAAAAGCTAATCTTTTTTGTTTTCTAGTCTCACCTTATTGTAATATAGCTACATCTTAGAATTCCTTAAACAAACTTTGCTTTCCATATGTTCTTCCTCCATTCTGTCCTGTTACTTCTAAGTTCTAACCTCTTTAATTTAAAAGCCCTTCACTTTTCAATACTTACTTATAGATTCAGCTATTAAATTCTTTCCATTTTTCTCTCCAATGGCTCCTCAGTTTGATTTATCAATTGTATCTTATATGCTCCACAATCCTTACGTTATATTGCTCAGCCAAGTCCAGCATCATTTTGTTTGCCATATCTGTAAGTGCTGTAATTTTACAAATTAAATAATAAAAATGGGGAACAGTTTTTCTATAGAAATATGGTCTATTGTTAAAATAATATCTGGGATGAATTTCTTAAGAATTTGCTGTCCATCTCTGACTTAAGAATCAGTGGAATCTCTTTATCCATTCTGACACTAGCACTGAATGCGGAGTTTTCATTTTATCCAGTGTTGTAAAGGTGCTGTTGGTTGTATTTTTCTTCATTCAGTCATTTTTCAGTCATTCACTCATTCATCAAGCAGTTTTTTGAGGGTGATCTCTATATCAAACCCTTTTAAATGTATGTAAAAACAAGATGTCACTGTATTCAAAATGCTTAAGTGTAATGGGGCAAGAAAATAAATATAAAATTAGCATGCAGTGCTGATAAATATCACAGTTAAGGTATGGTGGAAATGCTATGAAAGAGTAACCTTCAGAAGTTTTGAAATGCTATAAGGGGAAAAGAGAAGATGGGATTGTCTGAAAGGAGAAACGGCACAAACCTTTTAGGCAGAGGGATCACTTGTAAAATGGCAGGTACTTGTGGAAAAACAGTGTGAGGTCAGGCGTGGTGAGTATGACTTTGTATGAAGTATTTGCTCTCTCCCCCTTACTGTCTTTGTTTCTTCCAGTATTTCATATGAACTTTCCTTTGTTACCCTTACAGTCTGCAGAAGTCTTTAGAACCAATACTAATCTGATGCTTTATTTTTCATGAAATGATAGTAAAACTTAATTTGCAAACACCGTGGTAACCATGTAGTTAGATATATTTTCTTATTCTCTATAGACATAGCATTTGAGCTAGTCTGTCAAAGTAACCTCTATTTTAATAAGTAGAATAGTCATGCAGTAAATTAATGAATGTCTCAGTATGTACATTTGTGCATCTTTATACTTTCACATGGACAGCTCTAACTGGTTTGATTCAGATTTGCTTCAGTTCATACACTCAAGAACACATTTATCAGACACCAGACAGCAGGGCTCCTTTAGACAGTCAATATACTGCAGGAGAGATGCTGAAAAGTGAAATTCTAATTATTCTTGATATAGGACATTCTAAGGGTGTCTTGTGCCAAAATAATGAAAGTTATTTTTCTTCAGGAAACTGAAGAGACGATGCATGAGGCATCTTCAGGTTTCCACGGAAATGGAGTTAAATAAGAAACATGTGGCACTTTCTGATGGATACAGATCATCCTGAAATCACTTCACATCTGCTGGCTAAATAGAGAAATAACTGTAAATCTTTTCAAAAACAAAGGAGAGAAAAATGTAGCAAATATATCAAGTAATACTTCTACGACATCATTTAGCATGACTCTGTATAGAAGGTTATTTATAATGGTAGAATTATTTGTTACATACCATTTTAAAAAAAGAAAATTAAAAGTATAGATAGGTTACAATGCTATATATGATCTTTTAAACCCTAGATATTTCACTTTGCTTGTTACAAAACTTCTTTTTAATCTTTAGCACCATTTAAAAAATTTACAAATGTTTGCATTTTCAGATTGGTATAAGCTCACATCATTAGAATAGTCTAAGTTTTTTTAAAGTCCTTTGTAGAAATTTAAATGAGTATTTCTTGCCCTCAAATGTACATATATGTGAAAAAATTATGTTGAAGGAGTATTTATAGTGGATAAATATATATTTTTTATAACTATGTATATACTTAATAGGAAATTTGTAAAAAGCTCACATATATGACTTCAGACACTTAATCTTCCTCCTTCTTAAAAAAGTTTCTGGAACACACTTCTCCCCACCATGCTCCATTTCCAACAACATGCCATTTAATTATTCAAACATAATTATATAAGAATTTTTATTTTTGATCCTAACAATGGAAGTCATTTTTAGTACTTTCTTATCACTTTAAGAAGTAACGTAAAATATGTATCCGTGAGGGTTAAAATAAAAATATTACTTAACAGTTTATCACTACATAACTAGTTTTGAAGATACATGTTTTGAATATACATGTAGCATATATTAGCACTATAAAAGTAGTCTCATGTGACAAGTATAAAAATAAATTCTCATGTATATTCATGTAACATAAGAGAAGATTGTGACCTTCAGAAAAGCCCTGTGTTGGAAATATTTTTATCATAATCTGCATTCCTTTCCCTTAACTGTCAGAAAAAAAATACTGATTTTTTCATAAGAATTAAATACGAAAGAAAGGAGTCAAAGCGCTTCTTTTATTGTATTCAAACTCAGCCGCATACCTGGGAAATGGTAGTAGTGGTGGAGGCAGGGATAATGTGGGAATTTTCACCTAGCAGCACATAGTGTTGTAAACTAATAAACACCAAATTAGCTTCTTTATCTTCCTCTTCACGTCTTCAGATAATTCCCAAATGACATCAGCTGCAGAAAGGGAAGCTTTCAAATCAGACTGAGAAATGAGAAAGGATTGCACACTGAGTTAAGCATGTCTGATTTGAAGATTGAATTCTAGTTCTATATGCCATGCTTTTTTCTCATACTAGAGACTGACCATTATTAAATATTAGGATGTGTGATAAAATTCTGGCCTAGTATGAATTTTCAACCAAAGGAAAGAAAACCATTTCAGGAAACTGCCAATATATCAATAAGATACTGAAATTTAATGATATAATTTGTGTTATAACATTTTGAAGGGATATTAGAGGCCAGAGTCAAACTCATTTTCAGATGCAGAGGCAGTTAACAATGAGTTAATGACTTGTTCAAGGTCATTGTTAGCTTTTATTAGATGTAAATTGCATATTTTATTTAGTTTCCTAGTGCTTGTATGCCTAGTGGTACTTCTTGACTTTTTTCCCCACTATGATACAAAATTATTCATATATTGGATGGGGAGTTCATAACAGTGAGGTAATCCTACCCCCAAGAAAGAACAGAGTGGTAATGAGATGCAGTTGGGAGGATGGGTCTAGCTTAGAAATTCCCCTTTCTCTTCTTCACAGTTCAGATTGAAGGGACTTTTTGTGAGAATTAAGTGTTGTAGACTAGGGTTTTAATTAATTTCCAGCATTCTGAGGGAATTTACAGGAGTGATATGTTATATTGTAACAAAGAAATTATTGGATATAAACATCATGCCCCCAGTACCCTTTAAGATGTAGCCTGAGAGAGAGAGAGAGTGGGGACGGCGTTGGGGGGTGGGGAAGGAGAGTGTAAATAAAGGGGCAGAAGTCCAATTGCAAGCTGCCTGGACATGTTTTTTATGCTAAGTGAATGGCACTCAGTATCCACTCCCTCCTGAGTATCTCTTCAGCATTGCACAGAAGCAGAGCCTATCCACTCCACAGTAACAAGAGAAATGGAGGACAAGTAGTTCTTTTGTTAAATCCTTATGACCTTTTTAGTAATCTCTTTAATTATTTTAATAGGAAAAGTAAAAGATTTGAAAATAGGCATAAGAAATTCACGGAAAGAAGTGTCAAAGAATCTCAAGAGTAAAGTGGTATGTAAAGAAGAATTTCTTACCAATTTCTAGTACTTAAGTCTGGTCTCTTGTTTCATAGCTATAACAAGTTTAATCACAGTGACAGTGGAATAGAGGTCGTTTTATCTGGTATAAATAGGATGGAAACTCTGTCCCATTACCCACATCCCCCAAGGAAGTGATCTGATTACCTTTGAGTTGGAACAGAGGGGTGTAGATGGGATGGAGCAGAGGAAGCAAACTGTTATGGCATCTCCAAATCACTGAGTATCAATGTCTTTGCCATCTTGTTAAAAAATGACAGCCTTATTTTGTTCACTTTTCTTTATATTGCCTAGTTGCAATCTGCCTGTGACTTTTAAAAATTTTTTGCCAGAGTTACTCTATGATCTGTGCCGAATTAGTATCTCTACTTGGATTTTTTGGGAACTCCCTGAGTATGGAGGATAATAATGTGTCTGAGAATCGGATTTTTGGCAGTGTATGGAGGTTGATTAGGTTTTAACTTTCTATTCCATTCTCTTTCATTAGAATTTTGTTTTAAAACTCCCAGGGAAGAGAAGTTAAAATATTTTACTCCAAGATTTCAATATATGAAAAGGTCCCTATAGCATTGCTACTCCTTAGTTAAATATAGGGGCTTAAAGAAGAAAGAACATCAACTCTGTATTTGGTTAAAACAAAGAATCTAGATATATTTAGAATGATAAATTAGACTTGGACACTTCTAAGGCAAACTGAAAGTTATAGTTCTTTATGGTCTCTATTCTTTAGGGATTACCAGTATATATTTTTACCTAGTATCTCTACAAGAACCCTGATCTTCTGGCTGTTAGCTAAGAAAAGGTGAGTTGGGAAGAAGGGATTAGGTATTTATTGAACATCTCCACTGTACCAGGTACTGTATTATATGTTTTACATTTAAAAAAAATGAATACAGTAATTTTATGAGGTGTGTGTTCTTTATTTTTTAGACCACACATATGTGTATGCACATATACACAAGACACACAAAAAACTTAGAAATTAAGAAAATTAAATATATATTACCCCTAGGATATGAAGTATTTTTTGAGACTTTAAGATTCTTCATCTCTACCATTTGTGAGCTGTGATCACTAGATCCTATCTGATTATTTGAAGTTCTAATGGAAAGAAAAGGGGTTCTGACTTAATCTGTAGACTATTACCAACAGCTCACTGAAATTGGTGGCAGAGGAAGAGGGAGAATTTTTTCACAGCCAGTCCTTCTGTGATACTGAAGGATGCGGCTTGAGAAGTTGTTCTCTGATTTAACCAAATGTGTCAATCACTGATCTCTATACAGTCAGAGAGCAGGGGATGAGGATAGGGGGGCATAACTGAATTGCTTTCAGTTCTCTTCAAGCCTTTCCAACTCCGGGGCAAAGCCTCTTTCCTCCAGGTAGCCATCTTTTCTGAAGGCATACCTCTTCACTGGGCTTCTCACAACTGCGTGGTGCTCCGCTGATCCGATTTCTATACTCTAGATATTCCCAAGTGATATTTTTAAAACTTAAATCCAGTCATGTTACTCACTTTTTAACCTTCTAGTGACTTCTCATTGTCATTAGGATGAAGTTAAACACTCTTAAATGGTTTTATTAGCCCTTATATCATCTGACCACTATGATCTGGGAAATGAGGGATAATTTTCAGGAGAAAAGTGAATGGGTAATATCACCAGATGCAAAACAAATATTTCTGTGTAAATATACTGAAGTCTAGAATTTGCAATAAATACCCCTCAGTTTTTTACCTTATAGGAAAGTTCACCTGCTCTTTAGAGATTTTGAAGAATTTTAGGGAATGCCTGAATTTTTTTCTGTCTTGTTTTTTTAAAAAATATCTGATTCCAAAGCTCACGAAACAGTATGTGTTAGCAAACCTCAAACTATTGCTTTGAAACCATTTTACAACTCTTTCTGACTAAAAGTTACTCAGTTATAGAGTATAAAGGAGAAATATAGAGCATAAAATATATTGTGTTCTTACTCATCAAAGGAAAATCATCAGTACCTTTTCTTAGAATGGAAACATGACATATGATAACATTCACCTGCTGTTCATGTTTCTATTATATGTTGGAAGGAACATTTGAAATGAAGGAAATATAGATAAATAAAATTACTATGTAGGACTAACCACTTTGATTTTTTTCCAACCATTTTTCAGTTCATGGTCTGCTTGTATCTCTCTGCTAATATACTTTGAAGAGGCAGAGTTCTTCTCAGTGATTGCTATGACTTTGATTCAGCACAGCAAAGACAAGCTAGTTGGGATAAATGGATATTCAATTTTTTTGTTTGCTAAGGATCATAGAGTTACACTATGTAATGGGTGGTTCCTGCCTCTCTCAGTTAAATCAGCACAATTGAAATATGCTATGCTGTTTTAAATAACATCTTGGGCAGGCTATGTACCTGCCAACAAATATAGTTAGGAAATATATTTGACATAATCTTACATACTGTTCAATTATAAAAATGAGGAATTTTTTTTCTTGAGTTACACTTTGGATCCCGCAAATCCACATCACTCTTTTGTAAGAAGATATAAGTGTTAGACTATTTATTTTCATCTACGTACTAGAAAGACTAGTCAGAAGACATGACTGAATCATAACTCTGCTACTTAACAACTGAATAACCTGTGCTAAGTTGCTTAAATGATTTTAGCTTCAATTTTTCCAGCCATGCAATGGGGAAGTAGCATTAGTTTCTGAGAATTTTGAAAGGATTAATAGATGGTTTACTTGAAAGTGTTTTGTACATAGCAAAGAGCTATTTTTGTTATTATTTGAGAGATTTAGGCAACAATTTATAGTGTTTTTTTCTTTTACAATGAAGTATTTTGGTTAAAAGGTCATGAGGTGTGAATGTAACAAAGGAGTTACAGAAGAATAATGTCATTTTAGCTGGCATAAACAGCCTGCATCGCAGTCATTACACAGAGAACTACCCACAGTATCTTTGTGTCTCACAGTGTATTTTACGTGAGTATGGACTATCCACTGTAGTGTTAGATCATTGCGGATTATTTTTTTACTGTTGTGTAATCTAACCTATGTCTTTTATATATCCTATGATAAATTTATTTAACAAATTTTGAAATGCACACCATAAATGAGAGAATAGATAAATATGACTATTAAAATAACACACCATCAAATACAAATTTAAATGACTGCTTAAAGACAATATGTGTTACACAAATATAAAGCAAAAAGGATCTAAATGTCAAGTGTATATAGATCTTATAAACCAGTAAGAAAATTAAAAAAAAAAAAGTAGTAGAAGAATTGGCAAACATATTAAAAGGGAATTCAGAGAAGAAGAAACTATGGGAGCCAGTACATTTATGAAAAAAAAATGAATGATGTACAAAATTGCAAATTCAAAGTAATGTCAAAATTTAATTGTCAGGCTGGAAACAAAATACTAACATTCTGAAAGTACCAACTGTTATCAAAGATATGGAGCAAAGAAAACTTAGATATTAGGCTGATGAGAATAAATAAAGAATAAAGCATTTTGGAAAGTAATTGAACAAAATTTAGTAAAGTTGAAGATATGTATATTCCACAGCTTATCATTTCTACTCATAGTTAATAGAAAAGTCTTATGATTGAGTTACTAGGGCATTTTTATTTTATTTTTTTAAGTATTTTGTTTATTTATTTATTTATGGCTGTGTTGGGTCTTCGTTTCTGTGCGAGGGCTTTCTCTAGCTGTGGCAAGCGGGAGCCACTCTTCATCGCGGTGCGCGGGCCTCTCACTATCACGGCCTCTCGTGTTGCGGAGCACAGGCTCCAGACGCGCAGGCTCAGTAATTGTGGCTCACGGGCCCAGCCGCTCCGCGGCACGTGGGATCCTCCCAGACCAGGGCTCGAACCCGCGTCCCCTGCATTGGCAGGCAGACTCTCAACGACTGCACCACCAGGGAAGCCCACTAGGGCATTTTTAAAAGCAGGTGTCTTTTTTTTCCCTCTCAGTGTTCCTGATATCTAAAATATGCATGAATTTTTATTCTTCTGTCACCCCTTATTTGAAACATTTCTTGATATACTCAGGCAGCATTTGTAGCCCCACTTGCTTGGCTCCTATTTCAGTTGGTGAATAACGTTATTGATACTTGTTTACTTTTCTCACTATAGAGATTAATATCAAGACACATATCTTGACTTAAAATCTTTTATCTTCCTTCACTAGTAAGGATTTAGTAAACACCAGCTAAATCAGTGAGTGAAAATGAATTCTTAGATATATTCTGTGCAACCTGTGAAACAATTACTGCTTCCTAGGAAACTGAAAACACTGATTGGTTCTTTTCTTATTTATTCCTGGAAATAAATGGAAACAAATGGAACCAGAAACAATTGGAACCCCAAAGGAAGGTCAGGATTATTAGTAGGAGAAGTGATGCAGGGGAGGTTAATAAAGTAAGGAAAAACCCTTGCATAATTAACCAGAAAAAAAAAGTCACTGTAATCTTCAGGAAAGGACTTTCATCTTTTTGTTGTTTTTTAATCACTGTTGATCATTATGGAGTTCATGGTATCATCTCACATAATATGATCTCAACAAAAGTTTTGTAATAAATAAAACAAAAATTTAATTATTTGCAAACAATTGCAAATATGGAAAAACTAAGGGACTCTATGGACAAATTATGAAAATTAATAAATTAATACTGATTAAGAGATTTTGATGCAAAATAAATATTCAAAAATAAATTGTAGTTAGAAAGCAGCAACACAAGAATTGTAGTTTTCAAAAAAATGTTAAATGTACAATTGTGGGAAAATATGAACTATAAATGTTGCTATGTATTAGATTAGAAAGTTAAAAAATAATATTGGGTCCCCCACTTCATACAATATTTAAACAGTCTCTGGGTAGATGAAAGTCTTAAATTAAAATCACAGTTTAACAAATGTTATCAATAAATTTGATTATTTTTATTACTGGGTATAATAAAAGGTTTTTAAAATCATTAAAAGTATAAACAACAAAGGTAGTTATTGATAAATATAACTATGACAAAATTTAAAGTATCTATTCTGTGGCAGACCTCATAAAATATAAAAGGCAAATTACAGAAAGAAAACCTTTGTATTGTATTATTGACCAACGATTAGTATTCAGATTACAGAAAACTTTGACCATTCAGTAAGGGAAGATAACACAGTAGTAAAATGGACAAAAGAGAAAGATGTTCACATAAGAGGGATCGAAAATGGACACTAACCTATGTAAAATTATTCAATCTTACTACTAATTAGGAAAATACAAATTAAAAGCACAATGGGATACTATTCCCCAGTCATTAGATTGGGAAAACATTAAATTCTGACAATACCAAATGTTTTAGATATGGTGCAACAGGGAAATCATATGCTCATGATGAGAGTGTAGACTGACACAATCACATTAGAAAACATATGGTAATATAGGATAAAATTGAAGATGACCAGATTCTAAGGTACAATTTCACCTCTTGGTACCCAGCCCAGAGAAATTTTTGCATAAATATACAAAATTACAAGTAAAAGAAAGATAATTATACTATTGTTTTTCGTGATGAAACTTAGAAACAATCCAATACCAATGTCTGGTAACGTGAAAATAGAAAAATAGTGACTGTATTAGTTAACCTAATGCTGCCATAAAAAAATTACTACTGACTGGGTGTCTTAAACAACAGATATTTATTTCTTACAATTCTGGAGGCTGAAAGTCCAAGATCAAGGAGTTGGTCGGTAGTTTGGTTTCTCCTGAGGCCTCTCCCTGGCTTACAGATGGCCATGTTCTTCCTGTGTCCTTACATGTCCTTTTCTCTGTGTGTGTGCATCCCTGATGTCTGTCTCTCTTCTTATAAGGACATCACTCCTGTTGGATTAGTGTCCCACATTTATGACTTCAAGTAAACTTAATTACTTCTTTGAAAGCCCTGTCTCCAAATACAGTCACATTAGGGGTTAGGGTTTGAATTTGGTGGGGGGGACATGATTCAGTCCATTACATTTACATATTCATGTAGTGGATTACTGTAGAGCAGTGACAGTAAATGAACTATCAATAAGGATGAACTTAACAAATAAAATAAATGTTAAACACAAAAAACAAGTATCATAAATTTTTTAGATATGGGAAATAATATATAATATTTATTGCTTAGGAATAAAATAATGTGTAGTAAACTTGTAAATAACTGCATAAGAATAAAACATTCGAGATAGTCCTTTCTTCTGCAGGAGAAGGAGGAGGATTCAGTAGTGTTTGTGTATACTAGACACTTTAGCTCAGTTGTGGCTGGATGGTGCATATATGTTTATTCATTGCTCTATTTTTTGTTTGCATTAAAACTTACACTCAAAAGTATATTTTGTGCAACAATTTTGTGTCACACATTCTTGTAGAATCTTGGCATACATTACTGAATACACTAAGATTCCCTGCTCTCATGGAGCTTGCATTCTATTGCAGTAGACAAACAAGAAGCATAAAAAAAGCAAAATGTATAATCCTTTAGAAAAAATAGAGCATATATTTTTTTAATTATATGCTTTTCAGTATTTGTTTTCATCTACAGGAATTGTTTTCTTTTTGCTTTATACAGTTTGCAAGTTTTCTACTTGATCAGAACTTTTTTTCCCAATTTGGCTGCCAGAGTTTAGATCCATTTGTTATATTATATGTTATTCATTTTAGACTCAGTCCTAACTTGCTTTTAGATCTATAATTTTAATGCTAACATTTTTGTAAGCTGCCTTAATTATGTCTGTAAAAATCTCTGGAATATAAGCAAACCAATAGATAAATGAATAAAGAAAGAGAAAATCAGGTAATCCTCACATTGTCAGCAGATGGAATACGGCAAGTACATCTGTTAGTTATTTGTTTAGAGCATAATACATATTTTCTTATTTCGGTAATGTTAAAAATTTTGATTAAATACCAATAGCCCAACTTAAAAAAGTAACAAAAACAGAATATGAATAGCCAATTCAAAAATGAAGTAATCCCATGCCAGTAATTGATAAAAACATTTCATTATTATTAGTTATCCAACAAATACATATTGAAATAATTTAATTTATATTACAAGCAAATATATATGTCTATGTCTGCATATATATACACACATGATAAAAGTTGGAGAAGTAAGTTAGTTTTTACAACATTTAAATAAGTTATATCCATATAATATCAAAATTGTAGTTTTGAAAAATGTTGAAACACATAACAAAGACACATATTGGAATATTTAGGGAAAAACAGAGGATACAAAATTCTCTTCTGTGACAAATTCTTTTTTCCCAATTATATAATATAAACATGTATGCAGAAAGATGTAAATAATGGTTGACATTTAATGAGTGCTTACTTTGTTTCAGACACTGAGCTGAGGATTTTATCAGGATTATTTCACTAAATCCTCATAAGAACCCTATAATGTAGGTACCAATATTATCTTCATTTGACAGATAAGATGAGTTTTAGAAAGATTAAGTTCATAAGACTACTTATTGTGGAATCCAGGATATGTACAAAGTAGTGAGAGTCCAGAACCTTAATTACTGTGCCAATTTACAGGTTAACTGGGATTACTCTTCATGATAAAAATATAATCAGCTAGAGATTAAAGTTATAATCCTGCTTCTAATGGTAAGGCCAATGCTGTTCCCAATGTTATGCAAATTTTGGGGCGCTTATTATTTGCTTTTGATTCGTTGAAGTGGTATTCCGTATGGCAACAGAAGCTGTGAATATGAGAACAGTTCTCTATACTTTTTTTCTTTTTTTTTTAAATTAATTAATTAATTAATTAATTTATGGCTGTGTTGGGTCTTCGTTTCTGTGCGAGGGCTTTCTCCAGTTGCAGCGAGCGGGGGCCACTCTTCATCGCGGTGCGCGGGCCTCTCACTATCGCGGCCTCTCTTGTTGCGGAGCACAGGCTCCAGACGCGCAGGCTCAGTAATTGTGGCTCACGGGCCCAGTTGCTCCGCAGCATGTGGGATCTTCCAAGACCAGGGCTCGAACCCGTGTCCCCTGCATTGGCAGGCGGATTCTCAACCACTGCACCACCAGGGAAGCCCCAGTTCTCTATTCTTTTTTTTTTTTTTTTATAATCTTGGGTTTTTTTTTTTAATTAATAGCTACTTTATTTATTTATGTATTTATTTATTTATTTTTAGCTGTGTTGGGTCTTCGCTTCGTGCGAGGGCCCTCTCCAGCTGCGGCAAGCGGGGGCCACTCCCCATCGCGGTGCGCGGGCCTCTCACCATCGCGGCTCCTCCCGCCGCGGAGCACGGGCCCCAGACGCGCAGGCCCAGCAACCGTGGCTCACCGGCCCAGTTGCTCCGCGGCATGTGGGACCCTCCCAGGCAAGGGCTCGAACCCGTGTCCCCTGCACCAGCAGGCAGACTCCCAACCACTGCGCCACCAGGGAAGCCCCCAGTTCTCTATTCTTAAAAGAGTCCTAGGTCATCCTGATAGTAGAAGATTGTTGCTTGCCACCTTTTTTTAAAGCTAGAGCTTCCTAATCCTGTCTTTCTTCCTTCTCTCTTTCTACTCCCCCTTCCTTTCTTCTTTGCTTTACTTTCCCCTTATTAACTGTTCATTTCTTATGCAGAGTAGTTTAACTATCATTTATTGTTTCCTTCCAAGCCGTGTTGTCTGGGTGACCTTTCAAGACATTTTGCTAAATGAAAAATTTCCAAAAACAGTAGATACTGTTAATGATTGCTTATCTGCTACACTTTAAATATGAAAATCTAAAAAGATAAAATATGTAGCATACAATTATAAGATGAAATACATATGACCAATATGCATTTGAGAAATTTTTCAAGCTCACTAGGAGTTAAAGAAATGCTGTTATAAATAGTCACAAGATCACGTTCACCTCAGAAATTGGAAAAACTTTAAAATACATTACTAGATGCTAAAAAACATGTTTTGGCAGTATTCACTGGTGTGAACATTACATTGTTACTTCTGGCAAGTTCTTTGGCACTATAGTAAAAGGAATCTTCATACTAAATTCATACGTTTTGAGCCTATAATTATATGAATATCTTATAAATAGAAGAATCTTCTATTTTTTATATATAAAAGTAATTCCTAGTGTCTCTTGTCACCATTTTTAATAGTACTTATATCCAGATAATAGTTAATATTCATTATAGTCTATATAGAGCTTGTTACATCCTAAAAGTACATTATGGTCATTATAAAGTGCTAGTTATTTACAAATGTTTATATATAGATTAATATATAAATATGTGCAAAGTTTTAATTCTAATTTCTAATTCACAGTAATTTCTTCCTTCAAATTGATTGATTGATTGATTGATATCTTTTTTCCTCTGTTCACCTATATACCCATATATGATCATCCTTTCTGACTTTATCTCTGAAACCAATAATCTTCATGGGTTTGCCTATTAGTTCTGTTCTGTTTCTTCATTTTCAACACTAGAATCTTAGTACTTTGTGAGATTCTGTTTCTTTCTCTCAGTTATCTCACTTGGGGCATTTTGTCCTATACTGTGTGTTGCTCCAGCTCCTCTTGCCCCCATAGATCTCTTCATGTCTGATTCTTTATGTCCTATGTATTTCTAATCCTGTCTTTCTTTTGTTGGCCTTTTAAAATTAGCTCTTTAGCTAGATCTATAGCATATGTGTCCATTGTGGCCCTATTTCAGTGGCATTTTAAAGGCAAATAATCAACCTTTTCTTAATACTTAAACATATTCTGATACTCAGTTTGGGAAGTTTTAGCAGGGAAATTAGTGTCTTCACCATTTGGGAGGTGAGGGAAGGGGTAAAGATTTAAGTTGGAACAGAAACTGGTCTTCATTCAAATAACATTCAGAATTCAAACAACAAAAGTACTCACAGATATGAGAAGGAAAGAAAACTTAATTAAGTTGTGTTCACTGGTGCTTCAGAATTAAAAACAGAAGATAGTTTCACTTGGGATATAGAGGAAAAAATTCCCCACTTGAATATTTTAATCATTATTTGTATTTATGGATAGCCTCTGAATCCCAAGTTTCACATGTCCATGGATGTAGAAGAAGCTACATCTACAGAAATAATCTGAATCTCTATGTGCTGGTCTTCCACCTGATTGACAATAGGGATGCAATCCTTAACCAGGAACTTCTGCCTTTAAATTTCTGGAAATCTCCAAAATTGCTGCAAATGAAACTAAGCTGTTGTTTACCAGCTTTGATTACAGTGGTAAAGCAAGCTTCTTCACAAAGGCTTGAAGGAACAATGAGCCCCCAAGACACTGTTGATCTCACTGAGTACTAGCTGCTCCAGGCTTCTTCTGTAATGTGGCAGAACTAGGAGCCATTGGTCCCCCCCCTACCCCCCGGCAACCCCCTTACCAAGCCCAAAAACCATGAATATTAGAGGTGTTTCAATTAATACACATCACCGCTACCTTTAATGAAAGAGGTTGAAAGCTGTGTAGGTCTGTGTCACACACAGTCAGGAAGCATTCCACAGCAAAATTGCCTAGGGACCAAAAAATTACAGCTGTAAATGGTGCATTCCTTTCAATTCACAGAGTCACTGGCACACAAAAAAAGACACAGATATTATCCCAAAGTTCCACTGGCATCACCACCAAAATATGTCACCCAGTGACTTGATGACATTTAGTTTTGATACTGGACATATTACTGGTTCTCTTTAAACCTTCTAATCTTGGTAGAATTTCAGTCATGAGAACAGAGCCCTAATTTGTAGTATGTTTAACTGGTGTCAGTTCAGGTTCACCTCCAAAATGTTTATATGATATAGCTTCGTTGTGGGTTGAGTCCAGTTCCCCTCTATCTCCAAAGGACTCTTCAGCTGATAATGTAAATTAGCAGATACAAATCAATATGTAGAAACAAGGGAAGGAGAAACTCCATCTTGGTAACATCTTCTAAGCATCAAATTCAAATGTAGATACTGGAGTTTGGATGTAACCAATTCCAAATATGACTAACAATAGACCTTGGGCTTACCTGACATGTCTTGTTATTCACAGATTGTTTATAATTTGGGTGCCTGTATATCCAGAGCTCTGTATGTTTAGTATCAAAAGTAAACTCCTTGGCTCTTCAGCTTCCATCACCATCTGATGGTGACTATTTTGAATTGCATTCAGACATCTTAGAGGACTGGTTTTGTCCCTGCTTCTGAATCATTCTACTGAAGTTGCATTAGGAATTTTAGAAAAGGGAAAGGCCAGTATCATACAATTTGTTCTGTACCACTCCTGGAAAATGAAGGATTTATATATAATTCAATAAATAAGTATGTGGAATCTTAAAAAAAAAAAAGACACAAGTAAACTTATTTATAAAACAGAGACCCAAAGACATAGAAAACAAATTTATAGTTACCAAAGGGAAAAGGTGGGGGAGGGATAAATTAGGAGGTTGGGATTAACATATACACAGTGCTATATATAAAATAGATAACCAACAAGGACCTATTGTATAGCACAGGGAACTCTAATCAATACCTAATAACCTATATGCGAAAAGAGTCTGGAAAATTTTATATATATATATATAAAACTGAATCACTGTGTTGTACACCTGAAACTAACGTGACGTGAATCAACTATACTTCAATTAAAAGATAAGTAAGGAGGACATGAAAGAAAGGTTATACTTAAACCTTTATGGTGTAATTCCTCTGAATCCTGTGAGAGTCTCTGTTCTTGTATACTAGAAAATCTAATTACAAAATGTTAGTTTCTAAGGGATGATTTTTCCTCAGCAGATATTTATATACCAGTACACTAAATGCAATGAGAAGTTTGTAAGTAGCTTAAGGTTTATTTTTAACATTCCAGGTGTTCAGTTCATCTGCATATAAATATGACACTCACACAAGCATGCAAGTTTATTCACCAGAGTAAATGAGGCCCCTCTAGCTATGTTCCTTGTACTTTCTTCAGAGATCAATTCAGCACAAACCACATTATTTATTCAGGATGACATTAAGATGTTCACTCTTCACAAGAATAAACACATTGATGATGTTAATGCCAGCACTTCATTTTCTGTGGAACACTTACACTTAAATACAGCAGAGGAGTGCATGACATTTTCTTTGTGTTTTTCATTTCAACATGTGATTATAGCTTTCTGTTTGTGCTAAGTCACTTCTGCAAGATTCCTCAGATTTAATTTAAACTTTTAAATATTATATATACTTCTAGTTTTCCAAATAAGTAACCTCAGCATGATTTTATCATTGCCACTTTTTGGTGGAAGCCAACAGTAAAAATGTAAAGAAACCTAAGGACACCAACTTCTATTTTTCCAAAGGATTCCAAAGGAAAAATAAAAATGGAAAGCACTGAACAACATGAGGAAAGTTACGATAGTCATATAAAACTCTGGGTAAAACAAACCTCCTAAAGAAGCAGATGTGTCTTTTTACAATGAACTGAGCATTTTTATTGTCCACTGGAGCACATACTATAAAGTGTCAATGAAGAAGTTTAGGTAAGTCTGTAAACTAAGATTCTGTCTTCTTAGGGGATAGTAAACAGCTCCAGGATATATCCACAGAGGCTTTTTAGTACTTCCTAGACAAGCAATAGAAGTGGAAGGCAACAGTGTGGCCGAGACAACATCTGTTCTTTTCCATATATAAAGACTTTGCTCTCGAGCTTCTCTGGCTCTAGAAGCTTGCTGATGCCTGTTTGGGGTTAACATCATATACATGATTAATTCTTGAGGTTCTTGGCCCTGAAGTTATTGATAATCATTCAGTGCTGTACATTTCACTTTCTCAAAGAAAATAAGTGATTCCCAGATACCACAGAGTAGATTTCAAAAAGATGTATTAAAACCCTTTGAGGACCATCAGACAAGTGAAACATTATAAGTAAAATTTAAAACTAGAGAAAAAAAATGAAGTAGGCATTCCTCAGAGATCTGGGAGAAAGTCAATAAAAACCGTAGATATAAAATGTATCCCAGATAACTTAAAGGCAAAGTGATATCACATTGGCCAGTGTTGAAATAAAAACTTAATTATCTCCAAAGGATAGTCATAACAGAAATAATTTAAGAAAAATATTTTGCTCTTCCAAATAAAATCATATCAAACAATGTCATCATACTTAGCTGACTAACTGAACAATTAAAACCCAATACTATATGTAACAAAGCATTCCAAATATTTATGGGATAAGTAGTATACATCACATACAGTTAATTTAACCTAGCTTTAGAAAAACATGCAAAGAAGAAGAAAAGTAATAATTTTATACTCTAATTTTAAGAAGAATAAATTTTACTTCTTCAGGAGCATGTGACAGTAATCAATCTCAAAATTAGAAGGAATTTTAAAAATTAGAAGTAAGTTGTTATGGATATAATAGCTTAAAAGTATTTTAAAATATGTATTTGATTACCTGAAAGGTAAACTTGCAGTTGGAGAAAAATTCAGTATTTACAGAATGGTATACAGTTGAAAATCAGTTTTTCCCATGTTCTGATCACCTAAACTCTCCCCTCCCAGAAGGAGTCATGATAGCATTTTTATACAAACATTGTTTTTTGACATATTTTTCCACATATTATAATGTAAAATATTTACATAAAGGTCACATAGTTTTGCCTTATTCTTTTTAAAGATTGCAAGGTACTCCATTGTTTGTGTATATCACAATGTTTTTTAGAGTTCTGTCGTTTCTAATATTTTGGCATTACAACTGATGATGGTACTAACTTGTATTTGTGTGTGTATGTGTTTTCCTAGGTGAATATATCTGTAGGTAAATGACACATTTCACCAAATCTTTACTATTGATTGTAAGATAAGCTGCTAATTTTTGCATCATGAAGAAAGAGAAAGACACCATCATAAAAATAATATATGATATCAGTTATAAAATGCACCTGGATTTTAGAGATGTTAAAATATGTTTTTGAATCAATGAAATATGGTAACAATTTGTGCATCTTAGAATCAATGAAATGTAGTACTAAAAAGTAACATTGCTACGTCAAATTGCCAAATTGCCACCTGTTGTAGTCTAAATAACTTACACTTCATTGACAATGCAGGACAATACCTGTTTCCTTTGTCCAAAACAGTGCATATTAAAATTTGAATCTTGGGCAATCACATACATTAAAAAAATAGTATCTTTTAACATGTAGAAATGACATGGTATTTCCTGTTCTAAAGGCTGCTCTGGATTTTTTAAAAGTTTGAAACAAAAAATAAATCTGATGACATCCTGACAATCAATAAAAGTTTATTTAGAGACCTTTCTAAAGTTGAACTGCAGGTATTTAAAATTCTGTGTGATCTGGGGCCATTCACTTAATTATTTTAATCCTCAGTTTCTTTTTCTGTAAACTGAAGATAGTAATATCTTATTATGGATTGTTTATAATGCATGTAAAGCAGCAGTCCCCAACCTTTTTTTGGCACCAGGGACCGGTTTAATGGAAGACAATTTGTCCGTGGACAGGGGGTGGGGGGGACGGTTCACGCGGTAATACAAGTGATGGGGAGCGGCAGATGAAGCTTCCCTTGCTTGCTCCCCCGCCGCTCACCTCCTGCTGTGCGGCCCGGGTCCTAACAGGCCGCGGACTGTAGTGGTCCGTGGCCCAGGGGGTTGGGGACCCCTGAAGTAATGTATTACTGGAACATAGTGGTTAATCTTTATATATTAGCTTTTACTATTGTTATTATCATTAGTACTACCACTTCTGTGATATTGTGTTTATGAACAGAATAATCTTAATTTACTTATCACAAAATTTTTATTCAAAGGAGTTAGTTTTTCATTAATGAGCGCATATGTAATGCCTAAGGAAAATGACTCCATCTTTTAGGATGCCTTTTCAACAATAATAAGTATTGTGTTTAGATATCCAAAGTGATGTCAGAAGTAGTTTTAATAAAACAATAATTATCACACTCTAGTATCATGACTAAGACATATTTGTTCCATTAAATAATCCTTATTACACAATTTTGAGCAATCCTCATTTCAGTATCTAGCTTTTCCTCTACTTGTACCTTTAGCTAGTGCCTTCAGTTCCTAAGCCTTTCTCTAATTCGGCTGTATGAATTGCCATGCTTCTCACTGTCTTCCCCTTCTGTAGTCAGTTGGTATTCAGCTTTTCTCCATTTCCTTTCCTCTTTATTCTTTATTTCATCTTGAAAAAATGTTGAAATTTCATCTATTGTAGTTGTGTTCAGTGTTCATGTTTATTCTAAAATTATCCATAAATAAAATGGATAATTTTAACTGTACACATTTATTTTGTACAGTTCTTATTTTACATGAATATAGCTAGTAAAATTTCAAATTATCAAAATTTCAAAATATCAAAATTGCCTAGTAAAATTAGATTACCAGTTATTCATTTAATCAAATTCTGTTATATTAAAATAATTCAGAATCCTAAAGAAGAGTGTGTGATATTTCACAATTGAGTTTTATGAGAAGTCTCTTTATGATCTGACTTTTTAATACAGATATTAAGTGTATTTTTACTTTTCCAGTTTACCTATTTTTCTAGGTTCCTCATTTATAAAAATAATCTTATTGTCCCTAAATAAGCACTGCACTGCTCATTCAGTTCTTTTGTGTGTTTCTCCTTTCTGTATCAAGGACTCTCCATTTTCCCCATTTCTCTATCAAAACGCTGTATTTCAAGATACAGTACTGCTCTCTTCCTTTCTTTACTCAATGTGTCTTCTTGCTTTAAAGCACCAAGACACGTTTTCAATTCATCAAATCTTTAAAAATCTCACTACTAATACCTTTTTCATATCCTCATTGTCTATTTCTTGAACTATAGTAGGAGACTTCTGTCTGGTTTTCTGCCACTAAACTCTCTCTTTAAGTCATTCTCCATATTGCTATGAGAATTAATTTCTCCAAAATTTTCTTAAGTAATTTCTCTTCTGAAAAATCTCTCTTGGTTTGTTCATAACCACAGAATAAAACCAAGCAGCATAACATGGATGCTTTTCCAGCCTTGTGGTCGCCTGCCCCTCTGACCTCTTCCACTGCTCCATCTCTCCATTCCTGTGTCACTACAATAACTCCTATTTTAGGGAGTACATGTATTTAACATAAAATAGGTAAACTTTTATTAATATATAAAACTAATTTTTCTTCTGACAGTACAAGATAAATATTGAACCAATATTGAAATTAAAAGAACAATAGATTATTATTCTCCTGGTAGACTCAATAGGATTAGTCAATGAATTAAATAATGATGACAAGGAGAAGAAAAAGTCAAATATGACACTGATATTTGAGCTTGAGTAATTGGGAAGACAGTGTTGCCAGTAGCAAAATCTAAGGAATATGCAAGGAGGCAGGTTTAGGGAAAGCTAATATATTCAGTTTGGAAATAGGTTGAAGTGCTTATGAGCACACTCCAGTGGAGACAACAAAGCATAGTTGGAAGTGTGATCATAAAGATTTGAGGAGAGGTTAGGCTTAGATATGTGCATTGAAAACTTTACATAATGGTGAATATCCTATCACAGAACCATTTAAATCACTGAATATTATATTTATTTACATCTTTATCTCATACAAAGAAGAAATGTTTCACTGTGGCTTATGTATGCAAATCAGAAATTTCAGAAAAAGCATAGAATTTGTTATAATGATTCATTTGTTACCTATCTACATACTTTATCTTAAACCAACCTCCTGTGCTAAAATTATAACAAATATACCTATTTAAAAACAAAGGACTAAATTATTATTATTTAAATCCAGAGAAAGAATAATACATAATGTAGTAGATTCTTTCTGATATTCAAATACCATTTGAATAGTGGTATGCAGTATTGTGCCTCTTGGTTGTCATGGAAACTGCATCTCAAATTTAGAGCAGCAAGTCTTCATTTTCTATGAATTTTCAAATGACAAGAATGTATAAAATAACAGGTTATATACTGGCTTCTTTATTTTTTATTTTGATGTAGCAGATATAAATGTATCTCATGTAATATAAAAATATAGATCAGTTAAAGGGATAACTGTTCTTACTGGTGATAATTTAGAATTGGACTAATAGTCTATTTATTATTAACTACACCAATTTTTAACAACAAAATTTTGAAAAAAATACATATTATCTGCCAGAAAGTCATTTCTATCTTCTGCTAAAGGTTAACTGTCTGGGCAATAATTGCTTGAGGTTTTTTGAAGATAAAGAAATTATGATTTTGTCTAGTTCTATTTTAGCTACAGTCATGTCATATATTAAATGAAAATTGAATTCCCCCTTGTTTTCTAGCTTTTTCTTTGACACTCAGATGCCTAATGTTCTAAATAACGATCCTCTACTGCTTATGGTCCTCTGTATAAAATAATAATTTTCTGTACTGAAATAATGAAAGTGGCTTATGTCAGTATTTTGTTTATCAGGTCAAAAATATGGTAATTTTCCAACCCCAATAAGTTCTTATTTTTAGCTTATAGCAAATCAAGTATATTTTGGCATGTAAATCAGGATGTAGACCTCTTTAATGGTAAATACATTATAGGTCTAAAGAGTTGAGGTATGAGGGAAAGGATTTAAAGATTTCAAAAGTCACTCAAAGAATCTGTTTGCTACCTAGGTAGAAGCACACTTTCTTACGTGGGGCATCCATACGGAAGTTGAAAAAATATGTAATAGAGATAATTTCTAAGATATTTCTTTACTTAATGCACCCATGTGAATTTTGGCTCTGGTGAATTTTAATACACTCTTTTACTTGAAAGCTTAATAATTCTGTGTGATTATTTGCCTTGTTACAGACTCATGAAAAGAAAATCACAGTATAGAACTTAGTATATTTTAAAAACCAAGAGTGACTACAATAATATTTTATTACTAACGACTATTTTATGCAGAAACAGTATAATTTATAATATGTAAGCAGTTAGAATATAAAAATTTACACATCAAAATGGACCTGCTCTAAAATAAATTTCTATGAATATTTCAAGCAATGCTGGGCAAAATGTAGCAGCATTGATTTCTTCCTCAGTAAGGAAATAGGTAATGCACACAGCAAGTGACAATGCGCAGCCTTATGTTGATGGAGATAGCCCTCTCTTCTATTTGTGACTGCGTGCAGCTAGGGAATGAACCATTTGGGCTGAAATGATTGGTTTTGTTGCCCCTCTGATTTTGCTGAACTCACTATTTTAAAAAATCTGAACCAATAAGCTATTCAGGCAGTTGTGCAGATATGACTTTTTATTCTTAAGTCAATTTAACATGTGGTGGATTTTAACGTGATTCTAATCAGAGGAGAGGCCCATTTCCAAGCAGCGAGTTTCAGGCTAAGATTCTTGTGCAGGTAAGTCCAGAAATCCATGTATTAAAATGTGACTCTGCTTTAACAAGGGGAAAAATCATGTTGTTGAAAAGTACCCCCAAAAGTCATGACATTTAAAATAAACTTTATTTAAATCATCCAAGTATTGGACATTTTATTTTTAAACTCTGGGCCTAAAAACTTTGTAATTTCTGTTTTTTAAAAAACATTTTGTCTTAAAGCTACTCTGCTTATATGATGACTTAAAATGTTCAGGTTGTTCTCATGTATTGGAAAGAGCAGGAGGTTTGGGTCAGACTTATTTCAAATGTGATTCCACCTCTTTGTAGTTGTGTGATTTTAGACAATAAAAATTACACTAAGCTATCTTTATCTAAAAATCAGAATAAGTATTATAACCCAGGAAGCTGTTGTGAGGAAAAAAATGAAATAGTAGGCCACCTGCCACCTAGCACAAAAGAGGCATCTGATAATTATCAATTCCCTCCCTTCTTCTCACTTTCTATTCTGGTATCAAATGGTCATTTACGTTGAACTTTGCCTGTCGTTAATATACAGATTCTGCTGGACAACAGGAGACAAATCAGGCTTAAGGATGTATTGAATAGAGAAGAAAAATTTCTTAGAGCAAGCATTTCGAGTAGGTTATAAATATTGCAAGAAATGTGATGATAGTTTTTGGAACATCTGTATAAACAAAATAACTTTGTAAGTAAACAGAAGAATAGGAAATGTGACTTTTTTCTACAGATATTTGGATTGAACATCTACCCTTTGATTTATGTAATTTTATCATTATGCCGGAACTGCTTTCACTCTGAATTATTCATTCAACATAAGCTAGCAATAAAGGCAATGTCTTTCTCCAGCTAAACATTCTCTGACATTAAGAAGGCTGTTTAAATGAACTGCAGAGTTTTTTTTTTTTCCTCCGTTTTATGATCTGAGTAGATGTTGGTCTTCAACAAAACACATTTTGGGGAAATTTATCACAACTTTAAGAAAAGCAACACATACACTAATGGAATAGAATTGTCTTTGAGCCATGTCCTTAAATGGCCACTAATTTCTCTTCTTAGTTCCCGGCTTGTCTGGAGAGAGTGTTGTTGAAAGACCTGTGATGAAAATAACATCACAAATATCGGTTTCTGCTGCTTAAGGTACTCCAGATGGTTACAAGTTTCTGAAAACGCTTGTGCTCATATGATTAGTTTTCTCAGCCTGTGCTTTCAACTGTGAAAGGAAGGAATACTGGATCATTGGTGCACTATTTTGAGTCTTTATCAATAGAGTCCATACTAATATAGGTAGTATATTAAAACTTAACCAATTGTTTTTTGGTATTTAATTACATATTTTAAACCCAAATATTTACAGGTTATGTAATACATATTTTTTGCACAAGACAGCCACTGGCTGTACCACATTGAAATTATTTAGTATTACTTACTCTCTTATGTAACTAGAAATATAGATTTACTCTTTAAACTGGAACTCCTTGTCTGTAAAAAGGATATTTAAACTAATTTAAGATTTTCTGTCAGTATTCTATATTTTGATCTTTCAATTGTATTTTAAAGATAATCCTATAAATTTTAATTAGCAATAGCTGAAACAGCATTTGGGAAGAAAAAAACATGCTTATCTATTGAATTAATTAATTGTATGAGTTTCTAAGACATAAATCAAATGTGTATAAAATGCTGTAATATATTAAATAAATTAACTACTACTTGAGACAACACATGCCGAGCATCATGCCTAGTACCTGGCACATAGTAAACATTCAAGTCAATGCTCAGACTTACTATTGATGTTATTCTTATAAAGTTCCTAGTTATCCAAAACATGTTACAGTAGCAAACATATATTAATTATCTACTGTGTGCTAGGCACTAAGTTATATGTTGTATATTTAATCATAATCTCATCACGACTCTGAAATAGGAATATTTATCTCTATTTTAAAGTAAGGAAACTGTAGCTCAGAAAGTTGAAGTAATTTGAACAAGACCCATAGAATCAGAATTCATATCTGATTTCATCTGACAATAAGCCTAGCTTCTTTCTATTGACCAACTGATTTCACTATTAGCGGGGTCTTAGATTAACATACACATTGAATGAAATTTCTTTTTACGATTTGAATGAGTGCATTTAATTCATTCATAGCATTTCAAAATTTAGTGGCATATAACACCCATTTATTATGTTCACAGATTCTGTGGGTCGGGAATTCAGTCAGGTCACACTCCGTGGGGTTGGGCACCAAAATGTCTGGGGCTTCAGTCAGTGGGCAAGACGGCTAAGCTGAGGGCTGAAGTCAGCTGAAAGCTTGCTCACTCGCTTTTCTGGCAGTCGATGCTGGCTATCGTCCAAGACCTACCTGGGGTCCCTCTAGGTAGCCTGGACTTCCTTACAGTAAGTAGCTGAGTTCCTGGAGTAAGCATATCAAGAAAGAGGGAGGGTCAAAGAGAGGCATGTCCTTCTACTGACCTGGCCTCACAAGTGACAGAGTATCACTTCTTCCTTAATCTATTGGTTGGAGCGGTCGCAAGCACACCTGAGTTCAAGGGAAGAGGAGATGAACTGTACCTCTTAAAGGGAAGTGAAAATGTTCTGAACTAGCATTTGGGACCAGAAATAATCCTGTGGCAAATTTTGGAGGATACCATCTGCCATACTTTTATAAATAATAATAATTTTAATCAAATCAGATACATATATAAATACTAAGTGAACATGCAGTGGCCTAGTGTGCTAAAAATTTATGAAGTTTTCCTGAATAAAATATGTCCTAAAGGCCTTGTATAATAATTAGATCAATACTGTCCAGTAGAATTTATATTATACGTATCTAATGAACATACATCTAATGAAAACATATTTCTATTGTAAAACCCTAATCAGCTATGTACAGTAAAAGTAGAAAGTAAGCCCTAGTTTTGCTCTTAAATTGAGCTTTCCCAGAATGATTTTTATAAGAAAGTAAATTTGGCAATAATTAAATTATTTTGAGCTATTTAGGGAAGTCACTAAAAACTTAATCTATTCAATCAAAACTAACATAATCTAAATTTGGGCTACTGTTTTGCTCTTTTTTCCAAGTCGATAGAACAGAATATAGAAAACCAATTAATTTTAATCTTTAAATAGCAGGAAAATCCACATAGGGAAATTTAAACTGAATTTCTAGTTCAGTCATAACCCAGCAAGTGAATCTTCTGATTTAGAGACTGACATTCTTTTGGGAGTATCTCAGGATCTGTGTGTAGTTCACTAACACAGATCCACAAAAATTATCCTATCTGTGGATTTAGAAGTGGAGATTTAAAGACAAGTAATGTGGTTATCAAGCTATTGATCCCAATGATTAAGTTAATATATCTGTTTGGATAAGTAACAGAGGCCCACTGAAGGTGCGTCAACAAGAAAGTGTTCATTATCTCATTAACAAGCATGCTAGCAGCCGAGGGGTTTCTGGGCTAGATGAAAGAACTCTAGATCTTAAAGACTCGAGCTCAGCTTCTCTGCTATTTCCTTGTCTTCTCTTCACAGTCTTAAGAGGGTGGTGGCCATTGCAGACATTGTTTGCAGAAAGAAAATATCTGAAGCAAAAGAGTAGCCATGTCCTTGTTTTGTGTACCTTTTTGAGGGTAATGACATTGTTTTACTGTAAGCCCCCAGAATGTTTCCTACAGCACTTTGTTTAGGGTTGCGTCACATGCCTGTACTCAAACAGAGGAAAAGGAAATTAAATTATCATGCTTGGCTTAGTCTAATCAACCTTTGTTGCCCAGGGCTAGGAAGGGATCATGATTAACATGACCACCCAAAATGTGAACAAAATATGGGTCCTATTAGCAAAGAGGAAACAGAAAGGTTATTGCATAGACCAGACTGGGACCTCTCAAATTTTAATGGTCACACAGTCACCTGGGGATCTGGTTAAAATGCAGATTTTACTTTTAATATGCTTCCAGGTGATGTTGATACTGCTAATTTGTGGATCACACAAAATAGAAAGGACACAAACTATGGACTGTAGCGCCTCAGATATTAATCCTATGATATTCCCTTTTTGCTTTGTTAGTGATGTTTTCAAATGATGTAGGGTGTTGATGATGATGTGGAAATATAAAAACCACAATATAATAATGTAAATTCCTTTGCAACAATAGACCCATAAACCAAACAAGTAGATGTTTTTCAATATATATAATATCATTTTATAGTTAAATATCACTTGTATTTATTTTCCACACAGGCACATAAACTTAAAGTTTACCAGTGAATAATGGAATAGAATATATAAGCAATAGCATAATATATGAGTGAAAAATATTTATAAACTTTTGACGCATAAAAGATTTTTCAATTGTATGTATTAAGTGTAAGCCAAGTCACAATTGGAACATTTTTTTATACTTATGAATTTTGTAGAAATTATAGTATCCTTCATTCACCCAGTCTTCCACTTTCTAAAAATACATTGAGCCCTTATGTTACTAACTTTAAAAACTGACTTATCCCCTCAAAATTGGTTTTGTTAAAGGATAATTCACTTTTAAATTGCCTAGTAATTTTGAACTATAACCCAAATATGTGTAACTCATTACTCAAAAAGCCAAGATTACTTTATAGAGAGGTAACACGTGTCTTGACTAAATTCTCCACTAGAAACCTGGCACCAACTCACTTAACTTCTAAATACACTACCTACCATATATCATAAGACAATGTTTTCAAAGAAAAATAACTTAAAAATTATATATTTAGCAACTGGTAAATTCTTATAATCAAAAATTCATAATGTTCTACAGTTGTTAAAAAGTCCACAATAAGTATTTCTGGAAGTCCTAGTACTTGGAAGCATAGTATGTTCAAGGATATTTTCTCAGCGCATCTCACAAACCTGCTTCATCTCCCTCTTCTAGCTCTGCCTTTGTATGACAGGGTCGGCCCTCGCCATTTGGTGCACTCTCTCTGCTGGCATTGGTGGCTATTCTAATTAATGTTGTCTATCTCTGTTTTCACTCTTGGTGAAAGTTCTGATGTTCAAAGTAGGTAACCCAAGAAAATTCATTCCTCAAAGATAGCTGTCTGATTAGTATTTCTTAGTTTGTTACTTAAAGAAAGAGTTCTAGTTTTATAAAATAAAAGAAAAATGGGCAAGTGGGGAGCTCATGTATTTTGTTCCCTGCTGTATCCCTAGTGTCCAAAGAAGTGCCTGGCATGTAGTGAGTGTTCAGTTGGTGTTTGAATAAATAAATATTTCTGTTTATACAATTCAGTATTCCTTGTCCATTTTTTCAACCAAAATTTGAAAACAATTTCATCTTCATAATAAATAACTCAATAGATATAGTGATGATACCAGTGATTGACACCTGTACATAAGAGATCTTTTTCCTATATCATAATATCCTCTTTAAATAGCTTTATAGTGTCTTCTTTGAATAACATAGCATTATTTTGTACATGTAGAGCATAATTTTCCTGCTGCCTCAATGATTGTAGATGCAAAGATGTAAAGACTTTCAAATGTATACTTAGAAAAATATTTGTGCTGACAAATGGAGAACTTAGGGATAAATTTTAAAAATACAGCTTTGAAAATGTTAAGCTCCCTCCTTTTAGATTGTACTGTTCATAGTTACATTATGGCTCATGCAGCACAGGCAATTCCCATTTTTCTACTGTTTATTCTGCAGGCAGCATACAAAAGAATAATGCCTTTTCATTATCATGATGTATGCAACCTAGGTGCTAAATTCCTAAATGAAGACGCAGCACCAAAATCACAGAGCTTCTTAACAATGTCATATTTTATGATAATTCTTTAATAACTAAATAATTATTTTTAAAAAGGAAAAATGAAACTCCATATCCTATAATTAAATGTAAATATATTGACCAACATTATTATTTGCCTATTACAATAATCTAACATTTTCTCCTTTCATACTGTCCATGGTTTAATGAGATTCTACCCATTGCATTACCAAAGAACATTAGATCAAGGAAACAACATAAGCAAACAACTATCTCTGCTGAACTAACAATTGCTAGGTCTTAAGTTTCTTCATTTGTGAATGATGTTATTGGACTATTATGATCGAAATGGCTAGCTGTTGATGAAAACGTATGATCCTTCTTCTAGGAGAGTGCAGAGTGCCATTGAAAGGTGGCTTGGCTTCTCACATGCACTTATAGTCCTGTGAAGTATGAACAGCAATAAAGAGTATCTTTTTCTAAAGAGGGCATTTAAGGATCAGATGAGGCTTCTCCACAGCTTCTGTTTCTGCTGTTTAGAAGCAGAGGACTCTAAGGCCCAGAAGACTGGGGAGTCACAAGATGTCAAAGATCTGAGTCTCTGAGTCATTATGTGGGGGAAAGGCACTCACTAACCAGGAACATTGGGCTGCTTTAGGCTACTTCATAAGTTAAAAAGAAACCATTGTATGAAGCCACTGATATCTTGGAGTTTGCTTGTTCCAGCAGCTAACATCACCCTAATGAAACCAGGAATCATTGTATTCTACTTTATATAACTGAAAACATTAAATAAAAAATTACATATATAAAACAATATTAAAAGCTAAACACGAGTATATCACATATATAATTAAGAGACATTAATAACATAGGCTTCTGTTTTAAAATGATAATTAGTAAATAATGATGAAATACGTAAAATGCCTGTTATTGGCCAGGAACTAAACATTCACTTAAACATGACAAAGATTCTGTGAGTTAGTTATTATTTTTTAAACAGCTTATTTATTTATTTATTTTTAAAAAAATTTATTTATTTTGGCTGTGCCGGGTCTTAGTTGCGGCATGCAGGATCTTAGCTGCGGTATGTGGACTCTTACTTGCAGCATGCGAACTCTTAGGTGCGGCATGCATGTGGGATCTAGTTCCCCGATCAGGGATAGAACCCGGGCCCCCTGCATTGGGAGCGCAGAGTCGTACCCACTGGACCACCAGGGAAGTCCCGAATTAGCTATTATTATTCTCCATTGTACACACGTTGTAACTGAAGCTCAAGAATGGTAATTATCCCAAAGTTGTAGACTTAATAAGTGTTGGAATCTGGAGTTGGATAGAAGCCTTTTTACCACCAAAGCTGGTTTACTTCAATTGTATTTGCTATCTTCTAAAATAGCTCTTTGAGCAGTTATCTCATTTTGCCTCTCCCTTTCACCACCACAACTTGATAGTAGTCTACACAAGATGCCTCCACTTTCTGGTCAAATAATCAGTCTACAGATCCTTGCAATCAGACTGTAACTCTTACTACTTAATAACTAAAACTAGTTAACTCAACTTTCATTTTACATAGATTATAGAAGACTGTAACTGATAAGGAACAATCAATCCGAGAGAGATATTGTGTTTAAAATCACAATTGAGAATAACATGTCTTATGCTACTGTTTGCGTAAAAGTTTAAACAGGAATTAATAATGTATATGCTTGTGTGTACAAAGAATATATTGGAAAGCTATATAAGAACCTTGTGACTTGGTTCTCTGGCTTGGGATGTAAAAGAGAGACTTACATTTCATAGTAGGCCTTTTGTAATTCTTAAGGTTTTAAATTTAATTCAGAAAATAAGATAAAATGCACAGGTTTCCCAGAAGTATATCCACATTCATTATTCAAGTTGCTGCTATATTATGCACCTGTGACCATATTTCTTTCTAGACAGTATCTTTTGTTCATCTTCGTGCTGAGTCTTCCACCTGGAATGTCTTTTCTCTGCCAAAATCTAATTTATCTTTCAAGGTCATTTGAAGTTTACCTAAGGTTTTCCCTGATATTTTCCTCATCAACAGAAAAATAAAATCACACTCTAATCTGTAGTTCTCTATTTGTATATTTCTTGTGATACTAAGCTAATCTATTGTGAAATGTGGGTACATGAATGATCAGATAATAAATTCCTTGAAATTAGGAATTATCTTGTATTCATTTTTGTTCCACAAAGTCTAGTCCCATCTGAGAGAGAGTAATGCAATAAATTATCAAGCTCTGGTTGAGTCAGTCCTCTGTGACGTGTGAAGTGATGTCTTCCAATTTATCCAACCACAATTCAGATCTCAAACACTTCCGTATACTTATCTTTCCCTCTCAAATCATGCATCATAATTCCTTTCCCAAGACATAGACTATATTATTTTTTTAGTAGATCTTTACTGGAGTATAATTGCTTCACAATACTGTGTTAGTTTCTGTTGTGCAGTAAAGCGAATCAGCCATATATGCATACACATGTTCCCATATCCCCTCCGTCTTGAGCTTCCCTCCCATGCTCCCTATCCCTCCCCTCTAGGTCATCGCAGAGCACTGAGCTGATCTCCCTGTGCTATGCTGCTGCTTCCCACCAGACAACTGTTTTACATTCGGTAGTGTATATATGTCGATGCTACTCTCACTTCGCCCCAGCTTCCCCCTCCCGCCCCATGTCCTCAAGTCCATTCTCTATGCCTACCTCTTTATTCCTCCCCTGAAGCTAGGTTCATCAGTACCATTTTTTTTGTTTGTTTTTTATTCCATATATATGCGTTAGCATGCAGTATTTGTTTTTCTCTTTCTGACTTCCCTCACTCTGTATGACAGACTCTGGGTCCATCCACCTCACTACAGATAACTCAATTTCGTTTCTTTTTATGGCTGAGCAATATTCCATTGTATCTATGTGCCACATCTTCTTTATCCATTCATCTGTCGATGGACATTTAGGTTGGTTCCATGTCCTGGCTATTGTAAATAGTGCTACAATGAATATTGTGGTACATGTCTCTTTTTGAATTAGGGTTTTCTCAGGGTATATGCCTAGTAGTGGGATTGCTGGGTCATATGGTAGTTCTGTTTTTAGTTTTTTAAGGTACCTCCATACTGTTTTCCATAGTGGTTGTATCAATTTACATTCCCACCAACAGTGCAGGAGGGTTCCCTATTCACCATATCCTTTCCAGCATTTATTGTTTCTAGATTATTTGATGATGGCCATTCTGACGGGCGTGAGCTGATACTTCATTGTAGTTTTGATTTGCATTTCTCTAATAATTAATGATGCTCAGCATCTTTTCGTGTGCCTCTTGGCCATCTGTATGTCTTCCTTAGTGAAATGTCTATTTAGGTCTTCCGCCCGTTTTTTAACTGGATTGTTTGGTTTTTTTTGATACTGAGCTCCATGATATTTTGGAGATTAATCCTTTTTCTGTTGTTTCATTTGCAAATATTTTCTCCCATTCTGAGGGTTGTCTTTTTGTCTTGTTTATGGTTTCCTTTGCTGTGCAAAAGCTTTTAAGTTTCATTAGGTCCCATTTGTTTATTTGTGTTCTTATTTCCATTTCTCTAGGAGCTGGGTCAAAAAGGATCTTGCTGTGATTTATGTCATAGACTGTTCTGCCTGTGTTTTCCTCTAAGAGTTTGATAGTGTCTGGCCTTATATTTAGGCCTTTAATCCATTTTGAGTTTATTTTTGTGTATGATGTTAGGGAGTGTTCTAATTTCATTCTTTTACATGTAGCTGTCCAGTTTTCCCAGCACCACTTATTGAAGAGGCTGTCTTTTCTCCACTGTATATGCTTGCCTCCTTTATCAAAGATAAGGTGACCATATGTGTGTGGGTTTATCTCTGGGCTTTCTATCCTGTTCCATTGATGTATATTTCTGTTTTTGTGCCAGTACCAAACTGTCTTGATTACTGAAGCTTTGTAATATAGTCTGAAGTCAGGGAGCCTGATTCCCCCAGCTCCATTTTTCGTTCTCAAGATTGCTTTGGCTATTCGGGGTCTTTTGTGTCTCCATACAAATTGTGAAATTTTTTGTTCTAGTTCTGTGAAAAATGCCAGTGGTAGTTTGATAGGGATTGCATTGAATCTGTAGATTGCTTTGGGTAGTAGAGTCATTTTCACAATGTTGATTCTTCCAATCCAAGAACATGGTATATCTCTCCATCTATTTGTATCATCTTTAATTTCTTTCATCAGTGTCGTATAGTTTTCTGCATACAGGTCTTTTGTCTCCTTAGGTAGGTTTATTCCTAGATATTTTATTCTTTTTGTTGCAGTGGTAAACGGGAGTGTTCTCTTAATTTCACTTTCAGATTTTTCATCATTAGTATATAGGAATGCAAGAGATTTCTGTGCATTAATTTTGTATCCTGCTACTTTACCAAATTCATTGATTAGCTCTAGTAGTTTTCTGGTGGCAGTTTTAGGATTCTCTATGTATAGTATCATGTCATCTGCAAACAGTGACAGCTTTACTTCTTCTTTTCTGATTTGGATTCCTTTTATTTCTTTGTCTTCTCTGATTGCTGTGGCTAACACTTCCAAAACTATGTTGAATAATAGTGGTGAGAGTGGGCAACCTTGTCTTGTTCCTGATCTTCGTGGAAATGGTTTCAGTTTTTCACCATTGAGGACAATGTTGGCTGTGGGCTTGTCATATATGGCCTTTATTATGTTGAGGAAAGTTCCCTCTATGCCTACTTTCTGTAGAGCTTTTATCATAAATGGGTGTTGAATTTTGTCGAAAGCTTTCTCTGCATCTATTGAGATGATCATATGGTTTTTCTCCTTCAATTTGTTAATATGATGTATCGCGTTGATTGATTTGCGTATATTGAAGAATCCTTGCATTCCTGGAATAAACCCCACTTGATCATGGTGTATAATCCTTTTAATGTGCTGTTGGATTCTGTTTGCTAGTATTTTGTTGAGGATTTTTGCATCTATGTTCATCAGTGATATTGGCCTGTAATTTGCTTTTTTCTTTTGATATCTTTGTCTGGTTTTGTTATCAGGGTGATGGTAGCCTCATAGAATGGGTTTGGAAGTGTTCCTTCCTTTGCAGTTTTTTGGAATAATTTTAGAAAGATAGGTATTAACTCTTCTCTAAATGTTTGGTAGAGTTCACCCGTGAAGCTATCTGGTTCTGGACTTTTGTTTGTTGGGAATTATCGTTTGTCAGTCGTTTTTAAATGACTGGTTCAATTTCACTACTGGTAATTAGTCTTTTCATATTTTCTATTTCTTCCTTGTTCAGTGTTAGGAGATTGTACCTTCTAAGAATTTGTCCATTTCTTCTAGGTTGTCCATTTTATTGGCATATAGTTGTTTGTACTGGTCTCTTATGATTCTTTGTATTTCTGTGGTGTCAGTTGTCACTTAAACTTTTTCATTTCTGATTTAATTGATTTGGGCCCTCTCCCTTTTTTTCTTCATGAGTCTGGCTAAAGGTTTATCAGTTTTGTTTATCTTTTCAGATAAAGCTGGTTAGCTTTTAGTTTCACTGATCTTTTCCATTGTTTTATTAGTCTCTAATTTATTTCTGCTCTGATCTTTATGATTTTTTTCCTTCTGCTAACTTTGTGTTTTGTTTTGTTCTTCTTCCTCTAGTTGCTTTAGGTGTATGGTTAGGTTGTGTATTTGGGCTTTTCCTTGTTTCCTGAGGTAAGCTTGTATCACTATAAAATTCCCTCTTAGAACTGTTTTTGCTGTGTTCCACAGGTTTTGGATCATCGTGTTTTTGTTTTCATTTGTCTCTGGGTATTTTGTAATTTCCTCTTTAATTTCTTCAGTGTATTTTATTATTTTTTTAAAATTAGAATTTAATAGTTAATATTTTCTTCCCTTGCTTAGTATGGTATCTCTAGAAGAAATTTGTTTTGGTAAAGGCTGTACAAATTTTATAAAGAGAAAATACTGTCTGTTTCACTCAGGGTTTGGTTTCACACAACAGAAATCATAGTGACTAGTAAGCTTGAAGATATTTAGTGTCACATATTAGGTCTTTCACAGAATTTTTTGAAGGTCAGAATAGTAGGCTATAGTTCATGCCTCCAGAAATAGCTTTCAGACCCAAGTGTCACTCTGCCCATGCAGGATGGTTAAAGCCTCCATAACCCCTCCAGAAAGGTATGAAATCTTCAGGCATGTACTGAGAGCAGAACCATGCCACTTCTGACAGTATCAGTCCCAGCAAAGCAATGCTTCATGTCTTGCTTTTCTTCACATTTAACCCCGTTTTACAGCTAAATGCCCCCATGAGAGTATTTGATTTGTGGACTCTGAATCATATCCATGACCCTAGCTACGTGGGAATCTGGGAAAGATAGAAATTAGCATTCCAGAATCTGCAACACTGGAAGGCATACTTAGTAGGAGTTGGAATCATCTTTGAATGAACCATTCCACAGACTCTGCCCAAATTCACTCATTAGGAAATTCAACAAAAAAAAGTTTAATAGGAAGCCAAAATGGCAAGAGTAACATAATATCTGTATTTATCCTACAAACAGAGATGGTTCACTTTGTCCTTACAAAAGAGTGCATTCATCTTTTGGTGGTAATCATTTTTCCTATGGTTCAGGTACAATCTCAAATTGATACCTTGTGACCTATTAATTTAATTTTTATTGGCACCAGTGTGGCATATACACGATATACAACAAGGAAGAAAATTGTGTCATTATCAGAGTCCTTGTTAGCTAGGGAATCATAGTTCAGGGGTTACCTTTTACACTGTTCTATGACTAGTTCTCTGCTCCAAGTGTGTGCCATTTACATAGAATTCAGTGTGAGTGGTGTCTAAATAGTACCCTGAATTTGGACATTGAGGCAGTTCTTATAATCTTCCCATGGTTATTTATGACTTCTTTCATCCACTAACCTTTATATTTTCCTTTGCTCTCAGCAAAATACCAACTCAGGGCTCTGTGCTTGATAGGGTGACTCAAAACCCTTATTCCTAAAACTTTTGAGCTTCAGTATTCCTGCCTGTATTGAGTTGATATAGATTCCCACTAACTTTGGCCATTGCATGTACAGTACCAAAGGTACCCTAGAGAATCCTCTAGAATCCATCTGTTCTCTTTTTTTTCTATTATGTAGCAGAAACCCAAACTCCCCTTGATAATAGGGATTGATCACCCACATCAGTGTAGTAAACTCTCCTCTTACCCTGACTCAGAGACTCAAAAAGTTCAAATGGCTAGGATGGAAGTCTTGACTTTAAGCTAAATGGAACAATTATTGTGTCCCTGGGTAGAAACTTTATTCTCTTAGAACTAGATCTCTAAACTAACAGAGGTGAAAGTATAAAAACGGGGAAATAAATGTGAAGGGACACTGGAGAGACAGGTGAGAGGAACTACTTTCTTTTCCATCTCTTGGTTCCTATACCTATGTATTCCAACTAAAGGAGAAATGGTATCATATATTTTTTGTAGATTCAGGTAAATATATATTGCATCCTATAGGGTAGGTCTGAGTACCTACTAGATCAATATTTAACTGGTGCTATGATCAATTCTTCAGTAATAAATAATATTGGAAGTGGTAACTGGCCATATGGTAAAGAGAAAGTTGTATACATTCCTTGTTAAATATGTTGTGATAAATTTCAAATAGATCTGAGATTAAAAAGTAAATGTAGAAGTATTAAAAATAATCATAATAGTAAACTGAAATTGTTTACAGCCTAGGTATAGGGAGGATTTTTCTAGCCATAACTTTTATCCTACTTGAAGGAACTAAAGAAAACAGTGTAGAACATAAATTTGACAGTGTAGAACATAAAAAAGACATTTGCATGGGAAGAAATACCCAAAGAGGAGTACACAAAAGTACACAAAAATAAAAATAAGATTTGACAAACTGGAAAATATACTTTCATAATATAAATGAAGATTTAATATTCCTAATGGATGAAGAGAGCCTACTAATTAAGAAGGAAAAGGTAAATAACCCAACACAAAGATGTGCAAAGGAAAGCCCAGTTACAAAGGAAAGAAATCAAAATGACAATTTTATGATATTCCTGCTAAACTAAAATAGGATAATTACAGCAAAATAAAAATGAATAATTAATAAATGGATTTCAACCCATCATATATACAAAAAGTCCATGAGTTTTATCCAAAAAAAGAGATAAAACTTCATGGTCAACAGTGGACATTTCTGAGGACAAAGTCCTAGGCTATACAGCCACTAACTAATAGAATTTTTTTTTTTCATATTGACTTTCAGGAAATCAGAAATAAATTTGCAGCTTAACCTTAGCAACTTATCTTTCCTTTGATCCAACTTACTATTTCTATGTTTTTGTGGTTCGTTAAATGCTCATACATATTTTTTGTAAGCCATTTCTCTTCGTTTGTGTAAGAAGATAACACCTTATAAAATAATATTTTTCTCAATATATGTGACTATATACACCCACTAATATGAGAAAAATGAGAGGTTGAATGGACAGAGAGTGTGAGGATAAATAGGGATAAGATCCTTCCCATATGGAGGGTATGGCTATTTGCGTTGCAAATTAATAGGTAGGGGTGAAGACTGAGGAAAGAGAAATGTCAAGTCACGTTTGGGAGTTACAGACATATTTCATGTTAGCAACCAATGATGATTTGGTTTAGTGAGAGTGGCCAGTATAAGTCAGTCTTCCAAGAAAGAAAAAGTTGAAAGAGGAATGTAATGGTGCCATGAAAAATTATGATTTGGCCTGAATGTTACTGGATATAAGCAAAGTAGCAAAGAGGAAATAAATGAATGAGTTATCATATTTAGTAGTGAAATAACTTACAGCAGCATTCTCTGTGCAGAACAAAACTGATTAATCAGATTTATTCAGCTATTTCTCTCTCTTTCTCTGTCTCTCTCACACATACACACTTTTAATATTGTGACAATTTATCTGCAATTTAAAAAACTATATTTAATGGCAAATACATCAGAAAAGGGTGATAGAGATGTGTGTTATCTTCAGAAAAGTAGTATACAAACTATTGAAAAGTATTGAAGAAGTTAATGTCAAGAGAAATGGATAGATATAAGTAAGTTACCTATTAATATATATAAATGTTAATAAACCATGGAAATTATAGTGAGTAAAAGGTACATAAATAAGAGAGCGTTATCTATAGCTTTCATAAAGAACACTGAAATTCATTTTCAGTGCAGTCTACGAAAGGAGGTGTAATTTGAATGCAGAAGATAAAAGGAGGAAATAAATATAAACCCTGGAACTTAGAATAAAACAAAGAAAAAAATTGGGATATCAATCCAAGGAGCTCAACTGATAATTTCATGAAATTGTTGTAGATATGGAGGTGTAAAGTGGGCTCTAGAAAATATTTAGAGGAGATGTGAATAAACAAGATGGAAGGGAGAGTATAAAGTAAATGTATTCTATCATGGGATGTAATCAACTGTTTAATCTCTTTACCATATGCCCCATTAGATTATGTTGACAACTGAAAGCACATTTATCTAAATCTTTAAAGTATTTAGACATTAACCAATATAATGAGTCATCTAAATTGTACATTGCAAATAAAAATTAGATCAACCATTTAAACTGAGGCAATAAGAAATGACATTAAATTATTCAATGACAAATAACTCTATCCAGTTAAATGTCATACACATTTTTAAGAAATTCCCTTGTCAGAAAGGTAGCTAACTGCTGAAATGATAAATAGTAGGATAAATTCAGAAAAAGGTCAATTACTAATCTACTGTTTTTGAAAGCAACATCTTCTGGCATTTATTCCATTATAGTTGTGTTATTACCTTTTATTTATAGAATGAAGATGGGTAACTTTCATGACATATACATCTCTCATTCAGACTAAACAGAAGTTATGTTTGAAATTTACAACTAAAGAAATCATAATACAGTTCTAATCAAATCCTTTCCTTTTAAATGGCAATGTAGAAAATTGGGTGCTAAACATACTTGGAAGGAAAAAATAATATTTGTGACCCAGAATTTAGCACATTAAAGAGTTCATTACAATAATATGTAGTCAAGTCTGTTTTGAATATATTTAGCAAACGCCAAACTATTTTTTAATTCACTTAAATGAGTTTCAGTTGTAATCATGATAACTGATTCAAAAGAATTGTCCAAAGACACAAGAATAGGATGTTATGCTATTAAAGAGGGAAAATTGGAGTAATTCTGAATGGTGATTTTCTTTGCAGTGTGAAAAGATTGCACTGTTCCCATTTTATGGTTATTAGTGAAATTGTGTTAGACTGAATAATACTCATCTCCCAAAGATATCCATACCCTAATACCTGAAACCTGTTAATACAGTAAACAGGCCCAAAGTTACTTTGCAGATGTGATTAAGATGATAGAATTTGAGTTGGGTTGTTATGGGATCCAATCCAATCACAGGAGCCCTTAAAGTGAAGTACCTTTTCCTGCTGAGGTTGAGAGAGATGATGCAGAAGAATGGGAGGCAGAGGAGACAGAGAATTGTGAGAAGCATTCCACCCACTGTTGCTAGTTCTGAAATGTAGGGACCCACTTATAAGTACAGGGAAAGAGGCCCCTGGGAGCCAAGGTGGGTCTCAGATGACAGCCGGCAAGGAAACAGGACCTCAGCTGCAAGGTGCAATTCTGCCAACAGCTTGAATGAGCTTGGAAACAGATTCTTCCTGAGGGCCTCCAGAGAGGAGCACAGCTCTGCTGAAATCTTGATTTTGGCCTTGTGAGACAGAGCAGACAAACCAGCCAAGAACGCCGGACTGCTGACCTACCAAACTGTGAGAAATAAATTTGTGTTGTTTTAAGTGTCAGAATGTTTGGTAATTAGGTACAGTACTAATAGAAAACTAATACGTTTCTTCAGCTTTTCTTATGTGAATTTCTTGTATCAAAATGTATTTTCTACTGGCTCAAATTTTAAGGAGGTATTGGTACATATTATAATCTTGAATTATTTGCTATAAAATGCCTGCTATTTAACTACCTATATAACATAGTCTCATAAGGGCCGAAAGATAGTGTAATGGAATAGAAATAAAAGTTTTAAAACTTTTCAATAACAGTTAAACAACTTAGCTCTGTTAATTATTGCACAAATTTCTAATCTTCAATTTCCTCATCTGTCATTTGGTGACAATAATGTCTACACAGAATTGATAGAATCTGTGTAAAAGTAGCATAACACAACTTGAAACACATGTGCATAATAAAATCAATTTCCTTTTCATCTTCCTTTTCTGGACAAAATTATCTGCCCTACTACCCTAAGCATAACTCTTGGTGACTTCTTTAGATTGAGAGAACCTATATATATATTTATTTTATGTTTGTGATGTATTTTCTTCTAATAATATAGATGGTCTTTGTTTAAATTAATCAAAAGCAACTCATGAGCAATCACATTGCAATTGCTCGCATTCTTGTGGATTTATGTCATAAGGTAGGAATTGGAATTTTTCTGGGCATGTTTTGGTTAGAATTAAAGAAAGTTCACAATGGTTCACTGCAGGGCAGTAATGTCTAGCACAGCTTCCAGTAATTACCTTGGACAATAAGATATAATTCTGGGGAATCCAGGCTGATGGGGTAGAAAGGCAGGAAGAGTATTCAGTAAGGGAAAATGAGAAAAGATGATATAAGAATAACCTTTATTTACTTAGTGATTTTTTCCCTAAGATTAGCCCTTCCTAAAATCACAGATTAATTGTATACTTTTTATACTTACCTTATTTTCTTAATAAAACAAGTAGAACTTATAATGATTTAAGGTCTTTAGGAATTGAGAATAGGATATATATTTCATCTTTTTTTCTTATGAAGTAATGTCTTAATACTCCTCTATATTCTTCATGTATTTATAGTGCCTGTAATATAATATCTGGAATATGACGGGTGATCAGTGCATGGTTTTATTATCTACCGATGATAAATTCATAAATAAATTTATTATTTAGTCTAAACAGAGCAGAAAATAGAAATCGAAACATTTCACTTTTATTTGGGAAAACATAGGCAATTATTTTTATCTAATACTATATAAGCAACTTAAGCATGTAGATTTCATATTTGGAGGGAGCGGTTTCAATATTTTTTGTTTTGTTTTCATTTGGCTTTTATTTTGTTATTGCTCAATAAAGCAGTAATTATATTCAGTATTTACTTTGTGCTATGGGAAATACACAAGAAATATAGAATATGTTTTATGTCTGCAGTAAAATCTAACACATAGTTTAAGAACTGGCCTGAGTCAGTCTAGTGCTCCAGATGGTGCAGTCACAGGCTGCAAAAGCTTCTATCAGCCTTAACCTGTGAATGTCTGAAGCTGAGACCCTTACCTCAACCACATTATACATACAGTACGTACAAGAAATAAACTTTTTGCTGTTTTTATTGTTAAGCCAGTGAGATTCAGGGGTTGTTTATATAATCACAGCCTAATTAAGCCTGGTCTGACTGATATGGACATTGGTACATAGAGTTATGGCCGTACCCTAAAAAATACCTTCTCATGTGTCATCAACTTAGTAGTTGGGTAGTGGTGGTTGAAAAAATAGTGAGTATGATACACAGTAGCAAAACATTTGGTAAAACTGTTCAGCAATAACTTGGGAAGTAGACGACTCTGTAACAAATGGATATTAGTGGTGTGTGTTAGATGCTTTTGGCTGCTTTTTCAAGGTTTTCTATGAAAAAAGATGAACTCAGAAAACAATTGCCTGGAAAAAAAGAGAGTAGAGCAAGAAAGGGAAGGCTTTGCAGGACTGGAAAGGGCAACTCCTTCAGGACTTTAAATAATAGGACATAAATTTGAAAAGGTAGTTGAGAGATGAAAACCAATTAATCCTAGCCTGGCAGCAGGGATCAAATCAAGTTTATGGCTGTCACACATTGTTAAAATCTCCTTGGGGATTAATGTGGTGGCGAGTAAATCCTTTCCCTTTATAAATGGTCACTTAGTCTTCCAGCATTCCGTATAGTCCTGCTTAACTCAACTGTGCCTGTTGAGCCTGCTATGGACTGAATGTTTCGGTCCCACCTAAGTTAATATGTTGAAGCCCTAACTCCCAGTGTGATGGTTTAAGGTGATGGGGCCTTTGGGAGATAATCAGGTTGAGATGAGGTCATAATATTGGTGCCCTCATAATGAGGTTCGTGCCCTTATGAGAAAAGGACATCAGAGAGCTCCCTCTCTCCGCCATGTGAAGACATCAAGAAGGTGGCCATCTGAGAGACAGGAAGATAGTTTTCAACAGAACTGGACTATGCTGGCACCCTGATCTCAGACTTCCTGCTTCCAGAACTGTGAGAAAATACATTTCTGTTGTTTAAAGCACACAGTGTTATGGTATTTTGTTATGGCAGCCCAAGCAGACTAAGACAGGCCATTACACAGATTTTCTGTTTTATTATCACCAGAAAATATGTGTCCAGTCTTACCCTGGGAATATGGTATAGTCTGAAAACCTGACTGCCTCTTACATCGACTGTAGTTTTCTAGGGTTGCCTTAACAAAGCACCACAAACTGGGTGACTTAAACAACTGAAATTTATTGTCTCACAGTTCGTGAGACTAGCAGTCCAAGATCAAGGTGTCAACAGAGTTCTTTCCTTCCGAGGGTTGTGAGAGGAAATCTGTCCCATGCCTGTCACCCACCTTCCAGTGATTTGCTGACAGGCTTTGGCATTCCTTGGCTTATAGAAGCATCACCCGAGTCTCTGACTTCATCTTCAGATAGTGTTCTCCTTGAGTGCATGCATGTGTATCCAAACATTTTTATCTGTGGGGTGTTTGTGTGAGTGTGTGTGTTGGATCCTTTTTTATTTTGAAAAGTTGCAAGAATAGTTCAGAGATCTCCTGTGTGATTTTCACTCAACTTCCCCAATGATGTTTAGATTTCTATAACCAACATTAGACCCAATATATGGAACTGTCCCACCTCACCAAAGGCACTCTGTCACACTTCCCCTTTATAATCTCTTCTACCCCAGTAATCATTGATCTGGTCTCCATATTGTAATTTTGTCATTTTGAGAATGCTGTATAAAAGAATTTTAAAATATGTTACATATTGAGATTGGCTTTTTCACTCAGTGCAAGGCCCTTGAGATCCATCTAAATTGTATCATATATTAAGAGTTGGTTTTTATTTATTGGTGAGTAATATTTCATTGTATGGATAAACCACAGTTTGTCTATTCACCAATTTTACATTTGGATGTATGATCATTTGAGTTGATTGATTTTTACTCTTGTTTTTCTGTTTTCAATTTTATTGATTCCTTTTACCTTGAATGAACATTTGCTTTCTTCCGTTTGCTTTGGATTTACTTTGCTCTTCTTTTCCTGTTTTTAGAGGTGGAAGCTTATATTTTGATTTGATACCATTCTTACTCTCTAATGTAAACATTTAGTGTTATAAATTTCTCAGAACTGCATTGGCTACATCCCACAAATTTTAGTATGTTATACTTTTCATTTCCATTCATTTCAATTTTATTTTTTTCCTTTTCCCTTGAGACTTTTTTTTGACCCACAAACTATTCAGAAGTCTGTTGTTTAATTTCCAGGTGTTTGGAGATTTTTGCATTATCTTTCTTTTATTGGTGATCAATTGATTACTTTATATTCAGATAACATACTTTGTATAGTTTCAATTTTTTAAAGTTTTTTGAAGTTTGTTTTGGAATCCGTCATGTGACTTATCTTGTTGACTGCTTCAATGGGACTTTTAAAAAATATGTATTTTGCTGTTCTTGGGTGAAATGTTCTAGAAATGTCAGACCCTTTGGTTGGCAGCCTGAGAGGCTTGTCTGCTCACCCACTGGGGCAGATGGGGGCTGGGAGCAGGCTTTGGAGGTCAGATCCCAGGGAGAGGACTAGGGTTGGCTGTGTGAAGACAGCCTGTGGGGGCTAGTGTGCCACAGCTAGCCAGAGGGAGTCTAGGAAAAATTCTGGACCTGCCTAAGAGACAAGGGACCATGGTTTCAGGGTGCACGAGGAGAGGGGATTCCTTCCTCATCTGCCCACAGAAGGCAGAACACTGCCTAAACGAGCTCCAGGGATGGGCACGAGCCGCGGCTATCAGCTCGCACCCCAGAGACGGGCATGAAACACAAAGGCTGCTGCCACTGCCACCAAGAATCCTGTGTGCTAGCGCGGGTCACTCTCCCCGCCCCCACCGTGAGCCTGTGTCACCTGCCACAGCCAGGGTCCCGTGATCCAGGGACAACTTCCCTGGGAGAATACATGGCACGCCTCAGGCTGTTGCAATGTCATGCCAGCCTCTGCCGCCGAAGGCTTGCCCCACATTCCAATTATGACTACAGTAACCCTCCCTTCCCCTGGCCTGAGTGAGCCAGAGCCTGCTAATCAGCTGCTGCTTTTACCCCCTCCTGTCTGAGCTGGGAACAGATGCCTGAGGGCAACGTACACGCAGAGGCGGGGCCAAAACCAAAGCTGAACTCCAGGAGCTGTGTAAACAACGACGAGAAAGGGAAATTTCTCTGTGCATACTCAGGAGCAGTAGATTAAATCTCCACAATCAACTTGATGTACCCTGCGTCTGTGCAATACCTGAATAGACAACGAATGGTCCCAAAATTGAGGGAGTGGACATTGGGAACAACTGTAGACTTGGTGTTTGTTGTCTGCGACTGATTTGTTTCTGATATTTATGTTTATCTTGGTTTAGTTTTTAGTGCTTGTTATCATTGGTAGATTTGTTTATTGGTTGGTTTGGTTGCTCTTTTTTTAAAAAATTATTATTTTATGTTAATAATTTATTATTTATTATTTATAATTATAATAATTATTTTTTTATTTTATTTATTTTTTATTTCTATTTTTATTTTATTTTTTTCTCCCTTTTCTTCTGAGCCATGTGGCTAACAGGGTCTTGGTGCTCCAGGCTGGTGTCAGGCCTGAGCCTCTGAGGTGGGAGAACCCACTTCAGGACATTGGACCACCACAGACCTCCTGGCCCCATGTAATATCAATTGGCGAGAGCTCTCCCAGAGATCTCCGTTGCGAGGCTAAGACTCAGCTCCACCCAACGGCCAGCAAGTTCTGGTGCTGGACGCCCCATGCCAAACAACTAGTAAGACAGGAACACAACCCCACCCATCAGCAGAGAGGCTGCCTAGAATCATACTAAGTTCACAGACACCACAAAACACAGCACTGGACGTGGCCCTGCCCACCAGAAAGACAAGATCCAGCCCTAACCACCAGAACACAGGAACCAGCCCCCTCCACCAGGAAGCCTACACAACCCACTGAGCTAACCTTAGCCACTGGGAGCAGACACCAAAAACAACGGGAACTACAAACCTGCAGCCTGTGAAAAGGAGACCCCAAACACGGTAAGTTAAGCAAAATGAGAAGACAGAGAAACACACAGCAGATGAAGGAGCAAGGTAAAAACCCACCAGACCAAACAAATGAAAAGGAAATAGGCGGTCTACCTGAAAAAGAATTCAGAGTAATGATAGTAAAGATGATCCAAAATCTTGGAAATAGAATGGAGAAAATACAAGAAGTGTTTAACAAGTACCAAGAAGAACTAAAGAGCAAACAACGATGAACAACACAATAAATGAAATTAAAAATTCTCTAGAAGGAATCAGTAGCAGAATAACTGAGGCAGAAGAATGGATAAGTGACCTGGAAGATAAAATAGTGGAAATAACTACTGCAGAGCAGGATAAAGGAAAAGAATGAAAAGAATTGAGGACAGTCTTAGAGACTTCTGGGACAACATTAAAATCACCAACATTCGAACCAATATTCGAATTTTAGGGGTCTCAGAAGAGGAAGAGAAAAAGAAAGTGTCTGAGAAAATATTTCAAGAGATTATAGTTGAAAGCTTCCTGAACATGGGAAAGGAAGTAGTCAGTCAAGTCCAGGAAGCACAGAGAGTCCCATACAGGATAAATCCAAGAAGAAACACGCCAAGACACATATTAGTCAAACTATCAAAAATGAAATACAAAGAAAAAATAGTAAAAGCAGCAAGGAAAAACAACAATTAACATACAAGGGAATCCACATAAGGTTAACAGCTGATCTTTCAGCAGAAACTCTGCAGGGCAGAAGGGAGTGGCAGGACATATTTAAAGTGATTAAAGGGAAAAACCTAGAACCAAAATTACCAGCAAGGATCTCATTCAGATTCGATGGAGAAATTAAAACCTTTACAGACAAGCAAAAGTCAAGTGAATTCAGCACCACCAAATCAGGTGCACAGCAAATGCTAAAGGAACTTTTCTAGGCAGGGAACACAAGAGAGGTAAAAGACCTACAAAAACAAACCCAAAACAATTAAAAGAATGGTAATAGGAACATACATATTGATAATTACCTGAAATGTAAATGGGCTAAATGCTCCAACCAAAAGACACAGACTGGCTGAATAGATAGAAAAACAAGACCCATATATCTACAAGAGACGCACTTCAGACCTAGGGACACATACAGACTGAAAGTGAGGGGATGGAAAAAGATATTCCATGTGAATGAAAATCAGAAGAAAGCCAGAGTAGCAATTCTAATATCAGACAAAATAGACTTTAAAATAAAGAATATTACAAGAGACAAGGAAGCACACTACATAATGATCAAGGGATCAATCCAAGAAGAAGATATAACAATTGGAAATATTTATGCACCCAACATAGGAGCACCACAATACATAAGGCAATTGCTAACAGCCATAAAAGGGGAAATTGACAGTAACACAATAGTAATAGGGGATTTTAACACCCCACTTTCACCAATGGACTTATCATCCAAACAGAAAATAAATAAGGAAACACAAGCTTTAAATGACACTTTAGACAAGATGGACTTAATTGATATTTATAGGACATTCCATCCAAAAACAACAGAATACAGTTTCTTCTCAAGTGCTCATGGAACATTCTCCAGGATAGATCATATCTTGGGTCACAAATGAAGTCTTGGTAAATTTAAGAAAATTGAAATCGTATCAAGTATCTTTTCTGACCACAGTGCTATGAGACTAGATATCAATTACAGGAAAAAAGCTGTAAAAAATACAAACACGTGGAGGCTAAACAATGTGCTACTAAATAACCAAGAGATCACTGAAGAAATCAAAGAGGAAACCAGAAAATACCTAGAAACAAATGACAATGAAAACACCATGACCCACAACATATGGGATGCAACAAAAGCAGTTCTAAGAGGGAAGTTTATAACAATACAATCCTACCTCAAGAAACAAGAAAAAACTCAAACAACCTAACCTTACACCTAAAGCAATTAGAGAAAGAAGAACAAAAAAACCCAAAGTTAGCAGAAGGAAAGAAATCATAAAGATCAAATCAGAAATAAATGAAAAAGAAATGTAGGAAACAATAGCAAAGACCAATAAAACTTGAAGCTGTTTTTTTGAGAAGATAAACAAAATTGATAAACCATGAGCCAGACTTATCAAGAAAAAAAGGGAGAAGACTCAAATCAACAGAATTAGAAATGAAAAAGGAGAAGTAGCAACTGACACTGCAGAAATACAAAGGATCATGAGAGATTACTACAAGCCACTGTATGCCAATAAAGTGGGCAACCTGAAAGAAATGGACAAATACTTAGAAATGCACAACCTTCTGAGACTGAATCAGGAAGAGATAGAAAATATAAACAAACCAATCACAAGCACTGAAGTTGAAACTGTGATTAAAAATCTTCCAACCAACAAAAGCCCAGGACCAGATGGCTTCACAGGAGAATTCTATCAAACATTTAGAGACGTGCTAACAGCTGTCCTTCTCAAACTCTTCCAAAATATAGCAGAGGGGGAAACACTCCCAAACTCATTCTACGAGGCCACCATCACCCTGATACCAAAAGCAGGCAAAGATGTCACAAAGAAAACTACAGGCCAATATCACTGATGAACATAGATGCAAAAATCCTCAACTAAATACTAGCAAACAGAATCCAACAGCATGTTAAGAGGATCATACACCATGATCAAGTGGGGTTTATCCCAGGAATGCAAGGATTATTCAATATACATAGATCAATCAATGCGATATACCGTATTAAAAAATTGAAGGATAAAAACCGTATGATCATCTCAATAGATGCAGAAAAAACTTTTGACAAAATTCAATGCCCGTTTATGATAAAAACTCTCTAGAAGGTAGGCATAGAGAGAACCTATCGCAACATAATAAAGGCCGTATATGACAAACCCACAGTAAGCACCATCAGTGGTGAGAAAATGAAAGCATTTCCACTAAGGTCAGGAAGAAGAGAAGGATGTCCACTCTCGCCCCTCTTACTCAACATAGTTTTTGAAGTCCTTGCCATGGCAATCAGAGAAGAAAAGGAAATAAAAAGAATCCAAATCTGAAAAGAAGACTAAAAGTGTTACTGTTTGCAGATGACATGATACTATACATAGAGAATCCTAAAGTTGCTACCAGAAAACTACTAGAGCTAATCAATGAATTCGGTAAAGTAGCAGGATACAAAATTAGTGCACAGAAATCTCTTGCATTCCTATACACTAACGAAGAAAAATCTGAAAGAGAAATTAAGGAAACACTCCCATTTACCATTGCAACAAAAAGAATAAAATACTGAGGGATAAACCTACCTAAGGAGACAAAAGACCTGTATGCAGAAAACTATAAGACAGTGCTGAAAGAAATTAAAGATGATACAAACAGATGGAGAGATATACCATGTTCTTGGATGGGAAGAATCAACATTGTGAAAATGACTCTAGTACCCAAAGCAATCTACACATCTGTGCCATCCCTTTCAAACTACCACTGGCATTTTTCACAGAACCAGAACAAAGAATTTCACAATTTGTATGTAAACACAAAAGACCCCGAATAGCCAAAGCAATGTTGAGAAAGAAAAACAGAGCTGGAGGAATCAGGTTCCCGGACTTCAGACTATACTACAAAGCTTCAGTGATCAAGACAGTATGGTACTGGCACGAAAACCGAAATATAGATCAATGGAACAGGATAGAATGCCCACAGATAAACCCACGCACATATGGTCACCTTATCTTTGATAAAGACGGTAAGAATATACAATGGAGAAAAGACAGCCTCTTCAATAAGTGGTGCTGGGAAAACTGGACAGCTACATGTAAAAGAATGAAATTAGAACACATCCTAACACTGTACGCCAAAACGAACTCAAAATGGATTAAAGACCTAAATGTAAGGCAGACAGTATAAAACTTAGAGGATAACATAGGCAGAACAGTCTATGACATAAATCACAGCAAGATCCTTTTTGACCCACCTCCTAGAGAAATGGAAATAAAAACAATAATAAACAAATGGGACCTAATGAAACTTAAAAGCTTTTGCACAGCAAAGGAAACCATAAACAAGACAAAAAGACAACCCTCAGAATATGAGAAAATATTTGCAAACAAAGCAACTGACAAAGGATTAATCTCCAAAATATACAAGGAACTCATGCAGCTCAATATCAGAAAAAACAAACAGTCCTATCCAAAAATGGGCAGAAGAGCTAAATAGACATTTCTCCATAGAAGATATACAGATTGCCAACAAACATGAAAAGATGCTCAACATCACTAATCATTAGAGAAATGCAAATCAAAACTACAATGAGGTATCACCTCACACTGGTCAGAATGGCCATCATCAAAAATCTGCAAACAATAAATGCTGGAGAGGATGTGGAGAAAAGGGAACCCTCCTGCACTGTTGGTGGGAATGTAAATTGATACAGCCACTATGGAGAACAGTATGGAGGTTCCTTAAAAAACAAAAATCAGAACTATCATGTGACCCAGCAATCCCACTACTGGGCATATACCCTGAGAAAACCATAATTCAAAAAGAGTCATGTACCACAATGTTCATTGCAGCACTATTTACAATAACCAGGACATGGAAGCAACCTAAGTGTCCATCGACAGATGAATGGATAAAGAAAATGTTGCACATATGTACAATGGAATATTACTCAGCCATAAAAAGAAATAAAATTTAGTTATTTATAGTGAGGTGGATTGACCTAGAGTCTGTCATACAGGGTGAAGTCAGAAAGAGAAAAAGAAATACATATGCTAACGCATATATATGGAATCTTAACAACAACAACAAAAAGTTTCTGATGAACCTAGGGCCTGGACAGGAATAAAGATGCAGATGTAGAGAACAGACTTGAGGACACAGGGAGGGGAAAGGGTAAGCTGGGATGAAGTGAGAGTAGCATCGATATATATACACCACCAAATGTAAAGTAGATAGCTAGTGGGAAGCAGCTGCATAGCACAGGGAGATTAGCTTGGTGCTTTGTGACCACCTAGAGGGGTGGGATAATGAGGGTGGGATGGAGACGCAAGAGTGAGGAGATATGGGGATATATGTATACATATAGCTGATTTACTTTGTTATACTGCAGAAACTAACACAACATTGTAAAGCAATTATACTCCAATAAAGATGTTTAAAAAAAATGTGTTAATTTTAACAAAAACTGGTATCAGCCCTGTAGTGGTGTTAACTGGAGTTATTAGCAAAAATGATGTATATTGCAGCTTCATTTCTGTTTTAAAATAAGATAAACATCTTACATATAATTAATTTTATTCCTGCTGTTTTTGTCTTCTAATGTAACATCATTCTTGTTCATAAGACATGATGAATATTTCTTAATTATTCCATTAGGCATTGTCTTCATGGACAATCAATCATGTATTCTAGTCCAATGAGCATGGGCTGTACAAAAGTGAAACAAACATTTTAGAAACTGAATGAATTTTAACTTTCATATAAGCAAATACTCTTCTGTAGAAATTTACAAAAGGAGGAGAAAAAAAAAGGAAAAATCATCCGGTGCTTAAAATAACTATGTTATACTGCTTAAGGACTGTTCTGTTCCATATTTGATTAAATGTTTCACAGAGAATGGTTGAGAAGCATACTTACCTTATGTGGTAAATGTCTTTTCAATACATGTATTTCCAAAGAAGTAGAATAAAACAAAAAATGAATCTTTTCATTCTTAATATCCATTTAGTATAATTTTGAGTTTTCTCTACAAAAAACCATTATTAGTTAAAATTTAACATGGGAAAAAGATCATTTTTAACACTTGCAAGATATTATTAAATTTAATAATATCACCAGAAGATAACAGTCATATCAACAGTTTTCAGAAGGGAAATAGATTTTCTCTCAGAATTTATACAACTGTATAATTACCATAAAATGTTCATGTGATACAAAGATTAATAAATAATGGAACAAATATTTTATCACTGTCTCCAGACTTACTTTTAATATTTTGGTAGTTATGCTTTTAAAAATCTTTCTTTTATTATTCATTCTTTTTTTTTTTTCTTCTTTCTTTCCTTTATCTTTTCTCCTCTTCCTTCCCTCATTTTTTTTTATCTTCCTATCTCAACATAGACATTTACATACACACATAATTGTACAAACATATATTTCTTAGGTTGCTAAAATGGGACTCTTCCTACCTCAATTTTGTGTCACTACTACAGGCACTACATCCCAAAGTGAGTATAAAATACATGCTGATTTTCTGTTTCTCAATTCTTGAGAGGTGTGTTGAAGTCTCCCACTAAATTTGGAAATATTTATATTTCTCCTTTCAGTTATATCAGTTTAGTGCTTCATGTATTTTGCTTAAAAATTTTTTTCCTATTGAAGAATCATTGACATACAATATAATATTAGTTTTTGAGTACAACCTAGTGATTCAACATTTATATGCATTATGAGATGATCACCACGATAGATCTAGGTACTGTCTGTTACCAATTAGAGTATTATTGCTTGTATTCCGTATTGAGTGTATTACATCCCCATGACACTTATTTTATAATCTGAAGTTTGTCTCTTAAGTCCCCTCACCTATTTCACCCACTCCTCTCCCCACCACCAGCAACCACTAGTTTGTTCCCTGTATCTTTGAGTCTGTTTCTGTTTTGTTTTGTTTCTTCGTATGTTTTGGTTTTTAGATTCCACGTATAAGTGAAATCGTAGAGTATTTGTCTTTCTATGTCTGGCTTACTTTACTTAGCATAATACCTTCTAGTTCCATTGATGTTGTTGCAAATGGCAAGATTTCATTTTTTTTATGGCTGAGTAATATTGCTTTATATAAATACAAAACTTCTGTTTTGTCTATTCATTTATTGATGGACACTTAGGATGCTTCTGGATCTTGGCTATTGTAAATAGTACTGAAATGAACATAGAGGCACATACATGTTTTTGAATTAGTTTTCTTCATTATCTTCATGTAAATATTACCCAGAAGTGAAATTGCTGAATTGTGTGGTAGTTCTATTTTTGATTTTTTAGGAATCTCCATACTGTTTTCCATAGCAACTGCAACAATTTACATTCCCACCAACAGTGAACAAGAAACAAGGGTCCCTTTTACTCCGCATCCTCGCCAACACTTATTTTTTGTCTTTTTGATAATAGCCATTCTGGCAGGTGTGAGGTGGTATCTCACTGGGGTTTTAATTTTCATTTCCCTGATGATTTATGATTTTGAGCCATTTTTCATGTTCTTGTAGCAGTCTGTCTGTCTTCTTTGGGAAAATATCAGTTCAGGTCCCCTATGCAACTTTTAATCTGATTAGTTTTTTTGATATTAAGTTGTATTAAACCCTTATCAGATATATGATATGCAAATATCTACTCTTATTCAGTAGGTTCCCTTTTCACTCTGTTGATAGTTTCTTTCACTGTGGATAAAACTTTTAGTTTGATGTAATTTCATTTGTTTACTTTTGCTTTTGCTGCCTTTGCCTGAGGAGATCAATCCCCCAAAATATCGCTATGACTGATATTAAAGAGCTGACTGCCTATGCTTTCTTCTAGGAGGTATATTTCAGATCTTACATTTAAGTCTTTAGTCCATTTTGAGTTTTTGTGTATGGTGTAAGCTACTGGTCCAGTTTATTCTTTTGCATGTGGCTGTCCAGTTTTTTCCACACCATTTATTGAAGAAGCTGCCTTTTCCTCATTGTATATTCTTGCCTCTTTTGATGTAGAGTAATATAAGCATGGATTCACTTTTGGGCTTTCAGTTCTGTTCCATTGATCTATGTGTCTGTTTTTGTGCCGGTACTATGTTGTTTTGATGACTGTAACTTTGTAGCATAGTGTGAAATCAGGGAGCATGGTGCCTCTAGGTTGGTTCTTCTTTCTCAAGATTGCACTGGCTATTCAGGGTCTTTTGTGGTTCCATATAAATTTTATGATTATTTGTTCCAGTTTTGTGAAAAATCCTATTAGTATTTTGATATGGATTGCATTGATCTGTATATTGCTTTGGGCATTTTAACAATATTAATTCTTCCAATTTATGAACATGATAAATCTTTCCATATTTTTGTGTTGTGTTCAGTTTCTTTCTTCAGTGTCTTATAGTTTTAAGGTACAGATCTTCTTGGTTAAACTTATTCCTAGGTTTATTGTTTTTGAAATAATTGTAAATGGGATTGTTTTCTTCATTTGTCTTTCTGATAATTTGTTATTAGTGTATACAAATGTGACTTTTTTGTATATTAATTTTGTACCCTAAAATTTTTCTGAATTCATATTTTTTTAGTTCTAAATTTTTTTGGTGTTGTCTTGAGGTTTTCTATATATAGCATCATCTCATCTGCAAACAGTGACATTTTTACTTCCTTCTTTCCAATTTAGATGCCTTTCATCTCTTTTTCTTGTTTAATTGCTGTGGTAAGGACTTCCACTGCTATATTGAATAAAAGCAGCAAGAGTGAGTGTCCATGACTTGTTCCTGATCCTACAGGAGTAGCTTTCAGCTTTTCATGATTGAGTGTTTTGTCAGCTGTAGGTTTGTCATATATTGCCTTCATTATGTTCAAGTATATTTCCTCTACACCCACTTTGTTGAGTTTTTTTTTTTTTTAATACCGTAAGCCTATTTTCTTTTTTTTAAAGATTTATTTATTGATTGATTGGTTGATTGATTGCTATGTTGGGTCTTCGTTTCTGTGCTAGGGCCTTCTCCAGTTGCGGCAAGTGGGGACCACTCTTCATCGCAGTGCGTGGGCCTCTCACTATCGCGGCCTCTCTTGTTGTGGAGCACAGGCTCCAGACGCGCAGGCTCAGCAGTTGTGGCTCACGGGCCCAGCTGCTCCGCGGCACATGAGATCCTCCCAGACCAGGGCTCGAACCCGTGTCCCCTGCGTTAGCAGGCAGACTCTCAGCCACTGCGCCACCAGAGAAGCCCCTTGTTGAGAGTTTTTAATCACAAATGGATGTTGAATTTTGTCAAATCGTTTTTTTGCATCTATTAAGAAGACCATGTGATTTTATGCTTCAATTTTTTAATGTGGTGTATCATATTGACTGATTTGTGGATATTAAAACATCCTTGCATACTTGGGATAAAACCCACTTGACCATGGTGTATGATCTTTATAATGTATTGTTTAATTTGGTTTGCTAATATTTTGTTGAGGACTTTTGTGTCTGTGTTCTTCAGTGATATTGGTTTGTAATTTTCTTTTTTTGTGATGGTCCTTGTCTGGCTTTAGTATCAAGGTCATGCTGGCTTCCTAGAATGAGTTCAGAAGTGTTCTTTTCAAATTTTTGGAATAGTTTGAGCAGGTTAGGCATTAATTTTTCTTTAAATGTTTGGTAGAATTCACCTGTGAAGATGTCTGGTCCTGGTCTTTTGTTTGTTGAGAGTCTTTAAAATTACTGATTCACTTTCACTACTGGTAATCAGTCTGCTAATATGTTGTAGTTCTTCCTGATTCAGACTTGGAATATTGCACGTTTCTAGGAATTTATTCATTTCTCTAGGTTATTCATTTTATTGGCATGTAATTATTCATAGAAATCTCTTATGTTCCTTTTTATTTCTGTGGTGTCACTTGTAACTTCTCCTTTTTCATTTCTGATTTTATTTATTTGGGTCGTTTTTTGATGAGTCTAGCTAAATGTTTTTCAATTTTGTTTATCTTTTCAAAGAAACAGCTTTTAATTTCATTTATCATTTTTATTGTTAAGTCTCTATTCCACTTATTTCTTCTCGAATTTTTATTATTTCCTCCCTTTTATTAACTTTCCCTTTTGTTTTTTCTTCTTTTTCTAGTTTCTTTAGGTGTAACGTTAGGCTGTTTATTTGCGATTTTTCTGGTTTCTTGAGGTAGGCCTGTATCACTATTCTCTTCCCTCTTAGAACTGCTTTTGCTACATCCCATAGATTTTGGAATTTTGTTTTTCTGTTTTCATTGTCTTAAGGTATTTTTTGATTTCCTCATTGACCTATTGTTTGTTTAGTAGCATGTTGTTTCTATGTGTTTGTATATTTTGTATTTTTTTTTTGTAGTTAATTTCTACTTTTATACTTTTGTGATCAGAAAAAATACTTGATATACTTTCAATCTTCCTAAGTTTATTGAGCCTTATTTTGTGGCCTAATATGTAATCTACCCTGAAGAATGTTTCATGTGCATGTGAAAAAAATGTGTATCCTGCCATTTTTGGTTGGAATGTTCTTTATATATCTATAATAGTCCAATGTGTCATTAAATGCCATTGTTGCCTTATTGATTTTCTTTCTGAATGACCTAATCATTACTGTAAGTGGGGTATTAAAGTCCTCTATTATTATTGCATTACTGTAAATTTCTTTTTTTTAATATTTGATAATATTTGCTTCCTATATTAAGGTACTTCAATGTTGGGTGCAGAAATATTTACAAGTGTTATATCCTCTTGTTGAATCAGTCCCTTTATCATTATGTAATGCCCTTCTTTTTCTCTTGTTACAGCTTTTTTTAAAAAGTCTATTTTGTACATATAAGTATTGCTACCCCAGCTTTCTTTTCATTTTTGCTTGCATGGAATATCTTTTTTCATACCTTCATTTTTAGGCTGTGTGGTCTTTAGATCTGAGTTTCTTGTAGGGAGCATATAGATGAGCCTTGTATTTTTATGTATGTAGCCATTCTGTGTCTTTCAGTTGGAGCAATTAGTCCATTTACATTTAAAATAACTATTGATAGGTATTTACTTATTGCCATTTTGTTAATTGTTCTCAAGTTGTTTTTGTAGTTATTCTATGTTTCTTGCTTCTTCTCTTTTTCTCTTCCCTTGTGATTTGATGACTTTCTTTAGTACTGTTTTTATTTCTTCCTCTTGATTTTTTGTGTATCTCTCATAGATTTTTGATTTTTGGTTACCATGAGGTTCATATATAACAATCCATGTATATATCAGTTTATTTCAAGTTGATGGTCGCTTAAGTTTGAGCACATTTTAAAAGCAATATATTTTCACTTCCCTATGTTTTGTTTCGAACATCACATTTTACATCTTTTTGTGTTTTTGTACTGCTTAAGTAGTTATTTTGGATACACATGAACTTACTTTTGTCTTTTATTGCTCATACTAGCTTTCTAAGTGGTTGATCCACTACCGTTACTATATGTTTGCCCTTACTAGTGAGGTACTTTCTTTCATGATTTACTTATTTCTAGTTATGGCCTTTTCTTTTCCATTTTAACAAGACCTTTTAACATTTATTCTGTTTTTTGTTTTTTTTTTATAGTGATGAACTCCTTTAGCTTTTGCTTATCTGGGAAACTCTTTGATAACCTTTCTGGGTAGAGAGTTCTTGGTTGTACTTTTTTTATTTTCATTTCAGCATTTTAAAGTTCTGGCCTGTAAACTTTCTGCTGAAAAATCCAGTGATAGTCTTATAGGGGTTCCCTTGTATGTAACTAGTTGTTTTTCTCTTGCTGCTTAAGAGTCTCTCTTTATCTTTAAATTTTTACATTTTAATCATAATGTGTCTTATTGTGAGCCTCTTTGGGTTCACCTTGTTTGGGACTCTGTGCTTCTTGGACTTGGATGCCTGTTTCCTTCTCCAGGTTAGGAAAGTTTTCAGCCATTACTTCTTCAGGTAATTTTTCTGTCTCTTTCTCTCTCTTCTTCTTCTTCTGGGACTCCTATAATGTGAATATAGTATGCTTGATGTTTTTCCATCAAATTATTCTAACTTTTTCAATTCTTTTTAAAATTTTTTGTTCCATTTGGGTGATCTCCATTACCCTGTCTTCCAAGTCACTCATCCATTTTTCTGCATCATCTATTCTGCTGTTGCTTCCATCTGTGTATTTTTTGCTTTGGCTATTGAATTCTTCAGCTCTGATTAGTTCATTTTGTATTTTCTATCTCTTTGTTGAAGTTCTAATCTAGAGATTGTAATATACATGACTAACTGAATACAATATAATAGCTTAGAGTTTGTGACTTATAAATGGGTGTGAATTTGAGGGACCACAAGGAAGATTGTAATTGGTTGAATGGTGGTCCTTCAAATGATATGTCCTCATTGCTGGAACCTGTGAATTTTACATTATTTGGAAATGAATTTCCACAGATATAATTATATTAAGGATCTTGAGATGAGGATAACATCCTGAATTATCCAGGTGGGCCCTAAATCCAATACATGTATCTATATACGAGTGAGTTAGAGGGGTATTTCATTATAGTTGGGAGCCATTTTAAACAACAAAATCACCAAGAAAAGACACAATACTGTGAGAAAAAAAGTAAAAAATTGACCTTAAAAAAGACACTTGTTTATAATATGAGAACTCAAACAGGAGGGCAGAGCTTTGCCCGGTTTGTCCTCCGCTGAAATCGTACATTTCAAGCGTGTGAAGGTTGTCGCTTCACTGTGTAGGGCCACAAATGACCACAAGATACCATTAGAATTAATTTTGAGGTTACAAATAAATGCTAGTGAATAGGTGCTTTTGCAAACAGAGAATCCATGAAAAATGAAGATCAACTGTATATTCCTTGAGCCTAGGCTAAATGCTTAAGGGAAAGCATGCAGTGATGTTTATGGCACTTTTATAGCACTTGTTTAGCAAACCATCCTACCAGATTTTTCAGGAGCCATTGAGATCATGCATTTGAATCTCCAGTACTAAGAAAGTATCTGTATATAATTTATCTGACAAACTCTGCATAATCCTCAATTTTGGCATTCTACTGATCCACAGCCCAGTAGTTCATGAGGAAATGCAGTCTATTTGTCAAATAGATTATTGAAATGAAAGTTAATCAGTAATTCATATCCATTTAAAACAGAAAATCAACAAATCAAATAGTCCTGTGCTTTACATTTATAATATCATTAAATCTCTAAACATTTCTTTGACAGATTATATTTTTGTTTTGCCAAACGTGAACTCAAACTCAGAATGGTTTGTCAACTTGCCCATAATTTCATAGCTAAATATGATGGAAAATTTGTAGTAAAACAAACTCGTATATGTCAAACTGCAAAGTTCATGACTCTTTGTATCATCCTCTGCCATTTGCCATGGACCTTTATCAGTTTCTTTGATTCAACAATAAAATTCTTTTAAATGCCACTAATTGCAAGGTATTATGCTTCTTTCTGATATTATTTTCTGATATTTCTGCCAGTTTTGAGAAGCATAAGATAAAGCTTCTCAAAAGCTTGGTTTTCTGAACAGACTTCTCCCGGGAGACACCTTAAGGGAATTTGTCTTTTACTCAAAGGATAAAATATTAAATCAAGTGTGCGACAAAAGACAATAGAAGAGTTTTAAAATAATTAATCATGGTGACTTCTTTATCTATGCACTGAGATCCACTTGAATACCATTTTTCAATTAGTTAAATATAAATAATTACTTTGCACATACCCTTAGTCTCCTTCTCTTTTTACCCTTTATATATATATATATATATATATTTTGTTTCAATTAGAAATTATTCCCTTCCATGTATATAAATTCATGTTTTTTTTAAAATTTAGGTATTATTCTTCATTTACAATAAAAATAATACTCTTTCTAGATAATTTGAAATAGTTTCAAACCTACAGAAAATTTTCAAACACAACACAAAAGATTTTTTTTCCTGTGACATTTGAAAGTAAGTTGCCAAATCTGATACTCTATAAACAACAACATTCTTGTATAAAGCCACAATACAACCAATCAAAATCAGGAAGTCATCACTGATATTTTACTGTCATTTATCCTCAAGCTTTTTTCAGATGTCACCAACTGTCCCAAAGTGTCCTTTATAGTAAAATTATTCAGTTTAGAATCACTTGTTGAATTTAGATTCTGTATCTCTTTAGACTCTTTGAATGTGGAGCAGGTCCTCAGTCTTTCATTGACTTTCATGACACTTTTGGGGCTTATAGGCTGGTAATTTAAAAAAATGTCCCTGGAGTTTGGGCTTTCTAATGTTTTCTCTTGATTAGATTCCACAGAATAATTACAGAAGTGATATCTTCTCCACTTACTGCATCTTCTTAGGTTGTATTCTATACCAATTTGTGCCATTATGGTGATGTTAATTTTGATAATACAATCACAGTGGTATCAGTAAATTTTCTCCACTGTAAAGTTAATCTCTTTTCCCTGGTATTCAATAAGTTTTTTGTAGGGAGGAACCTAAATACCTCTAATACGCTGTTTCTTATTGAATTTTCAAATAGTTAATTTAAAAATTGATACTCATATGGGCTAAAGCTTTTCTGTTTAGTTCAGTATGTTAGAATCTTTTACTATCATTATTGATTTGGGTGCTAAATTGTCTTAGATTTAGGCAGTGGAACCCTTCAATCTGGCTTCTCTGACCTAATTTCACTTGCAGTTATTCTTTAAACACTTCCTTCTTTTGTGAACAAGTTATTCCAGTTTCATATGAAAAAAGTTGCTGAACCAGCCTTGGGATCAGCTATTTCTCTGAGGAATGCTGGTTCCTTTTGGTGGAAAATGGTATTTAGAAATTGAGATATGAGTAATAGACATAGTCATTGTCATTGGGGTGTCAGTTGTTCCGGGCCTTTTCACTGGAAAGAACTAGAGAATATTTATTACAGAGTTATAGTAAAGGTTAACTAATGTGATAATATATATGCTAAGTGTGTAGCCTGGAGTCTGTCATATTTTCATATCTTTGTTATTTTTTTTCTGCCTTAATGTACTGGCATGTGGCCTTTACTTGGTTCATTCTTTTTCTCTTTCTTCATTACCTTCACTGTTGTCAGTTTCTTTCTGCTCCTGCTCAGCTGGCTGGCATAGCTGGTGGACATGTGTATTTAAACCCTGTTCCAAATGAAAGTCCTGAAAGCTTATTGCTTATCAGTAAAGAGGTCAAGAATACAGAAGAAAAAGTCACAATTAAATGTTTACACAGGCCAGACTCCACCCCTGCCCAAATAAATAAGGTGTTAAGTAAGGTAAATAGGCCATTTGAAAGTCTCGAAAATGGAAATACACCATTCTCAGCTAAATAGGTCAATTGCCAGTCACCTCCAGCAAATTCTGGCTATGTAATAATACTTTCCCAGTACTGCCATATTTGCTTCTCAATTTTCAAAAGATTTTGGAAATTAAATGAAGTCTACCAATTTTAAATTTGGTAACTAGTTATTTATTTGACTTATTTAAACATTTTACAGTCAAAAAATATACATGTCTGTATAGCACTAATTTAAAGCTTTTTATTTAAATAAAGCCAAGAAATATTTATAGCTGAGTAGGTGAAAGTTACCAGAAAAATGGCTGCTGTTTTTGCTCCTTTTTTCTTACAAGCCACTTTGTGTCAACTACAATATACACAAAATATTCGCATGTTCCTACTTGAGTGATGTTGTTCAGACTTACTATGTGCAAGGGAAAATGCTAGACAATGCAGTGGGTAGATAGATAAAAATGCTGCATATTCACTCCTCAAGATGTTATAACATTGTAAGTGGAAGGACAAGTATAAAAAAATAAGAAAAAAGAAAGAAAAACAGCCCTTAAAGTAAACTAAAATATATGCAGTGATACAACAAGAATTATGGGATTTCAGATTAGAGAGAAGAGATTAAATTGAACAGATTAATCTAAAAAGAAAAGGCAATGTTTCAGGAATTTAGTAATTAAGCTGATTTCTTAACATTTAGTAAAATGGAGACTGAGAAGCAGAGTTCAGTATTGGCAAACACGTTGAGTGGGGAGGTGGAGAATTTAAGGAAGATTTGTAAGGCAAAGCTATTTGTGATGGGTCTGGAAGTATATACAATAACATGAAGATCATGATAGTCAAATTTATTTTAATATGATACAATGGGTACCAAGTGGTACAGCACTAAAGAAGTGGAAATAAATGTAAAAAGAAGAGGATAGTGAGAGAGATTATTTACAAGTAAAATTGTGATTTTGTTTGAATGGGGGTTTGGGAGAGTTAAAGAAGATTTTCCGTAATTTTCTATTCTAAGTGATAAGGAGAATATCTTTAATATAACAAGGGTGGGTAAAAGAAGTTGATTTATGAGGAGCAAGATGGTTAATTTATATTTTAATTACATTTGAAATGTAGGTGTAAGTAATTAGTTCATTTATTCTTCAGAAAGTTATTGAATAATAACGATGTGAAAAATGCTGGATCTTGGCAGTGGATGTAGAGGAGCAAATAAGGACAGGTCTTGTCCAAAGAAATTTCAGTGAGGTAAATACTATACTAGAGGTAGGCATAGGATGCAGTTGGGGCACAGAGAATGGGCAGGTACATTACAGGAAGAGGGGAGGTCTGGGAGAGCTCTCTGGGGGAGCCAAGTTTTAGAGTTCTAACATATGAGTCTGAATTGAAAGTGTGGTGTGCTAAGCTCAGGTCTTTGCTTTTACTTTAAAGCCTATTCAAAAATCACTGAAGTAGGTCAATCTGACAGTGAATAAATCAGATTTACATCTTTGGAAGATATCTGTGGTTACACTATAAATAATTGATTGTGGGTACAGATAATCATTGCTAACTCCAGATGCAAATGCTAATATTATAAAGTAGAATATCTTTTTCTTACTGTGTACATACTAGTTATTATCATTCATTCAATAAACATATATAAATACATGGTTATTAGTTGTGACACTATGATGAATTGAACATATATGTGGTAGAAAATAATAAAGGAGTTGAAATAATGGATATATTGTGGGGAATGAGTATATTCTAGAAAGTAGAAATAGCATGTGCAAAGATCCTGAGGCTCATGATATTTATATTGTTGAAGTATTGTTTTTCTGCAGATAAGGCCACTTTCCTTATTTAAGTGGACCTTAGAAGGTGACATAGCTTACTTATAGACCTTCAAGGGCTGCTACCTTTGGAGCAGCAACCATCCTCTCTTTCCTTTATCCTTTTCCCTCTCCAACCCACAGTTTAAAAAAATAAGCCATTTTCCCCAAAAAATTCTCAGTTTCCTGACAGCCCCCAAATAAAAGAACACAAGTCATTTTCACATTTAGGCAGAGGCATTTAATCTTTTTCCTCAAATCTTTTTGCTGATGGAATAATTTCTAGAGACTCACCAAAAAGAAGAAAAAACAGAAACACACATATGCAAACACTAATTATGCAAACAATTTCTAGGGATTGACTTAAACCTCGAGAATCTCAGGTGACGTATTAAAACACTAATATTAAGAGTTCTATCACTAATAACTAAGAGGAAATAGTATCAAGGTAGCAGGTTTTCATTATTCCAAAAGTTGATGTATTTTCAACATAACTTACATATTTTCTTTTAATGAGTTTCTATTTTTAAATCAAAGACTTAAAATCTAGGAGGGAAGAGGTATAATTACATACAAATGTTTCATGTAAGTATTTCATTGAAATTCCTCCAGCTAACTTTATATTGAAGATGAAACAGCCTTAGGAAATTCTAGAATATAAAGTTATACGAGATTTCCAGTACGGTATAATTGTGAAATAAAATATTTCTTACATTTTTGCTATTTACATATTCACTAATAGTTCATTCATATAAGAATTAAATGATATGAAAGATATAGTTCACATATAAAACACTTTGAAATGCCATTAAAATTTTGTTTAGGTATGTGGTCAAATAGCACATTATAAAATGAGAATAGTTGTGGTGTAATCAAATAAGTGGATATAATAAGACCTGTTACCAAGTGGTTTCTATAATTTTCTATTATTCTCCTGATGTATAAAAGAAATATTAAAATAAATCATGTAACTAAGCATTAAATTAGTGTTAAGGATTGAATGGTGTTCCTCCAAAATTCGTATGTTCAAGCCCTAACCAGAGTAAGTCAGATGCAAAATGTGACTATTTGCAAATAGGGTCTTTAAAGCTGTAATTAAATTAAAATGAGGGCATTGGGGTGGGCCCTGACCCAATCTGACTGGTGTCCTTATAATAAGAGGAGATTAATACATGCAGATACCAGAGGTGTGTGTGTACTGAGGAAAGACCATGTGAACACACAGAGAAAATGTGGTCATCTGAAAGCCAAGGAGAGAAGGTTCAAGACTGTGGTGTAGGAAGAGCCTGAATTTACTTCCCCTCATGGATACAACAAATACACTCCTACATATGGATCAGTTCCCTCTGAAAGGAACCTGGGAACTGCTCCAGCAGTTGCAGCATTCTGCTTCTGGACTAAAGTCAGTGCACATGCACAGACAAGCTGCACAAGACTGTATATATCGCATACTTTAAAAGCTGCTGCTTGAGTGTGTGGTATTTAATCACCCTGAAACTAGGTGCTCAATGAGATTTCCCTCTTTGGAACACTGACAGGCCTCAGCATGCCCTCAACAGCAGGAGCATATCAAGAATTAATTAGGTGGCACCTGACAGAGCTGGGGTGGGTAAATGTCCTGAGTCCCACCCTTTCCGTGCAGTAGAGGGCCACAACTGGGTCAGCAACTGCCCTGAGCCTCACCATCCCCACAAAGTAGCTGACCCATAACTGGGTCTAGTGAGTGTCCTGAGCTCTGCCCACCCTGCACAAAGGCCAAGCCACAACCTTGCCAGGCAATTGTCCCAAACCCTGCCTTCCCCACATAGCAGCCATAGCCATATCACAGCCAGCAGATGCATGCAGCCCACATGAGTGATGCCCACAAAGTGCCTGGTTCTGATGGCAAGGGTAGATCAGATTTGTGGTTACTAGAGGCAGGGAGTGGGGGAGGGGAAATAGGATGAAGGCAGTCAAAAAGTACAAACTTCCAGCTATAAGATGAGTAAGTACTAAGGATGTAATGTACAACATGACTAACATAATTAACCCTGCTACATGTTATATGTGAAAGACACTTATAAAGCAAGTATGAAGTATAAAGAACAAAGTAGTACAATTAATTAAAAATGTAATAATTAGTCAAGGGATAAATAAAATAAAAAGATGTAAAATGTGTCATCAAAAACATAAAATGTGTGTGGGGGCAGTGAGCAACAATATAATGCTTTGGAATGTGTTCAAAGTTAAGTTACTATTAACTTAAAATGAATGTTATATACCTAGGATGTAACATGCGATCTCAGGGTAACCACAAAGAAAAAACTTATAGTAAATACATAAAAGGAAATGAGATAGGAACCTACACGTAAAATAGATAAATCAGTCAAACCACAAGAGTTGTTATGAGAGTAAATTCTAATAGTTCTCATCACAAGGAAAAATATTTTTTCTTTTTCTTTTATAGCTATGTGAGGTGATGGATGTTTACTAAACTTATTGTGGTAATCATTTCATGATGTATGTAAGCCAAAACATGATGCTGTACTCCTTAAACTTATACAGTGCTGCATGTCAATCATTTCTCAAAACTAGAAGGGGAAAAAAAAAAAACCACAGAAAAGTAAAAAATCTCAACAGAAAATGCAAATAAAGTAATAAAGGTAGAGGCTTTGTTACTTATAAAGCAAGTACAGAGCATAAGAGGGCAGACAGCAGAAGCAAGATGAACTATAATCCTGCAGCCTGTGGAACAAAAACCACGTTCACAGAAAGAGAGACAAGATGAAAAGGCAGAGGGCTACGTACCAGATGAAGGAACAAGATAAAACCCCAGAAAAACAATTAAATTAAATGGAGATAGGCAATCTTCCAGAAAAATAATTCAGGATAATGATAGTGAAGATGATCCAGGACCTCAGAAAAAGAATGGAGGCAAAGATCGAGAAGATGCAAGAAATGTTTAACAAAGATTTAGAAGAATTAAAGAACAAACAAACAGATGAACAATACAATACAATACTGAAATGAAAAATACACTAGAAGGAATCAACAGCAGAATAACTGAGGCAGAAGAACAGATAAGTGACATGGAAGACAGAACAGTGGAATTCACTGCTGTGGAACAGAATAAAGAAAAAAGAATGAAAAGAAATGAAGACAGCCTAAGAGACCTCTGGGACAACATTAAACGCAACAACATTCACATTATAGGGGTCCCAGAAGGACAAGAGAGAAAGGACCTGAGAAAATATTTGAAGAGATTATAGTAGAAAACTTCCCTAACATGGGAAGGGAAGTGGCCACCCAAGTCCAGAAAGGGCAGAGAGTCCCATACAGGATAAACCCAAGGAGAAACACGCCGAGACACATAGTAATCAAACTGGCAAAAATTAAGTAAACAGAAAAAATATTAAAAGCAGCAAGGGAAAAGCAACAATTAACATACAAGGAACTCCCATAAGGTTAACAGCTGATTTCTCAGCAGAAACTCTACAAGCCAGAAGGGAGTGGCATGATATACTTAAAGTGATGAAAGGGAAGAACCTACAACCAAGATTACTCTACCCGGCAAGGATCTCCCAAGACTGAACCAGGAAGAAATAGAAAATATGAACAGACCAATCACAAGTAATGAAATTGAAACTGTGATTAAAAATCTTCCAACAAACAAAAGTCCAGGACCAGATGGCTTCACAGGTGAATTCTAACAAACATTTAGAGAAGAGCTAACACCCATCCTTCTCAAACTCTTCCAAAAAATTGCAGAGGAAGGAACACTCCCCAACTCATTCTATGAGGCCACCATCACCCTGATACCAAAACCAGACAAAGATACTACAAAAAAAGAAAATTACAGACCAATATCACTGATGAATATAGATGCAAAAATCCTCAACAAAATACTAGCAAACAGAATCCAACAACACATTAAAAGGATCATACACCACGATCAAGTGGGATTTATCCCGGAGATGCAAGGATTCTTCAATATACGCAAAGCAATCAATATGATACACCATATTAACAAACTGAAGAATAAAAACCATATGATCATCTCAATAGACACAGAAAAAGCTTTTGAAAAAATTCAACACCCATTTATGATAAAAACTCTCCACAAAGTGGGCACATAGAGGACCTACTTCAACATAATAAAGGCCATATACGACAAACCCACAGCAAACATCATTCTCAATGGTGAAAAACTGAAACCATTTCCTCTAAGATCAGGAACGAGACAAGGATGTCCACTCTCATCACTATTATTCAGCAGAGTTTTAGAAGTCCTAGACATGGCAGTCAGAGAAGAAAAAGAAATCAAAAGAATACAAACTGGAAAAGAAGAAGTAAAACTGTCACTGTTTGCAGATGACATGATATTATACATGGGGAATCCTAAAGAAGCCACCAGAAAACTACTAGAGCTAATCAATGAATTTGATAAAGTTTCAGGATACAAAATTAATGCACAGAACTCTCTTGCATTCCTATACACTAATGATGAAAAATCAGAAAGATAAATTAAGGAAACACTCCCATTTACCGTTGCAACAAAAAGAATAAAATACCTAGGAATATGGGGCTTCCCTGGTGGCGCAGTGGTTGAGAATCTGCCTGCCAATGCAGAGGACATGGGTTCAAGCCCTGGTCTGGGAAGATCCCACATGCCGCAGAGCAGCTGGGCCAGTGAGCCACAATTACTGAGCCTGCACATCTGGAGCCTGTGCTCTGCAACAAGAGAGGCCGCGATAGTGAGAGGCCCATGCACCGCGATGTGAAGAGTGGCCCCCGCTTGCCACAACTAGAGAAAGCCTTCACACAGAAACGAAGACCCAACACAGCCATAAATAAATAAATAAATAAATAAAAATTTAAAAAAAAAACACCAAAAACCTAGGAATAAACCTACCTAAGGAGACAAAAGACCTGTATGCAGAAAACTATAAGACGCTGGTGAAAGAAATTAAAGATGATACCAACAGATGGAGAGATATACCATGTTCTTAGATTGGAAAATTCAATATTGTGAAAATGACTATATTACACAAAGCAATCTACAGATTCAATGCAATCCCTATCAAATTACCAATGGCATTTTTTACAGAAGTAGAACAAGAAATCTTAAAATTTGTATGGAGACACAAAAGACCCTGAATAGTCAAAGCAGTCTTGAGGGAAGAAAAGGGAGCTGGAGGAATCAGACTCCCTGACTTCAGACTATATTACAAAGCTACAGTAATCAAGACAATATGGTACTGGCACAAAAACAGAAATATAGATCAATGGAACAGAATAGAAAGCCCAGAGATAAACCCACACACCTATGGTCAACTAATCTATGACAAAGGAGGCAAGGATATACAATGGAGAAAAGACAGCCTCTTCAGTAAGTGGTGCTGGGAAAACTGGACAGCTACATTTAAATGAATGAAATTAGAACACTCCCTAACACCATACACAAAAATAAACTCAAAATGGATTAGAGACCTAAATGTAAGACCGGGCACTATAAAACTCTTAGAGGAAAACATAGGAAGAACACTCTTTGACATAAATCACAGCAAGACATTTTTTGATCCACCCCCTAGAGTAATGGAAATAAAAACAAAAATAAACAAATGGGATCTAATGAAACTTGAAAGCTTCTGCACAGCAAAGGAAACCATAAACAAGACGAAAAGACAACCCTCAGAATGGGAGAAAATATTTGCAAAAGAATCATCAGACAAAGGGTTAATCTCCAAAATATATAAACAGCTCATGCAGCTCAATATTAAAAAAACAAACAACCCAATTCATAAATGGACAGAAAACCTAAATAGACATTTCTCGAAAGAAGACATACAGATGGCCAAGAGGCACATGAAAAGCTGCTCAGCATGACTGATTATTAGAGAAATGCAAATCAAAACTACAATGAGCTATCACCTCACACCAGTTAGAATGGGTGGGGCATCATCAGAAAATCTACAAACCACAAATGCTGTAGAGGGTGTGCAAAAAAGGGAACCCTCTTGCACTGTTGATGGGAATGTAAATTGATACAGCCACTATGGAGAACAGTATGGAGGTTCCTTAAAGAAGTAAAAATAGAATTATCATATGACCCAGCAATCCCACTACTGGGCATATATGCAGAGAAAACCATAATCCAAAAAGACACATGCGCCCCCAATGTTCATTGCAGCACTATTTACAATAGCCAGGTCATGGAAGCAACCTAAATGCCCATCGACAGATGAATGGATAAAGCAGTATATACAATGGAATATTACTCAGCCATAAAAAGGAAAGAAAGTGTGTCATTTGTAGAGACGTGGATGCATGTAGAGACTGTCATACAGAGTGAAGTAAGTCAAAGAGTAAAACAAATATAGTATATTATTGTATATATGTGGAACCGAGAAAATGTACAGATGAACCGGTTTGCAGAGCAGAAATTGAGACACAGAAGTAGAGAAAAAACAGATGGACACCAAGGAGGGAAAGCAGCGGGGGGTGGGGGTGGTGGTGGGATGAATTGGGAGATTGAGATTGACATGTATACACTGATGTGTATAAAATGGATGACTAATAAGAAAATAAATAAATAAATATATAAATATTAAAACAAAAAGTATGAAGGATAAAGACCAAAGTTGTAAAATTAATTAAAAATGTAATAATTAGTCAAGGGATAAATAAAATAAAAAGATGCAAAATGTGTCATCAAAAACATAAAATGTGTGTGGGGGCAGTGAGCAACAATATAATATTTTGGAATGTCTTTAAAATTGTTACTGTTAACTTAAAATGAATGTTATATACATGGGATGTTACATGTGATCTCATGGTAACCACAAAGAAAAAACTTAGAGTAAATACATAAAAGAAAACGAGATAGGTACCTAAATATAAAATTAGAGAAATCAGTCGAACCACAAGAGAAAAAGAGAAAAAAAAAAATGAATAGGGAAGAAATATAAATGCAGCCAGAAAACACTTAACAAAATGGAAATAAGTATATACCTATCAATAATTACTTTAAATATAAATTGACTAATCTCTCCAATCAAAAGACATAGGATGGCTGAATGGATTAAAAAACAAGATACTTCTGTATGTGACTCTCTATAAGAGACTCACTTTAAATGTAAGCAGACACACAGACTAAAAGATAAGGCATGGAAAAACATATTCCATGCAAATGGAAACCAAAAAAAAACCCAGGTATATCTATACATATATCAGACAAAATGGACTTTAAAACAAAGACTGAAATGAGAATCAGAGAATAGGTGTTACATAATGATAAAGGGTCAATAAAATAAGGGTATATAACATTTGTAAACATATATGCACCCAACATAGGAGTAACCTAAGTATATAAAGCAAATATTAACAAAAATAAAGGGAGAAATAGACATCAATGCAATAATAGTAGGGGACTTTAATACTGTATTTTCATCAATGGGGTATTTCACTGAGACAGAAAATCAATAAGGAAATACTGGCCTTAAGTTAGACTTATTAGATATGTCCAGAATATTATATCCCAAAACTGAAGAATACACATTATTTGCAAGTGCATATGGAAATTTGGTCAAGATATATCACACGTAAGGCCACAAAACAAGGCTGAATGCACTTAAGAAGACTTAAATCATATCAAGCATCTTTTTTGACCACAGTGGTATGAAACTAGAAATAAAGTACAAGAAGAAAGCTGGAAAGAAACACAAATGTGTTTAGACTAAACAACATGCTACTTAACACCCAGTAGGTCAATGAAGAAATCAAAGAGGAAATAAAAAAATACCTTGAGACAAATGAAAATGGAAACACAAAGTTCCAAAATATATGGTATACAGCAAAAACAGTTCTAAGAGGGGAGTTCATAGTGATACAGGCCTACTTCAGGAAACAAGAAAAATGTCAAATAAATAATCTAGTTTAACATTTAACAGAACTAGAAACAGAAGAGAAAACAAAGCCCAAAGTTAGTAGAAGGAAGGAAATGATAAAGATCAAGATGAAAACAAATGAAATAGAGACCAAAAAAAACCCTCACACAATAGAAAAGATCAGTGAAACAAAGGGATAGTTCTCTGAATAGTTTAAAAAATTTTTTGAAAAATCTTTAGCCAAGACTCATCAGAAAAAAAGAGAGAGAGAGAGAGAGAGGACCCAAATAAATAAAATCAGAAATGAAAGAAAAGTTTCAAGCAACACCAGAGAAACACAAAGGATCGTAAGAGATTACTAGGAAAAATTGTATGCCAACAAATTAGAAAACCTAGAAGAAATGGATAAACTCCTAGAAACAGTCTCCCAAGGGTAAATCAGGAAGAAGTAGAAAATCTTAACAGACCAATCAATCACTAATGAAATTTAATCTATAATCAAAAACTCCCCACAAAACAAAAGTCTAGGACCAAATGGCTTCATTGGTGAATTCTACCAAACATTTAAAGATGAGTTAATACCTGTTCTTCTCAAACTACTCATAATAGTAAAGCAGAGGGGATGCTTTCAGATGGTGGCCTGCTTTCAGGCCACCATTACCCTGATACCAAAACCAGCCAAAGACACTGCAAAAAAGAATATCACAGGCCAATATCCCTGATAAACATAAATGCAAAAACCTCAAGAAAATATTAGAAACCTGAATTCAGCAATACTTTAAAAGGCTCATACACCATAATCAGGTGGGATTTATTTGAGACACAAAGATGATTTATCATCTGCAAATCAATCAACATGATATACCACATTAACAAAACAAAAGATAAAAATTATATGATCATCTCGATAGAAGCAGAAAAAGCTTTTAACAAAATTCAACATCGATTTTTGATTAAAACTCTCAATAAAGTGGGTATAGAGGAAGTGTACCTCAACATAATAAAGGCCATATATGACAAACCCACAGCTAACATAATACTCAGCTGTGAAAATCTGAAAGCTATTTTTCTAAGATCAGGAAGAAGACAAAGATGCCCATTCTCACCACTTTTATTTGAGATAGTATTGGAAGTCTGAACCATAGCAATTATACAAGAAAGAGAGATAAATGGCATCCAAATTGAAAAGGAAGTAGTAAAACTGTCAATATTTGCAGACATGAAAATTCTAAAGATGCCACCAAAAACCTATTTGAACTAGTAAATGAATTCAGTAATATTCAGGATATAAAATTAATATACAGAAACTTGTATACATTAATCATGAACTATGAGAAAGAGAAATGAAGAAAATACTCCCATTTACAATTTCATCAAAAAGAATAAAATACCTAGGAATAAATTTAAGGAGGTGAAAACCCTGTACTTCAAAACTATAAGATATTGGTGAAAGAAATTGAAGATGGTACAAATACATGGAAAGGTATACCATGCTCATGGATTGGAAGAATTAATATTCTTAAAATATCCATACCACCCAAAGCAATCTACAGATTCAGTGCAATCCCTATCAAAATATCAATGGCATTTTTCACAGGACGAGAACAAATCATCCTAAAATTTGCATGGAACCTCAAAAGACCCTGAATAACCAAAGCAATCTTAAGAAAGAAGAACCAACCTGGATTTCAAACTGATTTCAAACTCTACTACAAAGGTACAGTAATCAAAACAGTATGGTGATAACAAAAAAAAGTTTCATTTCAAAGAGCTCAGAAATGAACCCACACTTAAATGGTCAATTAATCTACAAAGGAGTCAATACACAATGGGAAAAAGTCTGTTCAGTAAATGTTGGTGGGAAAACTGGACAGCTACATGCAAAAGAATCAAACTGGAACACTTTCTCACACCATATACAAAAATAACCTCAAAATGGATTAAAGATTTAAATGTAAGACCTGAAACCATAAAACTCCTAGAAGAATGCATAAGCAGTAGTATCTTTAACATCAGTCTTAACAGTATTTAAAAAAAAAAAAGTCTCTTCAAGCAAAAATAAACAAATAGGATGACATCAAACTAAAAAGCTTTTGCACACTGAAGGAAGCCAGTAACAAAACAAAAAGACAATCTACCAAATGGGAGAAGACTTTTGCAAATGATATCTCAAATAAGGGGTTGACATCCAAAATTTATAAATAACTCATACAATTTAAAATCAAAAAGGCAAATAACCCACTTAAGAAATGGGTAGAAGATCTAAACATTTTCCCAGAGGAGATATACACATGACCAACATGCACATAAAAAGATGCTCAACTTCATTAATCATCAGGGAAAGGCAAATCAAAACCACAATGAGATATCACCTCACACCAGTCAGAATGTCTATTATCAGAAAGAAAACAAATGTCAGGTGTTGGAGATGATGTGGAGAAAAGGGAACTCTCATGCACTGTTGGTGGAATTGTAAATTGGTACAGCCAATATGGAAAACAGTATGTAGGTTCCTCAAAAAACTAAAAATAGAACTACCCTACAATCCAGCAATTCAACTTCTGAGTATTTATCCAAAGGAAACAAAAACACTAATTTGAAACAGTATATGTATCCCTATGTTTATTGCAGAACTATTACAATAACCAAGTATGGAAGCATCCTACATGATAGATGATAGATGAATGATGATAAAGTGGTATATACATATACAATAGAATATTAGCCATGAAAAAGAATGAAATCTTGCCATTTGTGACAGCATAAGTGGACCTTGAGGATATTATTCTAAGTGAAATATGTCAGACAGAGAAAGACAAATACCATATGATTTCACTTATATGTGGAATCTAAAAAACAGAACAAATGAACAAACAAAACAAAACAGACTCGTAGATAAAGAGAACAAACTGGTGGTTGCCAGAGGAAGGGGTGGGGTTATGGGTGAAGTAGGTGAAGGGGAATAAGAGGTACAAACCTTTAGTTATAAAATAAATAAAAAGTCGTGCATGTAATATACAGCATAAAGAATATAGTCAATAATATTATAATAACTGTATGGTGATGGATGGTAACTAGATTAACATGGTCATCATTTCATGACATATAAAATATTGTCATTTGTACACTTGAAACTAATATAATATTGTATGTCAATTATAATTCAATAAAAAATAAAAATTAAGAAATCCAAGGAGATAGATCTCAGAAGAAGCCAAACACCAAACCTACTGCAACATTGATCTTGGACCTCTAGGTTCTAGAACTATGAGAAAATAAATTTCTGTTTTTTAACATAGCTTGTCTGTGGTGCTTTCTTAGGGTAGTTGCAACAAACTAATACTGTTTATAAAAGGATTTTTTCCTATAAATAAGATGAACAAAAAACATGTTTCCTAGAGAGTGCATAACATTTTCACTACAAAATAAAAAATAATTTGAGAGGCCATATACAGTTTTTAGAATTTCATGTTTCAGCTTATTTCTGGAATAGTAGCTCCTTTAGTACTTTTACTGTGTTATAGTTAAATAGTTAAATAAGTTATCTTTCAAAACGATTTCAAGCAAAATAATATTAAAGTACAAACATGAAATGAAACGCATGAACGGAAGATTACTATTCTATGTCAATAAACTTTATGAATAAAATATTCTATGATACATTATTTTGCAAATGTCAGACTTTGATTAAATATGTAGCTCACTTAGCAAATTATGAAAATGAGCAAAGTCCAGTAGATAACTTGACCCTCATAATTGGTAATGTTGACTTTGTCAACAATCTAGAATATGCATGAGGTAATTCTCTGAAATATGTAATGTGAGCAATAAAATATGTAAAATCAAGAGCTAACATATATAGCTTAGTCAGTAAAACTTGGCAAGCATAATAATTAAACAATTTACTGAAACAGCAAAATATGCAAAAAAGAGCAAGGGAATCTTATTAAACTGTAGTATTGAATCATCAATAGATAGTTTCATATGACTTGAGTTGAAAAACAATCTGTTATAATGATCTATGCTGCTTCATCAGCAAATTATGTACCTCAATCATTGAGCTATATGAAAAATTAATTGGCTAACTATAGGATTTTATGATTGCAACAAAGGAAATTCATTGAGATACTGAAGAGTTTATGTGCATAATTTAAAAATCTTAAATGGTATCTTAGAGGTTTTTGCAGCTTGCTTGTATTAAATTCCCTTCAGACCCGCCCCCCCCACAACTGCTACATACTTTTTAGCCAGTGTTGACTGACAGATTATTATGGGCTACAAAGTTAAATGCTTAAATACAAATGAGTAATAATAATGAAATGCTTTGAGTATTTCACTTATGATTATGACCTAGTAATGAGTGCCAGACTATCTCTTCCACTTTACGTAACTGTAAAACTGGACAGAAAACATGAAGCAACTGTTTTCAGAAACTGGAGTGTAGGGAATGTAAGATTTTTCTCTGTAAGATTTTTAGTCCTGACAGAATGTAAATTTATGCAGTGAGCCCCATGATATCTCTAACTCTATGGAAAGGAACAGTTCCTAACCACAGAGTAGTAAACTAAGGACTAAGAAGAGCAAAATGGTTTCACTGAGCTGAAGAAGCAGAAATTACAGTTCAAGTCAGTTGGACTTGAGCACAGGAGAAATGGTGATTGTGCAGAGAGGAGACCTCAAATTCTGTGTGTGGTTTATTATGAGAAATTGGGTGAGGACTTTGTTATATATTTGCAGGGTGAGACTGCAGGAATCCTACAACAATAAATGTGAGAGTTAAAAGGTAGGAAGAAATACTAGGGATCAATTAGTCTTTGGGGACATTGAGGTTCTGACAAGCAAGAGTCGAGAGACCATGTTAACTCCTCATATACATTCCTGCGTATATTTGATATGCTAGAAAGGCTGAATCCTAGGAGTAAGGTCCATGCCAGAAAATAAGACCTAATCTATGCCACCCTAAAAAAAGCCTAAAACAAACCCTAACAAGACTTAACAGGTATTTTAAGTTGAGCACTGACTCAATAATTAAAATGAAAAATATTACTAACTGGGCTTCAGAGAAATTTGAATATGACAGAAGAAAAGTTCGGTGAACTTGAAGACAGATAAATGAATGATCAATTCTCCAGTGAGAAATTTGAAGTATTTATACTGTGTATGGATGTGAAGGGTAGCTGGTAATAAGAGTTAGATTGCTGGAAAATTGCAGGCACTTTGAGATCAGATTAGAAGATTCACTCTGTTGAGTGTGGAAGAGTGTTGGAAGTAGAGGCTGAAGAAATTTGCTCACAAAATGCTTAGGAGACTCAAAAAAATGAAGTAGAGATGGTGAAATCAGTGTGAAGGACAAAATCTGTTGTGTGAAGCAAATGCAACAGAGCTTCCCAATTCATTGAATTTTGAATTGGGATAGAAGAGAGTTTGATAAGTAGGAATCCAGGAAGTGATGACCCAAATTTCTTAGATTGCTTAACTGGATATATGGAAAAATGATTCATTAATTAGTTTAACACATATTGTTTTAATACCTACCATGTATCAGGCATTGTTTGTGGTGTTGGAGATACAGCAGTAAACAATATAGTCAGAAATTCCTGCCTTCATGGAGATTTTACATTATAGAAAAGACAGACAATAAAAAAAAAAAAAGAATCATCTTAAAATGCTCACTTTTTGATGTGTGAACTGAAACTCTGCCAACTATCAGGCTAAGAAAAAAGTAAAAATATAATCTTATGCCCTAAGTAAATTCTCTGAAATATAATTTAGAAGTAATTAACATATACTTACATTTATTTTGGTCACTATGAGTATACCTTTGGAGATTGAATATTAGAAAGGAAAAGCAGCAAATTTAGCAACATCTAGTAAACATTGTAGCAATTCTACTTAGAGAAATGAACTCTGGAAGACAGCCATGTGTACAAAAGATTACAGTTTACAATTTTGAAAAAGTGAAGAGCTTAAATGTCTAAAAATAAATGACTGATTTAAAAACACATCAGTACAATCACACTAGTAGTTCCTAAGACTGTCCATCAAAATCAGTTGAGGAGCTTGATAAAGCTACATATTTTCCTACTTCACCCAAACTAAATAAGTCAGCATTTCTGATGGTGAATCCTAACTCTCTCAATATATATTTGTTGACATACAGTTGATTAAAAATATTACATTAGCTTCAAGTGTACAACATAGTGATTCAATAATTTTATAGATTAACTCCATTTAAAGTTATTATAAAATATTGTCTATATTCTGTGTGCTGTACAATATATCCTTGTAGCTTATTTATTTTATACATAGTAGTTTATATCTCTTAATCCCCTACCCTTATCCTTCCCCCTCCCCCTTCCCCTTCCCTCTCCTTGCTGTTAACCACTAGTTTGTTCTCTGTATCTGTGAATCTGTTTCTGTTTTGTTATATTCATTGCTTTGTTTTATTTTTTAGATTCCACATATAAGTGGGCATCAAAAAGTTTGCAGAGGAATAATTAGTGACATATATGATACCTAATATATAATACACTGTTAAGCAAAAGAGTAATACCAAGGAGTATGTGCATTATAATATAGTTTTATTACCTACAACACACACACACACACACACACACACACACACACACACACACTGAAGCACATACACAGTTTCACAGAGTAGTTTTATAACACTAAGTAGAGCAACACATTTAAATAATATAATGATTGTAAATTATTATATAATGACTAATATTTAAGAATTTGCAGTTAAAAGCCTATGTCAAGATATTCAGATGCTTCTGTTTTTCTTTTTTTAATTTAAAAAACTTATTGAGAGAAAGAGGTTGCCTTCCTTAATTGCCTTCCTAAGAAGGCTATATTTTGGAATTGAAGACAGCTTCAGGAACACACATCCTAAAAATAAAAGACTGCACCATAATTTCATTGCCTTGAAAGATAACACTTTTGGAATAATGTGTTGGTAATGCTTACTATGTGCAGTCTAGTGGCATAGCTAGATAAATGACTCTAGAGATGAAGATTCAAATCCCTGCTTTAGTTAACTAGCAGAATGACTACAGGTTTCTTAAACTCTGTTGTTTCTTTCACCCTTAAAGCTATTTACCTGTTCAGAAAGACCTCCTGTATAAAAAGTCATTAAGACTCAAAATAAGAAAGTTTAATAGGAGACAGAAGAGAGAATTCAGATAGAGGATGCCAGTGAAATACAAAATAACCTTCAAACTTCCTGATCAGCAATTAGTCAACTGAAAATGACTTTTACTTATGCTTTGAAATATGACTGTAACATTCTGGAAGCAATTTCTTGTAAACTATATAAACCTCGCTTTATCACACGTACTTGGTAAATTTAGTATTCCTATTATTATTTTGAACAACATAATTAGCCTACAAAAAATGAGTAGAATATAATTTCAAAAAATTAGCATAAAACAAAATTCCCATATTGGGAAAATAATAATGAACATAATTATACTTGAGGTGAGTAAAACTCACTTCAGGGTGCTGCAGTGCCTTGGGTTGTTGTTACGAGTCTTTGTTCTTCCTGTGTGAGTATTTCACCAATACAGGGAGATGAGGATGACTAGCACCAATTCTATGACATACTCAGAAAATACATTATATAATAGATTTTGTTGTTTAGTTTTATTCGTATTTGTTTTGTTTATAGGTTTATTATTATTGGGATATGATATAAACAATTTTCTTATATATAGAAAATATGTTAATTTTCTACCCAAGGATATAGGTAATGATGGATTCTCATTATAAGTTGAAAAATATTGACCAATTTACTTTATGGAGTGAAAAATAAAACACCCAGTGGGCTCATTTTCTCTGAAAAATTATTAGGGCTGTAAGAAAATTCCCCGATTTACTTCTGTCAGGGCTCTTGTATAGAATCAACAACAAGGGTGGACCACTTGTGTGCTTTGTGAATCCAAAATTTTAAGATTTTTTTACAAGATATTCGGGCATATTACCAATGTCTATTCAACAGTTAGTACTAAATAAATGATATTGCCACTCTTTCCTGAGGCAAGAGTCAAATGAATTGAGAAGCAGAAAAAACAGAGATTGAATCTAAATTTGCAATTTTGATTGTTTGACCTCAGGTAAATTTACTCAACTTTTCTAGATATCACTCCACACCTCTGAAACAAGCAAATAAACAGAAAACCCAACGTGAAACTAAATGCAGGGTAGAATGTACTTGGGTTGCAGCTTTGTGATTAATGGGTGATAATGCAAGAATCCCAGGAGATGGTTTGACTCAGAATTAGCTTAAGAAAAGCTCTGTCTTCTTATTTCTTGGAAGCACAGTGGTGTAGTAGAAGGAGAACTTCCAATTTCACTTCTAAATTCTGTATGACCTTGTGAGAAGTCACATAACTTCTCTGAGCTTTTATCCTCTGATATTAAACTGAAGAAGAAATACTCAAGCTTTGAGATCTTAGATGTATAATTTTGCTATTCTCAATTGCAATTTCCTTATGCCTAAAATGAAAATAGTTTTACTAAGATTGGTATATGTTTATGGGAATCAAATTTAAAATTATGCATATATAATTATACTTTAAATTGTGCATAAATATATGTGTTTGAATATATTGTAATATATTTTGACTATATATTGCAATATTTAAGGCAATATTAAAAATATTTAAGGCAGTATTAAAACTATATAAGAACTTGATAGATTCTTTTTCTCCCCTATCCTTCTTGTTAATTTTGACTTCCACAGCTGATACCAATACCTTTTGGAGTAAGAAAGCTAGAGAATGTGATGACATATACATTTTTCATGTCAGGTTTTAGAAAAGAAAGTTATGTTGAATTTTAAGAAATGTCCAAAGTTTTTCAATCTCCTGGAATTTTAATAATATGTCACGAAGATATAAAAATTCTTCTACATTCATTTTTATGCCTCAAAGCATAGCCTTAGATAACATTGAGATGGATGGATTTGAAGTGGAAATACATTGATAAGAGTGGAGGATTCAAGGAATAAAGCTGGTTTAAAGTAATCTTTCTACACTTTTTTGATTGGAGTTCTGACTGCCAATGCTGAGATATTTCTGTTTAGAGCTGTGCTTTATATAGGGCTGTCAAATTCAAAGTGAGACATTCTTCTGCAAACCTTCCTTATTGATTAAATGAGTAATCATTTCACAAAAAAATAGAAACATTAAACTTCCCTTTGTTACATAATAGCCAACCCAAAGAAACAGTTTCACCCCGGCTTTCAGAATAAGCATAACCAACCATCACTCTGGTTAAGGTAGCTTTCATTACTCTTAATTTTCTTATTCCAAGCTCAGGACAACTCAGTTGCAGTTGTCAACCTTTAAAACAGAAGGGTAAGAAGTTTGGCCAGCAAAATAGAATTTATTCAGGAATAGCAGAGGAATTGCATTTTGCAAGAGACGTGCAAACTATGGCGAACCATAGGCAAGTCTGGAGAACAAAGGAGAGGAGCTTTCTTTTTATAGAGGAAGGAGGATGTTGGAAAGAACTGTTTTGAATCAAAGTTCATTGGAGGAGAGCAAGAATTCAGGGTTGTGGAAGCTTCTCACTGAGTTGTAGTTTCTCATTAGGTGGATTGTTGCTGGGCAAGGAGGAAATCTTCCTTCCTCCTGGGGTATGTAAAGAAAGCTTCTTCCTGCTGGAGGATGTAACGTAAGCTGCGAGTGGTGGTACACGCATGAGAGCTACCCCATGAGGGCTTCCTGACACCATTTGAATCAGGTTTTCCTATATTCATTTTCACATTTTTTTTTTTTGATTAAGATTTTTCCTCAAACGCATCACTGATCAAGAGTCAGGTTTTTCCTATTTAGTAGATTTGTCCCTCAATGCCAGGAGGAACCTTTCCTTATTGTCATGTCTCATATCAGAGGGAAAGTGTACAGATTGGAAACCACTGAGGCCATATTTCAGTAACAAGGTAGGATAGGAGGGAGAACTCTCAGACATTTCTCATCTAAGGTCTATATCTTATCAAGTTCATAAGTGTTGGAGATCATCTAGAAGCGTTAAGCTAGCATCACCTTGTTGGGTACATTGTTTCTACAAGAATTTGATAGGCAGTAAATACAAAAGCTTAAAAACAGCGTGTAAAGCAGAGTTAAAAGTAATATGAGAAATCAGTTTGTATGATGGTTCTAAACCAGAACTCTAGGCCTGAAGGTGGCCAACTAAACAAATGGATCATGGAGAGTTAAAGGATCATGGAGAGTTAGGTGAAATTTGTTGTAACCAGTGCATTTGTTCCCTCACCTTGTATACTTGAGTTTCTACTTTTCCAGAGACATTTGTCCATGTGCAACAGGTGGTATTTGCTATGGCATAAAAACCTCCTTGTTCAACAAGTAGGTAATCAAGGGCTATGTAATTATCCAAAGCTGTTTTATCCAGTGAGTCAAGCAATTGTTGTTGGGCTGCTATTGCTTTGGCATGGAATTGAATAGCTCTCCTAATGTTAGGGAGAGATTTCTGATCGTAAGTTCATTGGCACTTACTCTGACCCAAGGGAGAAAGGCTCTTCCTGTGGAAGCAAACCTGGCATCATGTACGTGTCTGGGTTGTTTCCATCTGAATTTGTGGCTTGGTACCGGAAAAGTGACAGCCGTGGAGGCCAGTGAAATTTTAAGGGTCTGTAGACCACACAGGAAGTTTTATTCTGGTTACTCTTTCCTTGTGTCCCTTTATTTGCAAAGAGCCTGGACACAAATTTCCCCATGTTTGGGTGTTAACTAGAGTCAGGGAAATGGACTAGGGCGGTCTCTAGAATCACAGACAGATCAGAGTTTGTGCTGATAAATCCAGCAGTCTGAAAATTTACCTCCTTTAGCAATAACCTGGGAGATACAGATGTTGGTGTTTATCTTTCCAGGCCAATGCCAGAATAAAGGAAAGAAAGGGAAGAAGAATGTTTTTTTATTTAAAGTGTGAAGTCTTGATCCGGCAGTCTATATTGATGTCAGGTATTTCTCTTCCTCATCAATTTGATTCAGAGGTTTTCAGCATTTGTATAGAATTAAATGTCATCTTTGAGATGTGTATCCAAATTCAAGTCCCTGAAGTTTAGTGAGGAGGACTTAGTATAGTCCCTTCCAAGGAGATTCAAGGGAAGTTTTTTATTCTTTACTGATTCCAAATCTGAAGGGTGGAAGAAAATTGGAAACGGTAGTTTGGAGAGTCGTAGCCAGGCACCTGAGCAAACTATAATTCAGGATAAAGTCCAGTTTACAAGTATGTAACAAAGCTTCAAAGACAGTCAACATATACCTGTAAAAATACAACATAAAGAAGGCTTAGTATTTCTCTTTATTTGACAGTGCTTCCCATGTAATTTAACATGTCAAATAAACCAAATAAGTTTAATATCTCTTTTTTTATAAAAATATTTTGAGATGTTCAAGGGGCATTTTGAAAATTCTCAAAGTTTTTTTCAAAAGATTTTATTTAGGATTTGATTTTTGGGAAGTTTGTAAATTATATCAAAAGGTTTTGGATATTTGACTAAATTGAGTCACAGATTATTATGAAACAGTTCTTAATTATCTATTTAACCAAAGTGACAAAAAGATTTCAAAGGCAAACTTAGAAGATTACATAGTTATGAGCAAAAGACTCTGTTTTTCTAAGTAATCAAAGACCTGATATAGACAATAGGAAGCATGGGAAGTTATTTTGGTAAAATGCAGACCTTTGTTTTCTAGGCAGATACTTCAGGAGGTAAAGAAAAACCTTTCATAATCTCTATTCAGGAGCAGACCAATAGTGAAAGCAAACTTAGTCCTTTTAATAGAGTGAAAATCAGATTCTTATTGTACGAATTTACCTTTAATTGTAAAGTTTATTCACTCAGTTAATTTCATTCCAGTCTTAGCCAGCCCTGACCATGCATGCAATTCCTTTCCAAAGATTTCTTTTCCACAAACCTTCTACAGCTTTCTTCTTTACATTCAAATTTTGTCCTATGGTTTTTTTCTCTTTCCCATTCTGAAATAACCAGCCTCTCTTAGGAAAAAATCACTTTCTCTTTTCTCAACAAAATGCTTTTTGATTCCTCACACCTTCTTTTACTGAAAACGCACATCTTACTTTTCTTGCACATGGATATATTTTTGTTATTATTCTAGTAGCTTTAATCACATATATTAGAAGTTTTTTAGCCCATAGAAACCTTTAATTTCCAGTGAAAGCTAAGAAGTAAGCAATCGTCAACTTTCTTTTATATTAACATTATGTAGCTTGGCAACTTTATGAATATTTTTGATAATTTCTAGAAAAATGCTTTTTTCTCATAGAAAATTCCTATCAGGTTCTGTTACTGAGTCCAAGCTCCTACCGCTTGCCACAGGACAGGCCAGTAAATGATGAGACAGGTTGATGGGGCAAGGAATAGTGACTTTATTTGGAAAGTCAGCAGACTGAGAGGATGGTGGACTAGTGTCCCAAAGTATCTTACCTGAGTTAGAATTCAGGTTTCTTTCGTATTAAAAGGGAAGGAAATGTGGTTGGTTGTTGCAGACTTCTTGGTGTTGGAATCCTTTGTTCTTGCAGCTGTCCTCGGAGGTCAGGTCACCATGTTCCTATAATCTTCCAGAAAGACAAACGTTATTCTCTGTTCTGAAACTTTTTTATCTCTATATTTATGGAAAATTGTATACCTTTAACGGTCAGAGCCTTGAGATTTTGACTATCCTGTATATTTCAGGCTATAGGCAACATTTTTAACTTGTAGCAAAACCAGTAGAATACAAAGTTTAAAGTAAAAGAAATAGATCCAATATGGAGTCACATTTGTTCTTCCCTATTACAGTTCTGAATATTAGCTACCCTTTGGGCCAAATTTCTGGTTATAGAGCTATTAAAACCTTTCCAATATCTTGTCAGGTTTCAGCCAGGACAAACAGGAAATATTTCTGACAGTATTAAATAACTCCATGGACTCAAGAGTCATCCTCAAAGAGGGTAAAAAAGGTTATTACCATCCCAAGATCCAGAGTCACTACCAAAGATAGCCAAAAGAAGGAACCTGTATGTTCTAGGCAGGTAGAAAGTAAAGCCAAGCACTTAGGACACAAAATGAGACAATCAATAAAGCAATAGCTATCCCTAGGAGAGAAAGAATCAATAACCAATGGGTCTGGACTTGAAAGGAAGGGACAGCATAAAATTTTATTTTTCTCTCTCAACTGTACACTACAGACAGAGATTTGGAAGAGCTAATTCCAGTAAGAATTTTCACCTTTTTCTGACTTCTGCCAGGTTTTTTTGAGGATCCCATCTGCAGGTTCTGAGTAAGGTTTAACGTGTAGAGTGTAGCTTTGATATTTATCAGAATTTGGCAAAGTTTTTAAATTAATTTTTAATTTTAGTTTTCCTTTGGCTGTTTAAAGGAATAATGTAACAGCTTATGAAATAATTCCTAAGAGTCCAGTCAACTTTAGGAGGGCCCATGTGTTGAGAGAGGAAGTGGTGGGTATTGGAGAAAAAAGAAAGTTTGGTGAGAGAATTAGAATGTGAAAGTAGAGAGTACACAGGAGAAGAGGTAGATGCAGTAGGGAAAAAAGTAAGTTGGTATGGGAGTGTAAAGGGGGTGAAGAGGCCTCTGATGCCTTTATATCTTTTCTCAGTTATTTATTTGCCTCAGTCAATTTGAATGAGTATTTTGTAAAGAGGTAATTTTGAATTCTGAACACATTTGAAAGCCTCAAGGAACCAAATGAAATAGGCATTCCATTCAGTCTGTTTTATTTTAGGGCCAAAGTCTTCAAGTTTAGTTCTGTGAAAAACAGGTTTGGGGAGATCAAAGTTCCACATAATGGCGGTTGAAGTTCTAAATTATCTTTGGTTAGGTTGGTCCATTTAGTTAAAAATGTGCATGAGGAAGGACTACAGTTTTTAAATATAAAACTGTCCTGGGTCCCAGTAGGAACACCCTCCTTAGATAACATAGGAGATTGGGATACCATACTTAAAAACCAGAGATTCAGAAAACAAATGAGTACTCATCAAAAGGGTGATGCCTTCATAAAAACAAAAACAGATCCAGAGTAAAGTTGGAAAGCTTGGCAAAAAGGAGAGAGCTGTAATCCAAGAGGATACTTACCATATCAAAAGGAAAAAATATGATTCATGGAGGCAGAGAGCAAAGGGGCTCAAGTGAGTACCACACCTGCTTTCCAGGGTGATTAGTTCCTCAGGGGTTTGTCTGTTTCAGACCCCACTTCTGACACAAAGTAATGTCAACTTTTAAAACAAAACACTAAGCAGTTGAGCGAGCAAAATCAAGTTTATTTGGGAATAGCAGAGGAATTGCAGTTCGGGACATGCAAACTATAGTGAACCATAGGCAAGTCTGGAGAACAAAGAAGAGTGTTCTTGTACAGAGGAAAGGAGGAAGTCAGGATTACCTGTTTTGAATAAAAGTTCATTAGAGGGGAGCAAGAGTTCAGAGTTGTGGTGGCTTCTCATTGAGTTGCAGCAGTTTCTCATTGACTGTGTTGTTGCTGAGCGAGGAGAAAATCTTCCTTCTTCCTGCTGGGTTATGTAAAGTAAGATAAGACAAATGGTAGAGCCGCTTCAGGGTTTCATGACTCCATGAGGTTTTTCTTCATTCATTTTCACACAGTGATGTCACATTTTTATATTTTAGCGAATTGACACATTATGCTGAATCTTATGAGTGAAACTGGATTAATCATACTATATTATACTGTAACACAAGTGGACAAATTCCTAGGTTGTTTTTTATTTTTAATTAAATTTTATTGGTGTATATAGTTGCTTTACAATGTTGTGTTAGTTTCTGCTGTACAGCAAAGTGAATCTGCTATACGTATACATATATCCCCTCTTTTTTGGATTTCCTTCCCATTTAGGTCACCACAGAGCACTGAGTAGAGTTCCCTGTGCTGTACAGTAGGTTCTCATTCATTAACTATTTTATAGAGAGTATCGATAGTGTATATATGTCAATCCCAATCTCCCAATTCATCCCACCCCTCCCCCCTTTCCCCCTTGGTATCCATACATTTGCTCTCTACGTTTGTGTCTCTAGTTCTGCTTTGAAATAAGCAAATAAGATCATCTATACCATTTTTCTAGATTCCACATATATGCGTTAATATATGATTTTGTTTTTCTCTTTCTGACTTATTTCAATCTGTATGACAGTCTCTGGGTCCATCCACGTCTCTGCAAATGACACAATTTTGTTCCTTTCTATGGCTAATATTCCATTGTTTATATGTACTACATCTTCTTTATCCATTCCCCCTTTGATGGACATTTAGGTTGCTTCCATGTCCTGGCTATTGTAAATAGTGCTGCAGTGAACATTGGGGTGCATGTATCTTTTTGAATTATGGTTTTCTCTGGGTATATGCCCAGGAGTGGGATTGCTGGATCATATGGTAATTCTATTTTTAGTTTTTTAATGAACTTCCTTACTGTTCTCTATAGTGGCTGTACCAATTTACATTCTCACTAACAGTGTAAGAGGGTCCCCTTTTCTCCACACCCTAGGTTGTTAAAGAACTTTTATAACACCAGAATAAAGTACCCTAGTTCTCACTTTTCACCATTTAGTGAAGAGAATAATTTGCTATGTGTATACTGTTGTAATTTGTAATTGCCTATTATTATTTATGTCTGCTTAAAATATTCTCCTAAAATCTTCAACAGAGAAGCAAAATGAAAACAGTGAAAATGTTTTTAAAAATACTCTGTTTTAGACGTTAAATGAGGGTGGTGGACTAGAGTCACAAAGGTCTACTAGTGTTGCTTAATGATGGGGATGAAACTGTCCTAGATACTGTAGAAAGGCCTATATAAACGCAAAGTAGTAGCTGCAGTGGCGATAGGAGAACAAAACTGAATATATCTTTAACTTTTTATTTTTGACTTCTCAGAACCTGGCTGATCTGACAACGTTACAGCATGCAATATCTGGCTCTCCTTAGCCCTACTGACATCAACACCCCCTGTGTATTTAGGCTTATAGGGCACACAGTTAATAGAAGGTGTGCCACTCTACTCTGCTGTTAATGCTGAGATCTTCAGAGACAGTATGGCCACCTTTTAACCCTGATCTGTTTGCTTTTTATTTCTTTAAAAGTATGTAAATATTTGGAAGGAAAAATGGGATTGATGTCACCGTTGCTCCAGCCTGTTAAATGCAGGGACGGTTATGACTTCAGTGCTGCAAACTGCTGAAGATACAGTTGAGACAGAGAGGTGTAGCTCTGCTATTAATTAATGGATAAAGGAAATCTCTAGAAGAATGATCTCAAAATCCCAAGACAATTTGAAAAATATTTAACCTCTTAGATATTAAAAATATTTTTTTCTGTTTTTCTGTGAGATGACAGCAGTAACATGCATTTCATGAGTATATTTATGAGTATAACCAAATTCATTGGTATTTATTTTCACAGTTATTAAAATATGACACAAATAAAAATTTTCCAATTATTAGTATTTATGCTCTGAAATTGTGTTCATAATTATCTAGTTGATATAGCATGGTACTATCATCCCTTTAATTGCCTGGCTTATTACAACGATTGGCCTCTTATTTTATCCAGCTCATTCATACTCCTGTTTAAAAACTATTACCTTTCTAATGAAGAAATGACCCTTGATTCTTGTTGCAACAACTGAAATGGTCGTTAAAAGGGTATTGGGGTCATAGCTAATATTAAAAATGTTTATTTATAATACTGAATATAAAGGACTAAATTGTTTATCTTTGGCTATGCAAGTACCACCATGTTCTCCAAACTTGAAAACTGCAAATCACAGAGCAATCCACATCCATTTTATTCTCTGAAATAAATCTAATTTTGCATAGAAGGTAGAGATTAAAATCATACCAAAGGGAGGAATATAGTTCTCAAATAATTAGTTCTGCTTCTTTGGTTCCATCTGGGCTGACTTTGCTTATTACTGGCTTCACCAAGCACAGAGATGTGCTGGTTGCTGAGCAAACCCGAGACCACAGATATGTCAAGATGACACAATTAAATAGGGTTATTTATTACCTTGCAAAAATAAGGTCAACAGACATTTCCGCATGTCAATCACAATTACATGTTTTATAACCTCTGACTTTAGCATGTCAGGTAGTGAGTGAGTAAGGTCTCCAAGGATGTTCTACAAGTGAATGTGAGTGTGAGGAGTGGGCATGTGGTTTTCAGATTAGTTCTTGCTTCTTGACTCATAGGGGGTCTTTCAACACACTCTCTAAGACTCTCAATTGTTAGCTTTTTTTTTATTGGAGTAAAATTGCTTTACGATGCTGTGTTAGTTTCTTCTGTATGATGAAGTGAATCAGCTATATGTATACCTATATCCCCTTGCTCTTGGACCTCCCTCCCATCCCACCCCCCATTCCACCCATCTAGGTCATCACGGAGTACCGAGCTGCACTCCCTGTGCTACACAGCAGGTTTCCAGTAGCTGTCTGTTTTACCCATGGTAGTGTATTTAGTTAACTTTTTATTTTTGACAACTGCTTACACGAAACTTCAAGGCAAAAGAACACCATACTCTTCCCCATTACAATCAGTGTAGGAAGGAGGCTTTCAGGATATCCAGTGCCTCTTTTCCCCCAGTGTGGCTAAAAATTGCTTAGATGATTATAGTGTGTGTCAACAAAACCCAGAGAAACTTATTCTCACCAAAACTATTGTTTGAACCTTACTCATTTTGAAGCTGTCCTGAAAAAGGCAGCATGTAACCCATAGAAAGTGTAGGCAAAGCCGGTAGCATGGTAAATCATAGACCAAGATGTCCACTGAAAAAGGAAAGAATGACAATAAAATGTGAAGGAATGAGGCTGTCACAGAAGCTCATGATAGTAGTAGATTTTAATTGACATTTTTATTTCAGTATCTTGTAACTATATGTTCGAAATGCTGAAATTCATCTCCCAGGGGTTAGGCTACAGATGAGTTTGTCATGGAAATGCCTCTTGCAGCTTTCCTCATATTCATGGAATTGGCATATTTGAATTTTTCTTTTCTTCTTTGCTGTATATTTGACAGGAATTCAGGCAAGTATCTTTCTTAAAAATAGGCCCACCTTGATGGTCCAAGTTTCTCAGGTTAAAAAGCCTGAAATCATCTGAAACATATTTGTCCTTTACCTTCTATAGTCACCAAAGATGGTTATTCTAATTTTGCTAAACTGGCTTCCACTTTTCTAGACATCCTCTCTACTACCACGCTCTATTCACATTGTCATTTCTTACTTATCTTTCCTGCAGTTAATCTTATAAATGTATTTTTGTCCATAATTGTGAAAATAAAAATGAATTTCATAGTATACTGTGAATCATGTTGATATCATAGAGTCATTAATGTGTCTCACATATTTGAACTACTTAACCCATAGAATATGGTACAAATTTATGTGAAAGTATGTTTTACCATTGTGTTAGATATTGTTGGAGTTTTTAGACAACCTAGGACAATGGCTACTGATACTTCAGGGCATTTTAAAATTTACCAAATTAGAGATTGTTGCTATTTCACAGCCATTGACCTTTCAGTGTCCATTTGAAAAAAAGATGATAAAGATAATCTGATTTCAGCAATACAGTTTAAATACATTTGCATTTTATTATATTCATTTGGAAAAAAATAAGCTGTGCAAAGACATACTATTTGTTCTGTGAGTAGTTGGTGCACATATACATATGGATTCCTGGACTTGCGTTACAATAGCTTTCACCCTACTGTATGATTCTGTGCCTCAGCAATAATGAAAATAGCTAACTTTTTAAAATTTGCAACTCAAGTCACCTCTCACATACACACAAAACACACACACACACAAGTTTTCACACCCTAATCTTTGCTTGGACATTTCCACTTGTGCTTCTGGTCTCAGCTTCAGATCAGTTTCTGCAGGTCTTTCAGTTTCTGTAGGAATTCTTTTCTCCATGACTGGACTTTGCACCTCCCCTAGGCAATGTTAAGGCAAACTGTGGTTTTATGTTTTCTACAGTAAAGGTGAGCAACCCAATTCAGGTCTTTATCAACACAGTTGTATTAAGTGTTCATAATATGTATTAAGTAAAGCAATGAGTGAATGAACTCTCTTCCCTGGTACCTCTCTCCGTAGGTTCTGAGCCACTGCTTTAACATGAACAAGCGTACATCCAGCATAAAATTCATAAAAGTTACCTTTTCCTATTACCCAAATTTACATACTACTTATAAAAGTAATTTTAGACATCCTTCATCTTTCAGGATGTTCTTTATGTTTCCAGTATGTTCTTTTAACATATTGTTTTCTTATTGTGTAGCAGCTTATTTTTCTTAGTGAAAACTGACAGTAGAGCACACTTTCTTGCTCAGTTTTTCAACAGTAGTAATAAGATGTTTGCTAAGTTATTCATGCTTGAGGATGTATCATGTGGCCATGGAGATTAATTAAGTTAACTGTTTTATAAGCACCATATGTTCACCCACTGAGCCTAAAATCCAGAAATTAGCACTTTAGAGTTCACATTATATACTGTACTTATATCGGTTTGAGAGGAGAGTGCATTCACTTATTCATCTAGCTGTTAGACTACATCTAAGCATGAAAACTCTAATCTAGAGAAATCAGACAGAATAATGAATTTTCATTCATTTTTTTTTTGTTTATTTAATTTTTTACATACTTCACAGATTGAAGTTAATGTTGAAGTGGTCCATTAATTTCCTTTACCTTCTTTAATATTTTCTTGGAAGGAAAAATGAAACAGAAACACTTACAAAGTGTATAATATAAGGCTCATTTCCTTAAGTATTAGGATATCAGTTTTAATGTATCACCAAAGCAACTCTTTTTTGAATGTATTGTTTCATGGTTGTTGTTCAAAGGGTAGTAGTCATGCTAGGGAAATAGCCATAATTTCACATGTGCAAGTTAATGATTTTCTAAATGACAGCTTCAGAAAAACGTTTATGTATTTATTATAGCATATATCTCATATGTTAAAAGCTTCTTTCAAGATAATTTTAAATTTAATTTTCATTAAATTAAATGAAATCTTGATATTGAGCACATTACTACATAATTAAAATTAAATAGGTCTATGGAGAAAATTGAAACACCTTATTAAACTTCTCTCCTTGCTCTGATTGAACTACTTCAAAGGATATAATTAAGTTAAAAAAGAAGTTTAAGCTTGCCATATTTACTATATCTTTATACTAATATTACATTCAGAGAGATTTTTAAAAAGTAATGGAACTAAATTTTAGTTTATTTATTTATTACCTTCCTTACTCTGTGTTCATGTTTCTGAAATGTTTTCAAAAGGTATTGATTTGAAAAAGATTATCTCAGTGGCAAAACAAGCCAACAGTTTTTTTTTTGTCAGAAATACAAGATAATTCCTTCCTGTAAGCCACAAAATTGTATGATATTCAAGCTGTACTCTAAAGTTATTTGGTATATGAAGTGTCGATTCGGATTATTGTACAACAATGTTGAAAAATAGTTTCTTTTGTACAAGGTTAATTTAATAATCATCATCCATGAGCACTCATTTTCTCGAGAGAGAGAGAAAACTTATATCTCTATAAAAATCCTTTATTTTTAAAAGCAATGAGTAAAATCTCACCTAAATTTTAACTCGAGTTATAACTTGTTACTTTCTTTATTACTTACTCCCATTCTTGAAAACTTGTTTTGAAGATTCATTTGAATGTCTCATTATAAACAGCAAAATTTTTTAAGATGAAAGAGTTAAAAATATTGAAATAAGTGTTAAAATGTTAAGATTTAGTAATTTTTAAAAAGCTCAAGTATTCAATTTCAACTTTATTTTAATAAGGTACTAATTATAATTTTAAAAAATATAACACCAGGGGCATTTTCTTTCCCATGCTTTGACCTAACCTGGCTACCAGGTTTGCAAGTAAATTAATTTGATGGCAGAAATTGCATAGAATACTTAAGCAAAAAGTACTTTGTAATGGGAGAGGCTGACTGTGTAACTATAGCATTTGTCTCAAGCGGTTTGATAAAATTCAGATCAGAATTTCTGCTGTTCAGACCCAGACTCCTGAATTTTAATAAGCTCCCTGCTATAAATGAAAAGATTTTAATAAATCTTTGAATGCTTCTAACCTCACTTTCTTGCAGCTTCATCTGCCAACTCAACTCAAACTGTGATTCAATAATGGTAGATATTGTAGCAAAACTAATTTTCCTTTTTCTAGTCATACTTTCCTGGAAGATATCTCTTGTCCTTACTTTCAGTGGAGTAGGCAAACAAATTAATAGGGAAGGTTTAATTACCATTAACATTAAGTACCATTTTATAAATTTTAATTTTAGCTAAGACATGAAATAGAAACTTTAAATTTATTCAAGTGATACACTATTGTGATTTTTTAAAGATACTTTAAAATTAAAAAGTATATCAGTTACTAAGAAAACCTGTATGTGTTTTTATACAAAACTGTTACTTTTATTATGAACATTTATAACATGAATTCTTTTTAGTCGTAATTCCCACATGGATAGACTCAAGCAAAGGAATCTTCCAGCCTTAAAGATAATACTGCCTCAGAAGACTTGATGAGTACTGCACGAATAGAGGGAAGTATTTATTCAGAATGAAAAAGTAAAATGAAGAAGTATAAGTTAAGACAAATTAAGATATATCTAATATTCAGTGGGGGTTATAGAAATATAAAAAATTGATCTCCATCCTTGGCAGTTTATAATCTGTTTACTGAGGAGGCTGAGAAGATGTACAAAACTTGAAAATTAGACTATAGAGTCTTTAAAAAAAGATTTTTGCTTTTGATGTGTAAGTTTATATAGAGGGAAATATTTACATAATGGCTTCTCAATCTGATATTTTTCAACAGAATCAATAGTGATTCTTTTATTATAAAGCAAAACAACACAACCCCCCAATAAAACAGAACAAAACATACTGTAGTTATTCCATCAAAGATTCTGATTATAAAGTCTAGACACATGTTCCGGACACATATGAAAATTAAACAAATAAACAAGTACACTGCATATAATTATAATAAACAACCAGCGTTACAAGGCACAATTATCAATACTGTGCTCATGTATGTATGCATTAATTACTTAAAATAAAACAGATATGAGGGGGACATGAAGAAAGATAGTAAGCTAAGATCATGACATTTAAGTTATGCCATTGAGTTAGATTTGAAAATAAATACACGACTTGGATTGGAAGAGAAGAGGGGGGTGGGAATTTCACAAAAAGCACATCATTGGAATAAAGGCTCAGCTATAGAATGCCCCTGTGTGTAGAGAGGGCAGTAAGGAGAGTAGTAATTAATGAGAGGAAGTATGGAGGTATGAGTAAGATGGTTATTAAACTGAAGACAAACAGTATATTTGTGGAACCTCTGTTTAAAATCATGAGAATCCCCCATTCCTATAGACAAAAATTCAATAGTCCTTTAATATTGCATACAAGGTTTATCAACACCTCATTTCAGATTCATCTTCCAGTTTCTTCATCTGTATCTTACTTGCCAGCTGTAGAGACCTTTTGAATTTCCTTGAACTCATCTGTAAGATAATTGTTTTTCACACCAACCACAGGCTCCTACCCACACCCACCCATCCCTGTTTCTCTAAATATTATCACTGTTGTGACTTTCCTGGACGGCCTCTCCTCATCCATGCAACTTCCCTCAGTCAGTTGGCACATTTTTACCTTGTACATATTTTTATTAGCATTTCCCCTCTCCTTACTGTATATCTAGTCTTGTCCCTATGGTGTCTTTTTCTTTATTCTTGTGAGTTATTTGGGGACTCTGTTTTTATATTCAGTGCATCCATCACAGATCAGCAGATCATCAGAGTATTCTCTCAGTGACTGTTTATCACTCGAAGACTATAATGGTATAAGACAATTCACAGCTTAAGTATAAAGCACATGTGACAGCAAATTGGCTGTTGACAGTTCCCTATATATAGGCCACTATACCTTTCAGTATACGAGTGTCACAGCTCAGGTTTGTAGATTATCAGAGAAGAAATCAGGGCATGAACCAAAGGCAATTATCTGTAAAGTAGCCATCTGCAGGGTCTGAAAATAATATCCAACAGATATGCCTTGTATTGGAAAATGACTAAGGGCCACAGTCGAGCTCATGGAGGAGGTTTGTTTGGAGTATACGACAGTAATCTTCAGTAGGAAGTGGACGGGGGGAAACAACCAAGATACATATGCTGTGTCATAGTAACAGTAAAGTTACTCTTGCACCCTGAAACATGTTTGAATTCTTCATGAGACCTGCTAAGACGTTTGTTTATTTTTTTTCTCATTTGACAGTGTAAACCTAGAATATTTCATCATCTATGTTAACGAGAGTAACTTGACCTCTTTCACCTTTACCTTGAAAGAACCAAGATGATATGAATAAATAATCAAATAGTGTAGAAGAGACAAAATCCTGTCTTCTGAGATCAGAAACCAGTTCTAAAATTTTTATAAGATTTTATAATCAAAATTAGCCTATTGGTGTAATACTGTCTTGTCCTGTAACAATAGTTTCAAGAAGAATTGCTTGGCTATTTCATTAATTTTCAAAACTATAAAATAATTATATAGAATGTTATCCATTAACTTCCTCTTCTCTCTTAAGATGAAACTGGGTATTAATTATATTAAGTCTAAAATATTTGCACATGTCCTCTTCAAGGGTTTGATCATTTAAGATCAAAGCCAAGAGTAAGTCTGAAACTCTGAAAGGAATGCAATTATTTTTTCACAGCTGTTTGCTATTTTGCCCCTGCAAGAACAATAATTCAGTAGAATTATTTTTGAAGCAACGAATGAGTTTAAATTGTGATTGAGGGCATGTGTTGGTAAGGCTGAGCTACTTATGTTAGCTAGTGAAACTAACCCCTGTCTTGGATGACAGAAGGCCCCTAAAGATTCTTAGGAATTTCTGTATCATGATTCTTTATTTGTTTGCCTTAGTCAAGGTTGTTATGAAAAGGAAAGAGTTCCTTGAATAAAACTATGAATAACACTTTGGTTAAATGACGGAATTTTATCAGAGGGCTAAGACATTGATTCAAATAGCCAACCATGTAATGTAGTGCTTTTGTCTACTTTGTTTTCTTAGTAAAGATTAATATTACTCTCTAGTTACACGTAACCAGGAAGTCAGATTTCAGGTTTGGGTCCTGAAGTTCTCTGTTTGCTTTGCCCTGTTTTACTCTATCTTCTGTTGCCTTGTCCTGCATGATTTCATCTTAATTATTGTTTTAGCCCTCTTTTTGTTAATTAATGGACATTTCTCTCTGCCTTTGTTTCTTATGAGAAACAATGAAAATGTTATCTTTTACTTCAGAAACAAACATACAAAACAAAAGGACAAACAAACAAGCAAAGAAAAAACTCAAACACACACTTGCTGCTTCTTGTTTCTGCTGGGCTTCCATTCTCTTACTTTCTATATCTCTTCATTGATGTTTTTCCAGCATCAAGAGGAGGCCAAATTGAAAAACGGTTGAAGTTCCTCACTTTATGAAGACTGCTCTGATTGCTTCTATATTGACTAATTCAAAGTTGGAAAGGAATTTGAATGGAACTCTGAGATTTTATTAAGGAAAAGAGAGCTTCTAGGAGTCATCCCCTCTGCAAGATTGATCCCTAATATTCAGTCCTCACTTATCTGTGCTGTTTATTTTCAATCTTCCATTTGATCTAGAAGTGACTTTTGGATTAAGTAGTTAAAAGTAGAAGTGAAGGGCAAAGAGCTGCTGTGATACTTAGGACATAAAGTCTAGTCGCAGAGGAAAGAGTTGAGGTCTTCAAGAAAACTATGGCCAAGCTACAAAATTAAAAGTGTGTTTTGCTTTCCGTGTGCTCTGGGTCCTGCTCAAGCAGAATGCAGCGTTATTGTCACCAATATAGGTATATGTGTTGACACACGATCAACCCCATGGTTTTCAGTGTTCATTGAGCTCACCTTTAACAGGTTTCTGACCTCTTTGGGATTTATAACCATTTGTAGAGAGGATTGGTGTGAAAGATACCTTTTTGCAGAAGAGTTATATCATTTTTCTCATATATAATTTTGTAAAATTTTCCTATTACACATTATTGCACCTAGGTTCTAACTCAAGTAGGAAACCTCATAGTCCTAGTCTTTTCCTTTGTTCTATAATTCTTTTATCTACTATGTTCCCGACACTGTCCTGCATGTATTCTTTTGCAGAACATCCAATAAAGGATAAAATAAAATTAGAATATCAAGGCAAGATTGGGAAGATCTTCCTAAAATCTTACTAGCTCATTGCAGTACTATAAAATGTTCTTGGTAGCACCAAGAAAGAAGATGCCAATTCCTATCTTCTAGGATTTGAAAGAAAATCAAGCTTTCAACTTATAATCTAAGGCTGACTTTTGCCTCACAGACTTGACTTATGAATAACATACATAATACATTTCCCGCCATTCACTCTGGAAACCTCTACTGAACTTTGTACTTTTTGAACTCTGTACTTCATCTATGGAAAAATTAGTTCTTGTGATAGATTCCTTGCTTCAGCAGACTTGCTGTGATACCATATACTGTTTCTCTTAGGGGAAATTCTTTCATAAACACATGGCCTAAACTGTGCTTATGACACAACCTTTCATCCTGAGGAGCTGCTTGAGCATCTGCAAGCAGCTCTAGGTGTGTGGCCAGCAGGATTATCCACAGGTAACAGGATGCTGAATTAACTCTTTGGTGTCTCAAGGTCTACAATGAAGTAGCAGATATCAACACTGAACATGAAGCTGACATTTTCATGCGGATTTAAGAGAAAATGTTTTCAGAACCTCTAGCCAGCTCAAAGATATAAAAAAGGGGTAATTGGATTAGGGAGGAAATTTCTTTGCACAGAGGGATTGTTATGCTCTGAGTCTCAGAGTGATGGGGATGATGCTTTCTTCTCACCTCACCCTAATGAGGGACTAGCCAATGGGACTACTTGGTAAACATTGACCTACTTACTGCACTTGGGAAAGACGAAAAACTTCTGCCAGACAAAAGTAAAAAAGCTGAAGCAGACTGTGGATCAGAGGTTGATTCCAGCTGGGGACTTTATAGTCTGCTCTGGTGGCACAGCCAGGGAGGGCAGGTGCATCCTGTGAGGTCTGCTCTATCAGGTTGCTAGGGCAAGGCATAAGCAACTGTTTACATGGGCCAGATCTGAATCCGAAATAAGAGAGCTAGTGAGGGACTTGGGGTTGTCTTGGCTTCTGTTTTCTAGAACCCAGAGGGACAAGGAGTCCTCAGTTGAAAGAGCCTAGGTATAACTTGCTGGACACACAGGAGGTAAAGAAGGAGTTATGAGCGTCCACTCAGGATGGAGATGCAATCTTCCTGGTCAGAAAGTTTGGGAGAGAGGTACCCATCAGATACAACTCAGGAGAAAGTGTAGCTTTAATCATCTGCAGGCACAGAGATGGCCAAGGTACTCAGCCAAGAAAGGACCCACCTAACTCCTCCTCCTTCTGAGTTGGAGTTCAGAGTCAGCGAAATGACAACACAAAACCATTGAAGGAAAAGTGAAAAAGGAGGGGGTAGAAAAAATGACCATTTCTCTTTTCTAGACAAAAAATAACTTGAAATAGGTGCAAACTAGGGGAGGGGAAAAGATTTATCTCTAAGTCAAGTTCTGAGTTTCATTTATATCTGACATTGTCTATTCTAATTGCAAAATTGAAATTATTTGAAATTTAAGTTACCATAGGACCAGTTATTATCAATAATGGAGGAAAAGCCGCTGGTATGCTAGAATTTTCATCCAGGGGCAGGTGAAAATTATCCACACCGAATAAATTTTAGGAAGCTTCAGTGAGGGTAGTGGGGACACAAAAATAAAACTGTGTTTTGTTTACTTCGTAAGTTGTGGCTGTTCTGTGCGTAATTGGGCTGTACATATTTTGCTTTACTGGAATTTTTTTTTTAACTTCCTCTTCCTGGTGTTGGGATTAAGGGGATATATTGATATCATGTTAGATAAATTGGGTAGAAATTTTACAATGCATTCTCAAAACATTTATTGGTCCTTAAAACTTACTAATAAATCACTATTTTAGGTAACTTAACAACTTCTGTATCGCTACTGGTTCTCCAGTTTTCTACCTTTTTGTTGTTCACTTTATATCTTACAGAGCTTTGTGGTTTACACATGTTACAGTCCTTAACTTATTTGACACTCAAAATGATCCTTTATAGTAGCAGGGCAAACATTGTTTTACCTATTTTAGAGAAAGGGAAACCAATATACAGAAAATCATTGCTCAAGCTTACTTTGCTAATAAGTGGCAAGACCAAGATTCCAACTCAGTCTTCCAGTTACATGTTCCACAAAACCAGCTCCCATGTTTCAGTGCCCGTGTCCTCTCCTGTTTGTAAGATGAAAATCCATAATAGCTAAAACAATTTCTCAGCATTTTAAAAAAATTATTAGCACCTTTAATTATTATTAATTAATTTATTTATTTATTTTTATTTTTATTTTTTATTTTTTGGCTGTGTTGGGTCTTCGTTTCTGTGCGAGGGCTTCCTCTAGTTGCGGCAAGCGGGAGCCACTCCTCATCGCGGTGCGAAGGCCTCTCACTATCGCGGCCTCTCTTGTTGCGGAACACAGGCTCCAGACGCACAGGCTCAGTAGCTGTGGCTCACGGGCCCAGTTGCTCCGTGGCATGTGGGATCTTCCCAGACCAGGGCTCGAACCCGTGTCCCCTGCATTAGCAGGTAGATTCTCAACCACTGCGCCACCAGGGAAGCCCCTCAGCGTTTTTATGAGAAACACTTTACTGCTTTTTATTATCTCTTGTTCTTAAAAATAACCCTATGAGGTAGAGAGAACTATTTCCATTTTGCAGATGAGAAAACTGAGGTTTTCATAAATGTAGAGATTTAACCAAGATCATATACTAGGCAGTGTCACTGAGGGGTTTTGAAGCCCAGGCAATCTAACTTCAGAGCCTGAAAAATTAACCACTGCATTCTCCATGTTTTTGAACTGAGAACTTCATAATAAGTTCATGGGTCTTCACACATATCAGAATTTTATGTGTTAGAAGTCTAAAGTGTTAATAATTCTAAGCAAACCGCTATGACTAAACTATCACTTTTCTTAGAGAGATGTAAAGAAAATTGGGCCTGAACTCAATATATTTAGTTTTCATGTCTGCTTTCTTTTTGGATAATTGTGGTATTAACCAAGTTGTGTAATTTCTCAGTATCTTTCTTCTTATATGTCTATCATATAGAAACTATATTTAAATTCATTATGCAACTAGAAAGTATTATACTTAGGCTTACATAGTAATAGTGAATTAATTACTAAAGAAAAAAAAGCATAAATTTATATGCTATTTTTGTCCATTTGGACTACTGTAACAGAAATAATGATAGAATGAGTGGCTTATAAGTGAGAAAAAATTTTATTTCTCACAGTTCTAGAGGCTGGAAAATCCAAGATGAAGGCACCAGCAGATTCTATATTGGGTGAGGGCCTGTTTCTTGATTCACAGATGGCCATCATCTTACTGTGACCTCACATGGTGGAAGGGGCAGGGGAGCTTTCTGGGGTCCCTTATTATAAGGGCACTAATTCCATTCATAAGGGTACCTCCCGAAGGCCCCAACTCCAAATTCCATAACATTGGGGATTAGGTTTCAACATACAAATTTGGGGATAACACAAAAATTCAGTCTGTGGCATATGCCACTAAAATGCTGTAAGTTTCAGAATTAATAATGTGGCAGATATTTACTTCTCATCCTTTATCAGCTGATATTCAGCTGGCATTTGGTCAGTCTCTGTGCTGTACCATTTGTTAAATATGTTCTATGTATACGTGCCTCTAATAATCTCAAATCAGAGTTGCAGGCATACGAAAAGCAGTAGTATATTAGCACATGGCACCTGAAAAAAGGATCTTACTGTCCAATCAAATTGCCAGAATAAATGCCATTTTTTAATTTTATTTTTTTTCATTTTTGAAAGTATGTTTTTATTTACAAAAGCAACACACAGTCATTGTATCCTTGTATTATAACATATAAGGAAATAAAAAGAAAAAAATAATTAGAGGTAAAATTTTGGTATACATTTTTTTCAACTATTATGGATATATATGTTTGTATTTTGAAGTATAAATTGGATCATAATTTACCTAAAATTGCATAACCTGCTCTTTTAACACTTAACAATATGTTGGAAACCTTATAAGTCATTGCATAGTCTACTCCAGTGCCATTTTGAAAAACCACATAGTAGTCCATTGTGCATATAATTTACTGTACCAGTCCTCTCTTGTTGGATATTAAGGTTATTTCAGTTCTTTTGCTACATTCAGTTCTTTTGCAATAGCTATTCTTGTAGCTAAATATTTGTTCACACTCACAATTCTTTCTTTTATTCATTTATTTTCCAAATACATATTGAGTGCTGAGTCCATGGAATCAAAAATGAATAAGAAACCATCCTGATCCTCAAAGTTCATACAGTTTAGGGCAGGGAACAGACAAGTAAATAGACCTAAACTTACAGGGTGAGTGGTAGACTGTAATTCTCTGATTCCGTAGAATATTGTATTGTTTAGATTTTAACTTAAAATGTATATCCTCAATACTTGGTAAAATATCATGATGATTTCTTTAGGTTAATTTTTAGAAGTGAAGTTGTGATTCAACGTTTTAAAGTTTTCAATCCATATTGCCCTGTTGCTCTTGAGAAAGGCTGCACCAGTTGTACTCCTGGTGATGGTGCAGCAGAGGCTGCCGACTGTCCTCTGACGCCCATTCTTCCCTTTCTCTCAGGGTGACAGATATCCCCAAGTTATAGCTGGGCACCCAGTTTTGCAGCTGCAGATTAATTTCCTAGCTTCCCTTGCAGCTAGGTATGGCTATATGACTTGTTCTGAATGCCATTTTTTAAATATATGTTTACCATTTAACATTGAAACCTTTAACCAGTGGATTAAAATGTTGAACTGGAATAAAATATTGTGTATTGACATTCATTTACATATACTAAATTTTATACATACAACATTTTCATAGATTAAACATTAACACTCTTAATCTATTATTTTTACACCAAATTCTGACTGTTATATTCCAGTTGATGAATGATTATTTTGAATCATCAAATGGTACTGCTGCCTGCTAGCTATCTTTGTACAGCAGCATTTGTGCAATTATTTGAATATTTTATTGCATTTTATGTTATTACTTATAAAATGAGTGGGAAATGGGAAAGTGATAAGAAACTTATATCTCATAAACTTAATTTCCTTGAGGCAAAGTTAGAAATTATTATCATGCTTCAAGCAATGAATCTTAAGATTCATTACATTCATTGTTCTTAAGCTAGTTGGTGTTCCATTGTGAAAGAAAATAATAAAGTACATGTATAAAATAATAGAAAGATTTGAAAAATATGTTGTTTAAAAATCAGATTTATTTAGGGAATTTATAATATGAGTCTTCTAGACTTTTTAAGATACCATGAATTGTAAAGTGCACTGTCATTTAAAAAGTATCTCACAAGGAATGTACAATGTTGAATTCAAAGTAAAAAAAATCTATTCAAGATGTACACTGATTTCAGAAATGGTGAAATGTACATTATTATTTTCAATAATAAGCATATTATTATTTTTAATACTGAAGAATGTTTTGTCTGTCTTTTTCATATTTTACTCTGATATACATTTAGAATGTATTATCTATAAAAGTTAAGAAACTAGATCCATTTTCTTATATATGAAAGCTCATTTAAAAGTGATTAGTGCTTAGTAACAACAGAAAGCATTGGTATAATGTATATTTATTTTTAAGTTTGTTTATAGATAATAATAACAAAGACATGATTTTTTGTAACATATTTTGACTCTCAGACCACATTTCTTGGTTCAGCTTAAATGGGGACAAAGATTAAGGGGCAAGAATTATTTTCTTTTCACATTCTTAGAGGTTTATATAGTAGGCCTTACTGAATGAAACTGTGTTCCTAAAAATAATTATTTAGCCATATTTTATATGTCAAGTTTATATATTTTGTGTTCCTACAAGAATAGAAACTTGTAGATAATCCATGGAACAACTGAGGCATATATCTTTTCATTTGTTATTTTCTTCTTGTTTATACTAATAAGTTTTTCTTTGCTTCTTCACTTTAATCTTTTATCTCTTGCTCACAAAAATTGCTTCACTGTGTGCTAATGGCTAGGAGTTCTAGCAGTGTATTTCTCAATAAAACTTAGTTTATAAAGCAAAAGGTATAAAATATTTTGGATTAGGCTATCAAGTACGAATTAGAGAATAATCATGGTTGTTTTTCTTGTTTATATTTGGCTAAGGAGCTTATTTGGAGATGATGCTTAACTATTTTTCTCTTTGTGAATTATCCAACAGTCTTCCCTGATATTAATGATGACTAATGATCATTTTTAAAGATGCGAGGATGATGGAAGAACCATTTTTGATATTCAGGTTTCTGATTGGTTAAGTAGATAATTATGCGGAGAATAATGAATTTTGTTTCTGTTTGAAGAGTAGAAGTACATGTAATAGAAAAGAAGTAAGATTGTGAAAAATATGATTATTTAAATTTTGGCCACCTGGAGTGTTCTTTTGCCCGTTGGGCTTTTAATTATGGCTACTGAACAGACAGTGGGTCTGGAATTGATAGGTGAGTTTGGAACAGGTGTACAGTTTTGAGGGTCATCAGCGTTCATGTGAGAAAGAGTATAAATAGTATAGGTTCAATTATTAAGTTTCATATATGGAAGCAGAAGAATAAAGGGCTATAACTAGACTCATGGGAAACTCCATTTGCTTTCCTCTTTTCCGTACCTAATGCAGTTGCTTCAGATTTTCTTTTTAATGAAGAGAGATTCTTACAGTTTCTTAAGCAAGGCAGTACCTTGAGTTCTGCTGCAAAAATAATAAGCTATTCAAGTATGGAATTTATGTGAGTCAGTCTTTCTGGTTTTGTGAGGTACCATGGAGTTTTTAAGAATAATAGACCTAATTTGATTTAGTGACTCAATAAATAAATGAAACTTTTTTTTATAAGCCACCAGTAATTTTCCACTGTTTTAAACTAGAAGTGAAAAAAGCAGAGCTTTCGTGTGGAAAATATACCCTAAGTTCTTGACAAGTGTCTGAAAAATGCATGTTCTTTGGTCAGAGAAAGTAGATAATTTACTGACTTCTCATTCATTCAGTAAGAGAAAAGAATATTTTTAGAAAAAAATTATAAAGAGTTTTCATTTGCTCCCTTACGTCTTTTGAGACTAACAAAATTTAAAAAAAAAGAAAATTGTGAAAACTTAATTGCATATTTTAGCTGACACTATCAAACTATGGTGTTTTTAAAAATTCAATTTATTGAAACTAAAACAAAAACAAAACAGGTCACCCATATCTTCCACCCCTCTCACCCTACTTCTGATAACCTTCAGTCTGTTCTGTGTATCTGTGAGCTTATTTTTTCTTTTTTAAGATTCCACATATAAGAGAGATCGTATGGTCTTTCTCTGTCTGAATTTTTTTACTTAAAATACTGACCTCAAAGTTCATCCATGTTTTTGAAAATGGCAAGATTTCGTTCCTTTTTATGGATGAATAATATTCTAGTATGTATGTATGTATACACACACACATACACACACTGGAGTAGATATACACACATACACACATACACGTACATACATACATACACACACACACACACACACACACACACACATACATACATACCATACCACAGCTTCTTTATCCATTCGTCCTTCAGTGGACACTTAGGTTGTTTCCATTTCTTGGCTGTTGTGCATAATGCTGAAATGAACATTGGGGTTCGTATATCTTTTCCAGTTAGTGTTTTCGTTTTCTTAAGATAAATACCCAGGAATGGAATTGGTAGATAGTATGGTAGCTCTATTTTTAATTTTTTGTAAAACCTCCATACTGTTTTTCATAGTGGCTACACTGATTTGCATTTTCACCAGCAGTGAAGTAGGGTTCTCTTTTCTCCACATCCTCATCCTCACCTTGACTCTTATCTCCTGAGCTATCTACTTTCTACTTTGTCTTTCTGCGTTATTTTGACAGTGCCTCTACATTCACATATTTAAAGCAGATAACCTTTTGTATCACAAACCCAAATATATTTTTATTGTTTCCTCTTTGTGCACAGAAGAAACCCCAATCATCCTAACATGATTGGTATTCAAGATCTTTCACTGTTTGGCTGAAACCTGGATTGGCTGGATTCCAGATGAAATCTTCAGTTAAAATGAATTTCTCCCTTATCCTTTCATAATCACCTGTTTGCTATTTTCTTACAGCTCTTTTTCAAAATGAATTTCATGACGATACACAAGTCTGTTCATTTGGGGATAAATCATTAAGGGCATAAATTGATTCTAAGTCATTGATTAATAACAGACTTTGCATCTAATAGATGCTCAACAATTTACTGCTTAGATTTAATAAAAATTATAAAACTTCGGATGTAAATTGCTTGATGATTCCCTTTCAATTAAATTTCCAGTTCAAATAAATGGCTTGAGGGTTCAGAAATATTTTACCTACTTTCCATGTCTACCCCATTATTTTATATCTCCATTGTTGTTCAATATTCTACATTAATGCAAAGGTAGGTCTTAGTTTTGCACTTATGTACTTCATTAGCCTCCTTTATAAATTCGGAACATAGCCAGAAAACTCAGAACATATACTTCCTTTGATTTTGACTGTGTGTTACTGCAGACAACTTGACGTTCTTTTTCATGTAATAGACTATTGCCATTCACTTGCTTAGCACACACTATTTATGAGTAGGCCAAACCTAAAAAGCAAAGCCTTACCCAAACTCTGAGTCTTATGAACAGTGCCTTTGTAAATTTATGATGTATAGTTTCAAAAATTATATTCATAATAAACAAATAATTAGATTGGATATACGAGAAAAACAGTTCCTTATAGTTTACTTTCATTTTTACTTTGGATCTTGGCTTTTTAAAAATAATTGTATTTTACTGACCTTTATTTTTTTCCCTGAGAATAAATTTGACACCACATATTTCCTCAGATAAAACACACTCCCATCTTAATTTATTTACTTTAAGAAAAATAAACCAGGGAATGGGCTGAACAATATTCATTATTATTATATTTTTATGCTAACTGGCACTGGGGAGCAATAAGCTATTTCATTCTTATTTCTGAAATCAGTTGTCCTGCACTTGGCAATATGTGAAAAATGTATATGTTAATGATTCAAATAATAAAAATGTAGTGGAAGATAAAGGGAAATGAGGAAGAGAAAAGAGTGAAAACACATCTGATAGTTTATTAAGATTAAAAGACTTGTTTTGGGGACTTCCCTGGCGGTTCAGTGGTTAAGACTTCACCTTCCAATGCAGGGGGTGTGGGTTTGATCCCTGGTCGGGGAGCTAAGATCCCACATGCCTCGAGGCCAAACAAAACAAAACATAAAACAGAAGCAATATTGTAACAAATTCCATAAAGACTTTAAAAATGGTCCACATCAAAAAAATCTTTAAAATAAATAAAATAGAACATTTATTTCTACTGTATGCATGCATTTATTTATTGAAGACTAAAATATGTATCTACTTGAATAAGCAATATGCGTGGAGAGAGACTAAAATATAGTATTTGCCATCTCACTGCTCTCTTCATCCTCAAAAATGTAGGGCTTCATAAACTTATTATAAGGTTTTATAAACTTCTTATAAAATCTGCATTTCCAGATTTTTATAATACATGCAAAATACATTTGTTTTATTATGAATAGTTAAGAATACTGTGTGTAATACCCTAGGTTATTTTATCATAAACCAGATTTTATTTTGATTTCTTAATGTCAGAATCTTTCCATTTTTAAGGAAATTAGAGCTTTTCTTACACCTTCATTAATGTATGCTTGCAAAAGACAAGCCCCCCGCCATCTCCACCTTCAATACGCAACATGGGGTAGTGCGTCATAAAAAATGATGCTTTGTTTTCTTCTGAAATTCAACCCATGAATCAGTTAATTTATATGGAGTTCTGCTAAGCTCACCATGCCATTTGTACTTCTTAATCCTTCTTTTATTAGCTATACTTACGAGAAAATTATACCATAATTTTCCTACAAGCCTCAAGTCTCAACTAATTTGTGTAGTCAAAAATATTTTCAAGTGGCTTTTCTTTTCAGCTAAAGAATTATTCATACTGTGTGTCTCAGTTTGACTGAATGTTTCTCATTATTTGTACATGTGTACTTTATTCTGTTGGTAAGAATAAGTACTCAGGACTTGAGGTTTGTTGTACTTGTCAGTGGTTCTTGGCCTTTATCCATCAGTTCTATTGCCTTTCCCAATGGTGGGAGTATTTTTTTTTTTTTTTTTTTTTTTTTTTTTAGTGCTAATCACTTATTAACATTATTTTTTATAAAGACAAGGTTGATTTATGAGTAAGGGGAGAAAGAAATTCTGTCTTCTAAAAACCCCAAGGTTCAAATAAGCACTTAAAACATTTTATTGTTTCATTGAATTTATTATGCCATGGATTTGAAGAAATTTAAGTTCTGATTCTCAGTAAAGCAACAGAGGCATACACATTAAGGAGGTCAGACTGTAAGGTAGATACTCAAAAAGAGGATATGTCGAGTGGACCACGCATATCTCCCGCAGAACACGCCTAGTCAGCTCAAGAAGGGAGGCCCTGTGACTGGAGAAACATAGGCAGTTAGGAATTAGTGGGAGGTCAAAAAGGCATCTGGGATTCAGTTTTTGTAAGCTTTAGGGCATTGTAAAATCATTTGGCTCTAATAAGTCCCATAGGAAGACAATAAGTTTTGAGCAGATACATGACATGCACTAAATTATATTCTAAAGAATCATTATGGATTATGAGTACTTTGATTGTGGACCAGTTAGGATATTGTTTTAAGATATGGCAATAATCCAGGTGAGAGATGATGGTGGCTTTTAGTAGTAGAAGTGATCAGAAGTGATTGGATTCTTGTTATTTTTGAAAGATTTACTGATAGATTTGATGTGGGTGTGAAAAAATAGAGGTATCAAAGATGAATTCAAGGATTTTGACTTAATAGAAGAATGAAATTGCCATTTGTGTAAGGGGGAGAAGGCTGTGAGAGCCGGCTGTGTCTGGTAAAGGTGAGAAGTTTAGTTTTCAACATGTTAAGTTTCACTTGCCTATTAGTTAACTATGAAGGTATGTAGGTATAGAAGGCTGGTAATTAAATGTATATGGCTGGAGTTCAGGGGAAAAATCTGGCTGGAGTTATAAATATTGAAGTTGTCTGCACAGAAATGCTATTTTAAGTCCTGGAACTGAATGAGATCACTCAAGGAGACAGGGTATATAGAAAAACAAAAACAAACAAACAAAAACAGAGAGAGAGTTCTGGAACATTCCAACATTAACTAATAGGAAAGATGAGAGAGGACCAGCCAAGGAGACAATAAAGGAGGGCTGATGTCAGAGGAAACCAAGGACAGTGGTGTGGGGTCAGAGGAAACCAACAGATAAGGAAGTGTTTAAAGAATGCTTACACATCAAGTAGATTGCTGACAGAAAATAGACTATTAGACTTAGCAATATTTTTAGTCCCTGATGATTTGTAAAAATGTTACCCACATAACACAAAGAATTTTAGTGGAAGTATGGCTGACTGAAGCCATTAGAATGGTCTCAGAGGAAAATGGGAAGAGAACAAGGCAGTTAGATTAGAGACTGTGAGTATGAGAAACATTTCATAACAAGTCGCCATAAAGGGGAAGGAGAAAGTGAGGTCAAGTTTTTTTGTTTTCTTAATCTGTAAGAGAAATAATGACATGTTTGAATATTCATGAGAATTACTAGTAGAGAGGTGAAAAGTTGAAACAACACAAAGAAATATGAATCACTGGAACAATGTTCTTAAGTAGGCAAAGAAGGTTGGAATTTAGAGGAGAGGAGAGTATTAAGAGCACAGAGTTCATTCACATCAACAGACGAGTGATCAGAATTATGTGGGCACAACTTCTGGCAGATGGCTAGATAAAGTGATGGGATTTCAAATTTGTTTTCATCTGCTTTGGTTTTATCAGTACATGAAAAAGTATGTGCATGTGTGTAATCCTATACATGGGAAGTGCTTACCTGCTCAACTGATTAATATTGCTTGTGTAATGAATATCTGGAAAGAGTTTAAAATCATTTAAAATAAATATGTCAGGTAAATTTCTTGAGCTACTCCTGCATCTGTGTTGCTGACTGAGATGCTGGTGCCGGGGTAGACTGAGAGTGAGGCTTAATGAAGTGTGAACTTGAGGACTGCTCTCTTGCATAGGTCCTTTGTAACATTGTGGGAGGGGCCCTGGCCATTTTACACTCATAGTTTATTTTTTTCTTAAAGAGAAGTTTACCTAGGGGCAGCTTTGAACCTCAGTCTGCCCATGCATCTTCCTGTAACTGACTTGGGAAAACAATGGTCTAAGCCTTTTTGCCTTATAAATCTTGAGCAAGTGCTTCTCACTGACAGATTCCAACCTGGCACTTGGAACTGTACAGAGAAGGAGATTCTGGGAAATGTCATTCTTTTGCCTTTGAAAAGGCTGAGGGTGATGCTGAGTTGACAAGAGACTATCCAGCATATCACCCTATGGAAGGAAATACAATTAGTTGTCTAAGGAGACTCTAAGCCATTCAAGGGACTAGGACTTAAAGGAAGGAAGCATTTATGTATTAGCATATCTGAAAGTGGGAAACTGAAGTATTAATCGAAACCTGATTGATGCTAAAACAACACAGAAGGGTAACGGTCAGTTCAGAATAAAAAAGTAGAGGAATAAGAGAGCAAAGATTTTTCAGGGTGTCTTTAGCCTGATTTTAAGGCTCTGTTTGGCATTCACTAATAATGCATTCAATACACTTATTGATCATTCACAGTATGTACTAAGGATATCATTTAAAACAAGACAGGAATGGCCCCTCTGTTCAAAGGGCTTATGGTCTAGACCAGCACCATCCAATTGAACTATAATTCCAGCCCCACATGTGAGCCACATTTGTAATTTAAAAGTCTCTAGCAGCCACGATAAAAAAGTTAAACAGATGAAATTAATTTTAACAATTATACTTAACCCAGTATATCCAAAATATGTATTATCATTTCAATATTTAATCAATATAAAATTATTAATAATATATTTTATATTGATTAAATATTAGATATTTAATCTAATAATAATATATTTTACATTCTTTTTCTTGTTTTGTACTGTCTTTAGACTCTATTGTGTATTTTATGCTCATAGCATATCCCAATTTGAACTGGCCACGTTGTAAGTGCTCAGTGTGGTTAGTGGCTACAGCATTGAGTAGCACAAGTAGACAACTAGAAGTTGCTACCTGTTAGGCTGTCTTGTGCTTCTTTTATGACATTTAATATACAAACAATTTACACGAACCATAATTCCTTAACTCTGAATAACTGTATACTGGTGTCACTGATAACTAGTGTATGTAAAGAAAGTTAATTTATATTATCCATTTTGTGCACCACTGCCTTTGCAAACATACACTCTTCTTTAATTTTAAAATATATTGGCATGCCAAAATGAAGATATATTATGGACTTTCTTCTTTTTCACCAAGAGAAATAAGAGTAGAGTGGAGGATTGACTATGTTACTTCCCTTTGGGAAGCTGAATTTGGGGTTCAGAAAATGCTGCATTTCTGTACCTGTAATTAAGGAGAGGGAAAAAAACAATTATTGAGAAGTTTAAAATGTAGGTTAAAAACCCTGATTATTTCAGCATATGTTGATTTCATATACAAGTTTCACCTTTGAAAAGAAAAACATATACCATGATTTAGTTATAATGAAACAATTATTGAGATTTTTAAATGGCTAAATCTATTTCTTATATATTTATAAAATTACTTAACTTCTAAAATTGCTAAAAATTGCTTAAAAATCTCAAAACATATAAAATGTGTATTATTTGCTCTACTTCTCTAGTTTACTGGAACAGTTGAGGACAGGGTGCATATCAAAATCCATGGAACATTGGTGTGTGTTTTGTTTTAACATCACTATCCATATGTGCCACAATTGGAAATAAAGCAAAAGCTATTTTTGCAAAATTTCTGTCACCTCAAAGACAGAAGAAAATGGGGTGAATACCTACAAAAAGAAATGAAAAGTAAATGTAATTCATTTTGATTTTATCTATGTAGGTGTCTCTATCTCTCCATCCACCTATCTACTAACCCTACCCCCACCCCCATCTCTTGCTCTTGCTCATTTTCATTAGAAAATTTAAAACCTTTTTGAAATAGTCTTTTCAAATTATTTATTTTCTGTAGTAAACTTAAGAAATTGTGTTTCAGTTTCTTTGTGGGTATGTATGTGTAAAGATTACAAGGTTACAGATAACTGCTACTTGCATTTCCTTAGTAATGCTCATGATCTATAATAGAAGCTCTATTTTAGTATGTGAAAGACATAGAAAAATGCAAGTGTTTATAAATTAGAGAAAGAAATGAGAGCCAGAAGCCTGGGAAATTGTATAAAGATTAATAATACCATTGGAAATCCAATTTGCCTGCACAGAAAATCATATTTTCTGGGAGAAATATTAGTATCAGAGATGTCTAAATGGGTTATCTAAAGATTAGATTTCAAAGGATGGAAGAGTAAGAACAAAAACAAAATCAAACAAATAAGGACTAATGTTGTAGAAACTTGAGATCCTACTGATGATTGATTGCCACCTACTTAAATAGCTTTTGATAGTAATAAAATATAAAGGATTATTCAGAGTTCTGTATTTTGAAACAATTTGTGGAGATCATTAAGTATATTTTGCTCAGATTAGCCTAGAGAAATTTAAAATACCCTATGGTACCAGATAATGGGCATCAGAATAGGAAAGGATATGAACTTCACACATAGGTTCTCAAATCCTGGCTCTACAGGAATGAAGTAGTGGAATTCATTTTTACAGAAAAGATTATTAAAATACAGCCATCTACCTTTTCATGTGATTTTATTCCTTTTAAAATGTTAGCATATTTTCAGGAAAATTCATGCAGATATTGGATGAAATCTGTCTCAGTGTTTCCATATATTATAAATACATAAATATGGTCTCTACATTCATGTTATGACAAATCTGCAGCAATTTTTAGGCATTGACAGATTATGTTTTTCTTTTTGTAATTTCTAAATTACAAAATTTAGAAATCTCTCCCCAAATATAATTTTAGGGACTATATTCATCATAGGCATTTTTTTAATTCATAGTGGAATTTTATTTTATAAGTATCAATGTTAGCTCTCATTTTTCTAATCAGTTTAATCTGAGAATACCAAAATAAATTTATGAGACCTTGTTTAAAAATTATCTAGGAGGTCATCGGCTTTAAAATCTGCTTAAAAATAGAATGATAAAATTAAATAGCATACAGATCTGCTCTTTCTACCCTGTTTCAGTTTATATGGCATTCTTTTCCAGGAAGATTTTTGATCTGTAGTTATACCTATCCATCTTCTACCTATATTTTAAGGCCAAAATCAAAACTTTTGCTAATCCTTTGAGATTTAGAAAGAGCTTCCACTCAGTGGTTATGGTGAAGATTTTTCTACCTTAGTTCACTTTTGTTTTTGAGAAATTCTCTTCCATTTGTAGTTTGTAATATTGATATTTTTTTGTCTCTGTACCTTGATTTTAAACTCCTTGAAGCCGAGAACTAAATTTTTACATTGTACTTTTTCTTTATACCTAGAAAGAAAAATTGACTAGGTATCTGGTTTTTAATAGTTGTTAACCAATTAAGGCATTGTTTCAACTTGTATGTGTGAGGGAGTAATGCACTGCATATGAAGAGTTTCACTAGTTTGGAGAAAATGAAATAAAATAGGATATCTTAATTAAAAAATACAGTTTTATAACAACTTGGATATAGTAATTAAGGAGTGTTACCAGTTAAATGATTTTTGAGAGTGTTTCTAGGTTTGGAGCCTGAAGAAACAGTGATAATCCTAATTTAAGTGATTTGTGGATGAAAATTATTTTCTTTATTTTTGTCTTTTGAGTTTTTGGTGCATTAGAGGGATCAAACTTAATTTTAAGTTTAGTGATCATCAGCAAAAAAGATATGTTAAAGTTCTCATTAACTTAGAGCAGAATGTGAAGAGAAATGAGGAACAAAAGCTATGGAAGAGCGTTGTGGACCTTGCCTGGGCCCTGTTCCAAACTCCATGTTAGAGATCTCAATCTTTTTGTTAAAATAAGATGTAAGTAAACATTTTATTTATTGTAAAATAAGATGTAAAGGATGACTTTACATCAACAATAACATCTTGGGAATAGGATGGAATAAGAGATTTTGGTAATCATCATATTACAAATACCAAGCTTAATTATAAATATTAGATGTAAGACACCACCATCATCAGCACAGTTAGCATGATTAAAATTAACATTTATTGCCCAACGTTCTGCTAAGATTGTATTTTATTTCATCCTCTTAATGTAATCAAGTAGGTATTGTTATTTGCCCCATTTAATAGGTGAGAGGACTAGGGGACTACTTAGGGGAGTTGTCAAAGGTCTCACAAAATGCAGGGGATACATTTTTTATTTGAACTTTGGCTAAACCCATGATTTTACTTTTAATGTCCATAAAATATTGATATACCACAGTTTACAAATATTATCAGTTTTGTCCTCATTTTAACTTTTTCTTTTTTTTTGCTCTGTGCCCTAAATTGTGAATGTCGAGTATTTCCTGCAACCAAAATCGGTTAAATAGGTATGGATGCTCCAACTCTCTCTCTCTCTATCTCTGTCTCTTATCTTCTATACAAAAAAAAAAAAAAGAAGAAATTTGATAAGAGTGTTATAACTTTAAAAGCTCAGTACAAATGTCTCTTTGGGAACACCTAAACTAGATAAAGGTATAATTTAATTATTTACCTTAGCCATTCCATTCAATAAAAAACATGTATGTATATTTTATGTATTTCCATGACATGTCTTCTGGATTAAGAAATAAAAACGTAAGAAGTAAAGGAAGACTACTTCAATATTTGTCTCCAAATAATAGAGGCAAGTATAGAGAAAAGTCTGTATGTAACAGTTCAGTGTATTTAGGCATTCTGTTAGAGATAGTAGTAATGTAGAAAGCTTCTGAAGTTTTTTCACTGGTTTTTTGGCCTGGTCTTAATACATGAACTTGGAAAGATGCTTGCCTTAGATGATACAACTGGTTGATCCCATTTCTCCCCTCTTGTAATCAGTGGTAGTGTATATCTTCTTGAGAGATTGTAGTTTATAAGGGCTAAGAGTACAAGTTCTGAAGACAGACTGAATAGGTTGGAATTCTAACTATACCATTTACTGAAACAGCCCTAAGAAAACTTCTTTCTTTTATTTTATTTATTATTTTTATTGAGATATAGTTGATTTACAATATTATATTAGCTTCAAGTGTACAACATAGTGATTCAAAGTTTTTATAGGTTATACTCCATTTATTATAAAATATTGATTACATTACCTGTGCTGTACAATATATCCTTGTAGCTTATTTATTTTATACATAGTGGTTTGTACCTCTTACTCCCCTACCCCTATCTTTCCCCCTCACCCCTTCCCTCTCCCCACTGGTAGCCACTAGTTTGTACTCTATATCTGTGAGTCTGTTTCTATTTTGTTATATTCATTGCTTTTATTTTTTAGGTTCCACATATAAGTGATGACATACAGTATTTGTCTTTCTCTGTCTGACTTATTTCACTTAGCTAATACCGTCCAGGCCCATCCATGTTGTTGCAAATGGCAAAATTTTATTCTTTTTTTATGGCTGAGTTGTATTCCATTGTGTGTGTATATATATAATAAATATACATATATACATAGTATATATATATATATATATATAGACATGTATATATACCATGTGTGTGTGTGTGTATATATATATATATATATATATATATACACACACACTACATCTTCTTTATTCATTCATCTGTTCAAAGACCCTTAGGTTGCTTCTATTTCTTGAGTATTGTAAATAATGCTGCTATGAACATTGAAGTGCATGTATCTTTTCAAATTAGTGTTTTCTTTTTTTTCGGATCTATACTCAGGAGTGGAATTGCTGGATCATATGATAGTTCTATTTTTAGTTTTGTGAGGAACCTTCATACTATTTTCCACAGTGGCTTCACCAATTTACATTCCCACCACCATTTTACAAGGGTTCTCTTTTCTCCACATCCTTACCAACATTTGTTTGTAGTCTTTTTGATGATAGCCATTCAGACAGGTGTGAGGCGCTATCTCATTGTGGTTTTGATTTGCATTTCTCTGATAATTAGCGATGTTGAGCATCTTTTTATGTACCTGTTGGCCATTTGTATGTCTTCTTTGGAAAAAAAGTCTATTCAGATCTTCTGCTCATTTTTAAATTGGATTATTTGTTTTTTGATATTGAGTTGTATGAGCTGTATATATATTTTGGATATTAATCTGTTATTAGTCATATCACTTGTCCTGCTAGACAAGTGATATGTGGACTGAGATTCTTTTTACCACTACTTCAAAATGTTCTACTTGCTTGCTACTGGCCCATGTGCCCAAGTGATAGATATGCTCTGCTCTGCAAGTCACACAAAGTGGTGTAAACTTCCTCATAAACCAGATTCCCAAGGAGGAAGTGTGATCCATCTTGATATATTTTAAAGAAACTAAACAAAATGAAACTTAGGCCTTGAAGGAGGGTCTCTATTTCCTGTCCTCAGGATTTGACCCACAGTGGCAAATGCTAATTTATACACAAGTCTTATTCTTTGATGCCATACAGTTCTAGTTTAGTAAGATAAGGGAATATTGATGAAAGAGTTGATCATCTTCAAGTGTGAGAATCAACATCCATGTTGCATTCTGGATGCTTTCTGCAGAAAAATGTGGCATTTATTTGGCTTTCCCATCCTAAAGCACTTAATAGAATCAAAAATAACATTTGTTGACTTGAATTGACCCTTGTATACTGTATATAATTTTTAAGAGAATTAAAATGCTATGTGCACTTTTAGAAACACCTGGTTTAGGTGAAACAATTTCAGACTAGGGATACATGAGAGAATTACAGGAAGGAGAGATTTTCCTTGCGTGATTAGAAAAAAATTAGGCAGAAAACAATTTTTTCTTCTCGAATCTTTTTGGCTCTTCTTACATTCTCATATTCTTTTTGTAATATAAGATACAAGCATGAGACAAGACACATAAGTGAAGAATTTGTGTGTGTTTATTGGAGAGCAGCAGTTCTGCCTACACATTGTTGAAGTGCTTGCTTTAGAAAGGTTGGCAGGATGCAAGGATGGCAGTGAGTGAAAAAGTGATGTGCAGAGACCTCTAGAGACTGGAAAGCTTAACTACACTTAATGCTCTGCATATGTGGTTCAGTGCCGTACTGTAATTGAATTACTCAGAGACCTATAACACAGCTATAAAGAGAACAAGATATTATTCTGTTCCTAGTAATGGGGTTAAAATCAGTGTTCTCAGAAGCCTTATGCTTTTGGCTACTTTCCCCTTAATGAGTTAATTAAGGTTAAATATGCTTTATATTTGCTTTACTGCAAAAACAATGATTAAACAACAGATGTTCATACCCCAAAAATATAAATTATCAATGTGTGCAGAATATTTATTTTTAGAAAATACATAGTAAGCAGTTACCTGCTGCTATGACATAAGGATATTCTGTTTACTTTTTATTTGTATTGGAAAAAAAAAAAGCTGGTGTTACATTTATTTTCCTTTTTTGAAGTATTGGACTTCGCCTTTTGATATCTTTGACTTTGGCTGGAAAACTTATTTAAATGTCCGTTATACTAGTCCCATAAGAATTTATTGGAATGAAAATGCTTTACAATGTTTACAATGTTGTAAACATATTTTACAATCAGTTGTGTCCTCATATTAACTGTTTTTCCTCTGCACACTGAACTGTGAATGTTGAATACTTCCTGCTACAAAGAAACAGATCAATTAAACATATTACCATCTCCCTCTTTCTCTCTCTCTATCTCTCTCTTTTTCTCCAGCAGACTTCTGTGTACTAGTCATTAGTGTATTAGGATTCTATTAAAAAAAAAAAAAAAACAAAACCAATGGGAAATGTGTGTATGCATATACGTGTGTGTGTGAGAGAGAGACAGAGAGAGAGAGAGAGAGACAGACAGGGGGAGAGACAGAGAAAGAGAGAGAAGAAAGATTTGGGGGGTTGGTACATCCAAAATCTGCAGGGCAGGCCAACAGACTAAACAGACCGAAGATCCAGGAAAAACTTGATGTTGTAATTTCTAGTCCAAAAGCAGTCGGAGACAATGCCTTTTTCTGTTAAGTATTTAAGTCTTTTCTCTTAAGGCCTTCAGCTGATTTAATGAGGCCTATCCACATTATGGAAGGTAATCTACTGGTTAATCACATCTAAAAAATTCCTGTACAGCAACATCTAAACTGGTATTTGATCAAAAACTAAGTAGTATGACCTAGCCAGGTTGCCACATAAAATTTACCATCATACTGAGTAATTTCTATAATAATTTTATACAGTTAGACTGCTCTAAAGAAACCAAAACAAGCCAAAGCAATCAAAACATGAACACAAACATACACATGGACACACAATTATATGATGATTAGTGATATTTTTAGTTTATTAGTAGTATACGTTCTATCTAATCACAGTAAAATATTTCTCACAAAGAAGTGAGAAATTAAGTAAATATCTTACAGTTAAAGTTTGCTGCTCCCTGATGCTCAGGCTCCTGGAATGAAGATATTCCCTTATCACTGATTTCATTTAAAAAGATAAATCAAACTTTAAAATTCCATTATTTTTATAACTCACACCCAAGTACTAGTTTTTGAATAAAAACATAATTTTTATTAATCAACATTTTTTCTCATGGAAATGTTGGTTGAGATATATTTCCTTTATATTTCAAATAAAAATGGAAAGATACTGAATGCCAAATATTTATTGTTGAGCTGGTAAAATGAGGACAGTAAATTTGCTAATAACTCTTGTTTTTCCCTTAAGTACAACTAGTATTTTGTCCTATATTGATACTAAAGATGAAATCCTCTTAGTTAGAAGTTAGGTTTTAATTGATATCACATATGTAAAAAATATATAAACTGAGCTGTCTCCAGCCACCAATATATATTTAAATATGAGTTTAATATAGAATACTCACTGACTCTGGCTTTTAAAATGTAATACTATTTGTAAATAAAAATATGGCATATTTTTAGAGTACTTTCACTAGCATTCTCTTTTGGAGGGGCATTTCCATTCTCTTAACATGAAATGAATAGAATATGACTGTGGATTCATTAGGCTAATTTTTAAAAAATTGCTCACACACGAAGTAGTTTGTACAAGGTCATATGGCAATTTAGCAACACAGCCAGAGGTAAAATCTACTTTTACTAGTTTCCAGTACAATGTTATATAATCACTTGAGATTTACGAAATAGGGAACAAGCAACTAGGAAAAAAGTCCACTAACTTTAATTCCTCACAGACCTAGGGAAATGGTAATATATTATCTATATATTAATAGTAATGTATTAGAATACATACAGTGATCTGATATAGCTAATTGAATATATCTAGTAAAACCCATAATAATATAAATGTCTGAACAACAATTGTATGTTTTGTTTTAAAGCTATGTAGGTTAATAGTTAAGTTTAATAATTTAGTTTAAGATTAATAATTTAGTTTATATCATGAACTATATTCATGATATATGGTTAATAGACTGAGTTTCTTTTCTTTCTGAATCTAAATGTAGTAATAATTAAATGATAAGTATTTAAATATAAAACAAGCAAAATCTCGGCATTAGATGGCTAGATGAATCTGAATACACAAAAATACTGGATTAGAAACCAGAACAAAAAGAATACATAGAAGTGAGCACAGTTGTGATAAAAGTAATGATAAAAAGTATTGGGGCACAGCAATTTGTCAGAGTGGAAAGGACCAGTCAGGAAATAGGTGAGTTGTAATTACAAAGGTAGCCTTCTCTTTCATAGGAAGGTAGACTGTATTAAATTAGCCTATGCAGTCTATGTCCAGAATAACTGATAATTAGAATAAAGAATCATCAGGAGAAATAGTTTGCAACAATCATGTGCTTAATGATAACTAAAATCTTTTTGGTATTGCCCACGCAAGGATACTAAATTTGAGAAAGTTCATCTTGATAAAATTTCAGGCTAAGATGTAACTGATAAAGAGATTCATTTCTGAAATCAGGTGTATGAGAGAATATAAAGAGACCCATGGAAACAGCTTTTGGAGGAATGAGGGAAGGAACAGGTGATTGCTGAGTTTGAAGCTAGTGGAAATAAGACAAACTTTTCTTACTTTACCATGTTGCTTAAGCTTTCCTTTACTCAGAGTGACATGCCGTCACCTTTCAGGGAAGATCTTCTCATGTCTTATTTGCATTAATAACATTTATTTGATTTTTGTGTCTGAGACAAAAAAAAGCAGCAGGAAGAAATTTATTTTGAGAGACATTAGCCAAATTCTGAGTACACACATATACATGCATTAAAGAAATATATAACTATGTTTTCATATGCTCACATCTCTGAGAAATCATAATGCTGCTTGAGATATACAGAATAATTCTCCCACTCCAAGTTAACATTATTTTTACATGTCACCATTGGTCAGCTTTGACTATTCTTGAACTTCATGTAAATGGGATCAGGTAATATGTACACCTTTGTGTCTGGTCTTTCACTCAACCTGCTTTTGAGATTTTATAATGTTTTTGTTTATCAGAAGTGTGTTCTTTTTATTGCTATACAAAGTTCCATTATTTGTAAAAAAAACAAAAACAAAAACAAAAAAACATAATATTTTTCTCCATTCTCCTGAGGATGGAAATTAGGGTTGTCTCCAGTTTGGAGTTACGAAAAAGCTGTTATGAACATTCTTGTATGTGTCATTGCACTTAATTCTCTTGGGTATACACCAAAGAGTGGAAATTCTTAATGATAGTGTAGGCATGTATCCAACTTTGTCAAAAACTGCAGGAGTATTTCCAAGGGGTTGAAAAAATTTATCCTCTCATGAGTATAAATGGGAGTTCTATTTGCTCCACAACTTCTCTAACACTTGGAATTGTCAGTCTTTTTAAAAGTCAGTTATTCATGGGGGTGTGGTGGTATCTCACTGTGGTTTTAACTTCCATTGCACTGGTGACTGATGGTGCTGAGCATCTTTTCATATGCTTATTGGCCATTTGAGTGAGGGGGCTGTTCAAATGTTTGACCATTTTGTTTGTTTGTTTACTTGTTGGTTAATTTATTGGAGTCCTTTATATATTCTGGACCTGAATTCTTAGGAAAAGGCCTTCCTTGCGTTTTCATTTAATTAACAGTGTCTTTTGCTAAACTAAAAATTTGAATACTGATGAAATCTACTCGGTCAATTTTCTTTCAAATATGTTTAGTGTTTTTTGAGTCTTGTTTAAAAATAACTTTTCATGATATTCTCCAGTGTTTTCTTCTAGAGACTGAGTTGTTTTAGCTTCCACATTACATATAAGTTTGAGCTCTATCTTGAATTAATTTCTGCTTATGATACTTGGGAGAGGTAAGAGTGTACTTTTTCTAAATGCATATCCAGTTTCTCCATTATTTCCTTCCACATTTAATTGTGTGGGTGTCTTTGTATAAATTAGTGACTCTATAGGTGAAAATCTTTTTCTGGATTTCTGCTATTGTCTTCTATTTTATATATGTCTTTGCATTTCTATATAAACTTTAGAATATCCTTGTTGATTTTCACAAAAAAACCCAGTTGGGACTTTGGGATTAAGTGTGTAGATCAATTAGAGTAATTGATATTTTAAAATATTGTCTCTCAGAATCCCTAAACATAGTTCTTTTTCTCCACATATTAGGTTTCATTTAATTTCTCTTGGAAACATTTTATAGTTTTCATTGTAGTGGAACTCCGGCACATTTTAAAGAATTAATGTGTTACTTATAATGATAATTACAATCAATGATAATTTTAATTAACCAAGAAATTATTACAGTATGTCCCCTACATACGAACAGGTTCTGTTCTGAGAGCACGTTCATAAGTCCAATTTGTTTTTAAGGGCAACAGAGTTAGCCTAGGTACCCAACTAACACAATTGGCTATATAGTACTGTACTGTAATAGGTTTATAATACTTTTCACACAGATAATAAATAAAAAACAGACACAAAAAATAAAGAAAACATTTTTAATCTTACAGTACAGTACCTTGAAAAGTACAGTGGTACAGTACGACAGGTGGCATACAGGGGCATGTTCGCATCTTTGAAAGTTCACAACTTGAAGGTTCATATGTAGGGGACTTACTGTATTCTTATTGTGTCTTGGCTTCTTTCCTCCCTTCTCATTTAATTTCTTTTTTTTTAAAATTATTTATTTTTATTTATTTTTGGGTGTGTTGGGTCTTCGTTTCTCTGCGAGGGCTTTCTCTAGTTGTGGCGAGTGGGGGCCACTCTTCATCGCGGTGCACGGGCCTCTCACTGTCGTGGCCTCTCTTGTTGCGGAGCACAGGCTCCAGACGCGCAGGCTCAGTAGTTGTGGCTCACGGGCCTAGTTGCTCCGCGGCATGTGGGATCTTCCCAGACCAGGGCTCGAACCCGTGTCCCCTGCATTGGCAGGCAGATTCTCAACCACTGGGCCACCAGGGAAGCCCCATTTAATTTCTTCGTTGTTGAGTTGCCTATCTTCCTGGTTCTTCAGTCTTTCAATGGGTGACCTGAAGAATTCACCTTCTTCTTGCCACTTGCTCTTCTTGTCACCCCAGCTGGAAGTGAAAATCTTTATATGGAGGAAGATAAATTATTGAAATACTGTTTAAAGAGTAACAACCCTGCCATAAAACATGCCAGACTATAGTCTTCAGGACTCCAGGAGATAGACAATTGTGACTTTATCCACTGAAGCTTGGTCTTTATGGATTTCCAGCAAGACCCAATCCTCTGGGTTGTGTCTGCTGCCACAAACTTAAAAGTCATTGGTTTCCCTCCCCTGGTTTTCAGAGTTCCAGAAGCGTAATACTACTCAGTTGTTTCAGAAGGCAGATCATTCCTAAGGCTGAGAGAGATGGATCGGCGTCTCGTTTTTGCTGCCTGTGCCTCGCGTGCCAGGCAAGCTGACCAGCAGTCGGGGGTCACATGAACTCCCGGTGGTGGGAGTCAAGTGTATGTTTCCAAAATAATAGGTCTTCGCATTACCTAATATAAAGTGTAAACTTTCCAGTGCTTTTCTCCTTTGAGACAGTTAACAAAGATGTTCAGTGTTCTTATTTATTTTCTTTCTCCCAAAAGATATTTCTGTTTGGAAAAAAAAGTATGACCCTAAGCTTCAGAATATCTTTCCCATAGCTCAAAAGACTACTTTAATCTTGAGATATTCAAATTAACCTTTTTTTTTTTTTTTTACTTTGCTTTCTTTCCCTCAGGAAATGTTAACCAAGCAATAAATTGAGTGAACACGTTAATAAACACATACTTTGTGTGGAGGAATTTGAGGAATCATCTCTCTATACGCTATGCAAATGCACATCAATTTGCTTCACTATATCTAGAAACCTTTGAAATGGACATTTAGAGAATCTAAAGTTCAAAATTCTTTCAACTGTATGCAAAATTAACTTACCTGAATAAATTTTATATATATCACATCTGAAGCTATTACCAGCATTATCTAATTACAGGAAAATAGGTAGGACATGAAAGTATGTTGATAAAATACAATGAAAAACAAAATGACTTACTGAATGCACCATGGACTGAGTGTCGACCAAGTGTGGCCTTAGGTAAATCATTTTAACCTCTGTGAGTCTAAGTTTCTATAAATAAGGATCGTTAATTGCTCATTTCAATTCAAGGATTCTTTGAATCTGTGAAACGTAGAATGGTTGCTGCTTCAAAGATGTTTGGAGTCCATGAAAAGAAACTCTTATTTTTTTGTAAGGCAACATTTTAAAGTATTTAGGTCCTGCTGTTTGATTCTTAACTGCTTATGTTAAATTGCTTAAATTTACCAATTAATTGCTTATACTTAGCAATTAAAGATGCGATGGTGTTCCAAAGTTTATTCATTTATCAGCTTCAGAGATATTCAACAACTCTGATATACAACAACTAATTAACCAAAACAAAAAAACCCCAAAAGCTAGACATAGCAAGAAGGGTTATTCTCAACTTATACCATCAGAAGAAATCAAAGGGGCATAATCAGGAGATTGAAGGCTATCATAAAAATAGAAAGTTATGGTCTCTTGTTTAGTTTCCAGACGTGAAGAAGTTTTTGGCCCTAGAATGCACTAATTAAAGGAAAGAATGTGTTCCCAGGAGAAAGAACATACAACACTGTAACATATGTACACAATAAGTATCCCCTCAATTGTTCCCCAAAGGTACCTATGGTAATTTACTTGAATAAATGCTCACTGGATAAAAGGAACTATCCAAATTTTTTTTTTTAATTTATTTATTTATTTTTGGCTGTGTTGGGTCTTCGTTTCTGTGCGAGGGCCCTCTCTAGTTGCGTCGAGCGGGGGCCCCTCTTCATCGCGGTGCGCGGGCTTCTCACTGTCGCCGCCTCTCTTGTTGTGGAGCACAGGCTCCAGACGCGCAGGCTCAGTAGTTGTGGCACACGGACCTAGTTGCTCCGTGGCATGTGGGATCTTCCCAGATCAGGGCTCGAACCCGTGTCCCCTGCATTGGCAGGCGGACGCCCAACCACTGCTCCACCAGGGAATCCCAGGAACTATCCAAATATTTTGAGGACTGTGGATTATTAGGTTGAAGTTGACATTGATACTCAGCTACTCAAAGAATCATCATGACATATTGGTTGGAGCGAGAGTGTATGGAAGGCAGGGAATAAGTGGAATCCTGCCCAGGTGACTCACGGCAGCATCACTGGGTCCACAAATACATTTCCCTGATCCCTGAATGAACAACTGGGGTAGACATACTTTGATCTTGGTGCAACTTTCACATTCTTTCTTTGGCCTGTGGGGAAGGAGCTATTGTAGTCTGCTAGGCCAATAGTAGCTTAGGAAAATCAACTTCTCTACCTCCAGCTAAGAGAGTAATTCATAAACAACATCACATGTCATTGTAGGGTGTATTGTAGAAATTAAGATCACTTTTAAAGACATGAAGATTGCAGGGGTGATAGCTCCTATCATGTCTCCCTTTAATTTAGTAGTCTGACCCCCCAAACTAAAGACATCTTGGAAGATTACAGACTACTGCAAACTCTACTGTGTGGTAGGCTCCATTGCAGTTACCATGGTGGATCTTTGCTAGAGAAGATAAATATAACCACAGGTACATAATATGCAGCTATTGAAGTGGCAAATACCTTTTAAAAATTTTCTTTCAGAAAAGAGAATCTGAAACAATCTGCTTTAATATGAAATAGATGATAGTGTACATTGATGGTTTTACCCCAGGGCTGCATTAACTCTCCTATCCTCTGCCATAACATGGTTCAAAGAGGTCTGGAATCTCTGGACATTCTGTACACTATCACATTTGTCCACTATATTGATTACCTCATTTAATCAGGCTGGATGGGCAGGAGTTAGCTAGTAATCTGGGGGCCTTGGTAAGACACATAAGTTTTGGTCAGATGGAGACCCTACAAAGACTTAGGAGCTGCCACATCAATAACTTTGTAGAGGTCTAGTCATTAGGAGCATGCTGGAACTTCCTATCCAAGGAAGAAGAAAAAAAAATTCCAGCAAATAAGGAAGCATGACTCTTATTAAGCTGTTCTGGTTTTTAGAGACAGTATACTCTGTACTTGAGAATACTGCTCTGTCCCATAAACCAGGTGAGTGAAAGGCTGCAAGCTTTCAGTGACATCCAGAGTAGGAAGAGTTTATGCATCAGGTCCAGGTTGAAATGTGAATAGCCCTTCCACTGGTTCCATACAACTTGGCAGATCCTCTAGTTTTAAAGAGATTAGTGCTGAACCAAGCTGCCATATGGAATCTGTGACAGACTCCAGCATGAGAATCACAATACAGGCCTCTTGTTTTTGAAGCAATGGGATGCAATATGAGGTAGAAAATTGAACCCTTTTTGAAGACAGCTCCTGTTTTTCTACTTGATTATGGGATGGAAATTTACTCTAATTCTGAGATTACCCATCATGAGATGGGTTCTGTCAGCCTAACCAAAGTTTGGTAGGCCCAAGAATAATTCATTGTAAAGTGGGAGTCGTACATCCAAGACTGAGTATGGGCAAGACCAGAAGGCACAGGAAAACCGCATGTGCAGGAAACCCAGACCTCACATGGGATCCGTCAGTATTTCCTCAGTTTACACCTACCTGTGGCCAAGCAGGGAATATGTCATGACCAACTGACTGAGGAAGAAAATGACCCATTTTGTTTTATATATGGGCCAGCTCAAATGTGGGAGCAAGCTAAAAACAATCAGTAGCTGCACTATAGCTTCATTCAGGGCTGGACTCGAAAGACAGAGGGCAAGGGAAGTATCTCCCAAAAGACAGAGCTTCAGGTTGTACACCAGGTCATTCACTTAGTGTAATAAAAGAAGCGCTCCAAGGTTAGAATATATACTGACTCATTCTTCGTGACAAATAGCCTTGCAGAATCCAGGAAAGAGAATGATTGGAAGATCAGGGACAAGGTGTCTAAGGTAGAGGCATGTAGATGGAAATGATGGGGGGTGGGTAAGAAGTGTGAAGATGCTTGTATATTGTATTAATCCTCATCAGAGATCACTACCATGGAAGAGTCACTGAAAAAGGAAACAAGCAAAATGACTCAGCAAATCGGGACCAGTCAGCTTCTGTCATCAGTAATCCCAGGGTTGGCACAATAAACTCATTTTAAAAAATGGTCATGGGGTGGCAGATATGGGGTTGATTCTCAGACCCAACAGCATGGGCCCTCACTTACCAAGGCTGTTCTAGCTACTGCCATCTCAAATGTTCAACCTGCTGGCAACAGAGAACAATACTAAGATCCTAAAATGGCATCATTCTTTGAAGACACCAAGATGCCACTTGGTGACAAGTTGACATTTGGAGTTCCTTCTAACCTGGAACCAGACATTTATTCTGATTGGAAGAGATACAAATTCCAGGTAAAAGTTTGCCTTTTCTGTATGCGGTTCCTCAGCCAGCACCAGTATTTGAAAGCTAATGGAGTGTTTGATCCATTGACACAGGATCCCTCGTACCATAGGGTCTGTCCAGAGGAGCTACTTTATAGTGAAGAATGTGGTGAATAGGACCATTACAATGGGATTCACTGGCCTTAACATATACCACATCAGCCAAAAGCTGCAACTTGGATAGAGCATTGGAATAGCATGCTGAAGTCACAGTTGAAGTGCCACCTCTGAAATGATACTTTAAAATGAGAGAGTCATTCTCCAGAATATAGTATATCTTCTCATAAAAGAGAAGTAGTGCTTAGTCTGAATAGGAAGATTACATAGGTCTACATATGCAGTAATGAAAACAGTAGTGGCCCTAATTATAATCAATCCCAATAACTCCCTTGAGGAATTTGTCTTCCTATCGTCACAACATTAGAAGCCTTGGTTTCCAAAGGAGAAACATTTCTGCCTGGGACACAGCAAGGGTGTCATTGAGCTGTCGAGCTATGGCTACTGCCTGGCCACTTTGGCTCAGGTTTGTCCATGATCCAGCAGGCAAGAAGAGGAATAACCACTTTCACAGGTGTAGTTGATGATAGTAATCAGGAGAGGAAGAGTTGCTGAAGAATAATGGAGGAGTAGGTTTGTACCCAGACAATCCACTTGGGTCCTGTTTAATATTCTTTCTTTAATTTTGATAGTAACTTTACAACTGGCCCGAGATTGGCATGGTGGCCAGAGTCCTAGGCTCCTCAGGGATGAGGATCTGGGTCACACCATTAGCTAGGCCAGCAGAGATACTAGCAGAAGCTGAGGGGGTGGTAGAGTAGGGAGAAAACGAGTATCATTATGGCCCTGAAATGAGCTGTCATCATGTGGACTGTAGTTCATCCCACTAACTTTCCTTGTCTAAGTTTCCATCAAGAAGAGATGCTCAACAGAATCTTAGAGAACTGCTCCCTGATTGTATGTGTAAAATTGGATCTGATTGGGGTGGACCGTGGAGGACACACAGATGCACTACCTGAGTACGATCCCCCTTCAAGGTAGGGAGGGAGAGCTGGCAGTAGAAAGCCTTCAGCTGTAGCCCCTTCAGGAACCACCTCGGTTGTAGGGCCGCTTTGCCCAGTCGTGGTCTGAGGTAGCAGTGCACGCCCAGTGAATGGTTACGCTCGAGTGTAGAGTCTAGCTCAGCACGAACAGCCCTCAGAGGACATTTCAGCTCCCCAGACTCACGTGGCATTAGCTGAAATTGTCAGGCCTGAATCTAACTTGACTTCTTTACCCAGTCCTTCTAAGGGCCTTCCTTAATAAATATCCCGAACATTAAATTCTTTCAGAATCGGCTTCCCATTTAACAAAACCTCCAACAAATCCTGTTACTTGACCCACACACTTTGCTTTATGTATTTTGAGGTTACATATTTGACCTTGTAGTGTAGGCCCTGACTTTTCTTTTTGTAATGCAAGCACTGGCTTTTCTTTTTGTAATGCAAGTGCCTGACTTAAGCTTTGATTGCCAAGGAATCTGCTACAAAAAGGCATCCATTTCAAAGAGGCATCTGCTTCAAGGAAGGCTGTCTCAAACACTTTGCCAGCCACAGGACTAGGTAAAGAGCCAGGCTGCCCTTCGTCACCGAGGTTCTTTTATTTTAGAGATCTTGGTTGATTTCCATAACTGACCATTTGGGCCACTTTGTTTTTTTCTCTTCCTGTACTTCAAATTCCAGCTCTTATGTTTTAAAATCACTGGTAAAGAGTGAGTCTGTGAAACTCTAGACCCCATCCTTGACCCCAGTAAGAGGGCCCCCAGGCATTTCTAGCCTATGGCCTTACTCTCCATAGGCTGAGACCAGCACAAAACAGACCTGTACAATTTTTTGAATAGCATGTATTGATTGGGTATTTAAATTGTATCATTATTAAATAACCGTCTTTATTGTCTGTGGCAGTGTTATCTTAAATTGTACTTTGCTTGAGATTAATTTTGGTATCTCTGCTTTATTTTTGTTTTGCCTGTTTATCATTTTCTTTAAAAAAATGTATATCTCCATTCTTTTAGGTGTATGTTTTGTAAGCAGAGTATATTTTGACCTTTTAAAAAGCCAATTTAATTGCGCCCTTTAATAGGAGAGCTGAAGTCCTTTGTTTATTGCTGTAATTTATATACTTGGCATTATTGAATTTATAATTGTGTTTCTCTTACTTATTCCTTATTATTCTTTTATTTATTCATTGTTCTTCTATCTCTAGCTATGTGGTTTATGGGGTTTTTCTTCTTCATATTCTCCAGTGATTTGAGAGGAACATGCCACTCATATTTGGCAGCGGTTAACATAAAGTTTTAAGTAGGCACCTCAGCTTTTCAAAGCCCGGCAGACAGTTTGTGGAGAAAATAACTTCATAACCAAAAAAGCATAAGCACTATATCTCTGATGCATTTTAATTTACACTTGATCCTAAGAAACTCATTATAGGAAATGAGTTTTTCAACAGTTTTTCCTTAGTAACATAAGGCAATGAGCAATTTAGATACACAAGAACATTTTACATGTTTGGATCCAAATTTAGTAATTTTAGAATTTTTTGTTTACATTTTTAAAATGACTAACAGTAAACTAACTCAAATGTAGTTTGATGTTGAAAGGAATTTAGCTCAGTTTGTGAGTATTTATGCAGAATTCCTCTTGAAACCAAAATAATTTTATTGAAATCAACCATAGTTTACTTAACAACACATTTAGAAAATACTGTGTATGTTTTCCCAGCAGACAAACCATTCAGAACCTACAAATTTGATGTTTCTGCTAACCTTTTCATCAAAAGCTGTTTCAAAGAAGATGTGAGAAGATTAGCAAATGATTAGTTTAAACTTTCTATTTTAGTGTAATCAAATAGTTCACATTTCTAGATTGCGTTTTTTTAATCGACCAGTATTATTTTCTTATGCAGCCCAGCTGTTTTTGACAGACAGAATAGTGCAATTTGGAAGAAGTGGGAAGAGAAGTTTATAATCTAACTACAGAGATAGAAAATTACCTCTGGTGCCAAATACGAGGGAAATCTACAAAATAAGAGTAAAATTAAATGCCACAATTCTTAAGAATGACATAAAAGAACTGAACATGGGTATCACTTGAGTATTTGCTTTGACTGTATCAGGCAGTCTATTCTAACTCATTTTTGTATTAAGATACTTGAAGTTCTCAGGAATATTACAGAATATAAAATGTATTTTCTGGCATTACCAACTGATAACTTGTGTTTACCTATTCCATAATTCCAGTTAATACCATTTCAGTTTTTATTTCTTATTCTGAACATTAAATAAATATGCTCTAATCTGAGTCACTAATAACCAAAAACGATTAGGCATGAAAATAATTGACGCAAAACTATCAACAGTTCTTAGTTTTTAAATTTCTATAGTGATTTATTAACATGTAGTTAGTTACATAGTTCTTTAGTTTAATTAATTTGATGTGGAAGTCATGGATAAAGTCATGCACAGAGTTATCATTATATTAAAATATTTTTTCTATTCCATCAATAAGTAGAATTTAAATAATTGCTCGTACTAATGCTCATTTTAGAATCATCATTGACAACTTTGTACCCAAATCTCATTTCTTGTCAGTAAATATTTTTTTGAAATTAGATATTGGTTTCCATATTTATATATAAATCAATATATAATTTTTCAATTATTTTATTGTGATAAAATACATGTAACATTAAATTTGTGATATTAACTATTTTTAAGTTTATAGTTCAGTGGTGTGAAGTACATTCATATTGCTTTACAACTATCACCACCATCCATTTCCAGAACCATTTTCTCTCATGAAACTAAAACTCTATATCCATTAAACAACAACTCCCCATTCCCCCATTGCCCACCCCAAGACAACTACCATTCTATCAGTACTTTCTGTCTATATGATTTTGACTACTCATGTAAGTATGTCATATAAGTGGAATCAAACTCTATTTATCTTTTTGTGACTGGCTTAACATAATTTTTTCAAGGTTCATCCATATTGTAGTATATGTCAGAGTTTCCTTCTTTTTTGAAGCTGAAGAATATCCCATTGTATGTATATGACACATTTTGCTTTTCCATTCATCCACCAATGACACTTGGGTTGCTTCTGTATTTTAGCTTTTGTTAATACTGCTGATATGAACATCAATGTACAAATATATCTTTTGATACCCAGCTTTAAATGCTTTAGGGTATATACCCAGAAGTGGAATTGCTGGATCATATGGTAATTCTATTTTTAATTTTTTTGAGTGCTCACTATACTGTCTTCCACAGAGATTGTGCCATTTTACATTCCCACCAACAGTGCACAAGGATTCAAATTTCTCCACATCATCAATTTCTCCACATAATAACCAACACATTATTTTCTGATTTTTGAAATTTTGTTGAAAATTTTATCCTATCTCCAATGAATGGTCTTGACACCCTTGTCAAAAATAATTTAACAGTATTTGTGAGGGTTTATTTCTGGGCTCTCTATTCTTTTTCATTCGTCTATATGTCTATCTTTATGACAATACTACATTTTCTATTTTTTCATAGTTTAGGGTTCGTAAGTTTTCTGTTACCAGGAAACTGTCCATTTAATCTGTGTTAATTAATTTGTTGGCATACAGTTGCTAACAATATTCTCTTATAATCTTTTAAAAAATATTCTGTCTAATTGGTAGTAATGGCCCCACTTTCATTTCTGCTTTTGGTAATTTGAGCCTTCTTTCTTTTTTTCTTAGTCTATCTAGCTACGTGTTTGTTTATTTTGTGAAATTTTTCAAAACAACCAACTTCTGGTTTCATTGATTTACTTAAGTCTTTTTCTGTTCTCCATTTTGTTTGTCTCTGCTCTAATTTTTATTATTTCCTTTTTTTCTGCTAGCTTTGGGTTTAGTTCTTTTTATAGTTCCTTACATTGTAAAGTTAGGTTATTGATTTGAGACCTTTTTTATTTTTTTAAGGAAAGTATTTATAGATACAAAATTTCCCCTTAGCACTGCTTTTGCTGTTGTGTTTTCATTTTCATTCATCTTAAATATTTTCTAATTTTCCTTGTCATTTATCTTTTGATCCACTGATTATTTAAGAATGTGTTGTTTAATTTCCATAAATTTGTGAATTTTCCAGTTTTTTTCCTTCTCTTTTAAAAAATTATTTATTGAAGTATAGCTGATTTACAAGATGGCGTTTGTTTCTGCTGTACAACAAAGTAATTCAGTTATACCTATATATAATAGTTTGCATCTGCTAATCCCAAACTCTCAATCCATTCCTCCCCCACCCCTCCTCCCTCTTGGCAACCACAAGTCGGTTCTCTGTCTGTCAGTCTGTTTCTGTTTCATAGATAACTTCATTTGTGTCATATTTTAGATTCCACAATAAGTGATATCCTGTGGTATTTGTCTTTCTCTGTCTGACTTACTTCACTTAGTATGATAATCTCTGTGTCCATCCATGTTGCTGAAGATGGCATTATTTAATTCTTTTTTATGGCTGAGCAGTATTCCATTGTGTATATATACCACATTTTCTTTGTTCATTCATCTGTCCATGGACACTTAGGTTATTTCCATGTTTTGGCTATTGTAAATAGTGCTGCTATGAACATTGGGGTGCATGTATCTTTTCAAATTATAGTTTTCTCCAGATATATGCCCAGGAGTGGGATTGCAGATCAATTTTTAATTTTTTGAGGAACCTCCATACTGTTTTCCATAGTGGCGGTACCAATTTACTTTTCCACCAACAGTGTGGGAGGGTTCCTTTTTCTCCAGCATTTGTTATCAGTAGACCTTTTAATGATGGCTGTTCTGACTGGTGTGAGTTGGTACCTCATTGTAGTTCTGATTTACATTTCTCTAATAATTAGCGATATTGAGCATCTTTACATATGCCTACTGGCCATCTGTATGTCTTCTTTGGAGAAATGTCTATTTATATATTCTGCCAATTTTTTGATTGGGTTTTCTTCTGGTTTTTGTTATTGAGTTATATGAACTGTTTGCATATTTAGGAAATTAAGCCCTCATCAGTCGCATCATTTGCAAATATTATCTCTCAGTCCATAGGTTGTGTTTTTGTTTGTTTATGGTTTCCTTTGCTGTGCAAAAGCTTATAAGTTTGATTAGGTCCCATTTGTTTATTTTTGCTTTTATTTCTATTGCTTTGGTAGACTGACCTAAGAAAACATTGGTATGATTTATGTCAGAGAATGTTTTGCCTATGTTCTCTTCTAGGAGTTTCATGGTGTCTTGTCTTATAGTTAAGTCTTTAAGCCATTTTGAGTTTATTTTTGTATATGGTGAGAGAGTGTGTTCTAACTTCATTGATTTACATGTGGCTGTCCAACTTTCCCAAGACCACTTGCTGAAGACACTGTCTTTTCTCCATTGTATATTCTTTCCTCCTTTGTTGAAGATTAATTGACCAAAGGTGTGTGGGTTTATTTCTAGGCTCTCTATTCTGTTCCATTGGTCCATTGGTCTGTTTTTGTACCAATACCACGTTGTTTTGATTACTGTAGCTTTGCAATCCAGTTTTCCCTCTGTTATTCATTTCTAACTTTATCCTGTTGTGATCAGAGAAGTTCCATTTTATGATATGTTTATTTTTAAATTTAGTGAGATTTAATTTGTGGTCTAACATATGATCTATCTTGGAAAATTTTCCATGTGCTCTTGAGAAGAATGTGTATTCTGTTGTTGCATAGAATGTTTTGTAAATGCCTTTTAGATCTAGTTGACTTATTGTGCTGTTCAAGTCCTCTATTTCCTTACTTACCTTCTTTCTGGTTTTTCTTTCCATTATGGAGAGTGAGGTATTAAGTACCCAATTACTGTTGTAGAACTGTCTATTTCTCCCTTTAATTCTGTCAATTTGTCCTTCATAGATTTTGATGTTATGTTATTAGGTATATTAATGTTTATAATTGTTATTTATTTTTGCTGTATTGAACCTTTTATTAATATTTAATGTCCTTCTTTGTCCTTTGAAATCTTTTTTAAATTAAAGTCTCTTGTTTGATATTAGCACAGCCACTCTTGCTCTCTTCTAGTTACTATTTGCATAGAATATCTTTTCCCATCCTTTAATTTTTAAGCTGTTTTGTCTTTTGATCTAAAGTAAGCCTCTTGTAGATAGCGTATAATTGGATCATTTTTTTAAATCCATTCTTTCAATTTCTGTCTTTTTATTGGAGAGTTTAATCTGCTTATACTTGAAGTAATTACTAATAAGGAAGACTTGCTTCTGTCATTTTGCTATTTGTTTTCTGTACACCTTACACCTCTTCTGTCTCCATTTCTTGCATTACTGTCTTCTTTTTTGTTTAGTTGATTTCTTGTAGTGAAATTCTTGAATTGATTTTTCATTTTCTTTTATGTATATACTATAGTTATTTTTTTGTGGTTACCATGTGGATTACATTTAACATCCTAAAGTTTTAGCACTATAATTTGAATTCATACCAGTTTAACTTTTTAAAAAAATTAATTGATTTATTTATCTTTGGCTGCATTGGGTCTTCGTTGCTGTGCACGGGCTTTTCTCTAGTTGCTGCAAGAGGGGCAACTCTTCATTGTGGTGCACGGGCTTCTCATTGTGGTGGCTTCTCTTGTTGCGGAGCATGGGCTCTAGGTGTGCAGGCTTCAGTAGTTGTGGCACACGGGCCCAGTAGTTGTGGCTTGTGTGCTCTAGAGCACAGGCTCAGTAACTGTGGCACATGGGATTAGTTGCTCCACAGCATGTGGGATCTTCTGGGACCAGGGCTCGAACCCGTGTCCCCTGCATTGGCAGACAGACTCTTAACAACTGCGCCACCAGGGAAGTCCCCAGTTTAACTTTAATAACATGCAAAAATTCTGCTCCTTTATAGGTCCATCCCCACTTCTCTCAGTTGTTGATCTCACAAATTGCATCTTTATACTTTGTGTGTCCAAAAACATACTAATAGAATTTTAAGTTGTTTGTCTCTTAACTTATATAGAAAACAAAATGTAGGAAAAATTATAATAATATTTGCTTTGTACTAATAATTATTTTAAAAGATATATTAGTCTCTTAAATCATGTAGAAAACAAAAAGTGGAGTTAAACACCATTGTTACAATAATACTAACCTTTTAAATTGCCCATGTGTTTACCTTTGCTGAGATCTTTATTTCCTCATACTGTGTAGTGTCTTTTCATTTCAACCTGTGGGACTATCTTTAGTATTTCTTACAAGACAGATCTAGTGATAAGAAATTCTCTCAGCTTCTGTTTATCTAGGAATGTTTTAATTTCTTCCTCATTTTTGAAGAACAGTTTTACTGGACTGGATTCTTGATTGACAGGTTTTTTTTTTTCTTTTAGTACATTGAATGTATCAACCCACTGCCTTTTGGCTAAGACATCTTCTATAATCTTTTTGAGAATCCCTTGTATGTGATGAGGTGCTTCTCTCTTGCTGCTTTCAAGATTCTCTTTGTCTTTGTCTTTCAAATGTGTTTCACAGGGGTCTCTTTGAGTTCATTCTACTTGGAGTTTGTTCAGCTTCTTGGAAGTTTATATATATGTCTTTCATCAAATTTGGGAATTTTTTGGCCATTAATTCTTCAAATAATGCCTCTGCCCTTCATCTCTCTCCTCTCCTTCTGGGACTTCTGCAGTACTTATGTGGTCTACTTGATGGTGTCCCACAAGTTCCTTATATTCTATTAACTTTTCTTCAGTTTTTTTTCTTTCTGTTCCATGGGCTTGATGATTTTCATTGCCCCATCTTCAAATTAACTGCTTATTTTTTCTGCCTGCTCAAATCTGCCTTTGAATCCATCTAGTGAAGTTTTCATTTCAGTTATATTTTCAGCTTCAGAATTCGTTTTTATTTTAGGTTTTCTGTCATCTTATTGAAACTTCCATTTTGTTCATACATCATTTTCTAGATTTCATTCATATCTTCCTTTGGTTTTTTAAGCATCTTTAAGACAGTTATTTTATAGCCTTTGTCTAATAGATCCACCTATGGGTCTTTTCATAAACACTTTCTATTGGTTTATTATTTTCATTTGAATGGGCCATATTTTCCTGTTTCTTTGTATGCCTTGAGAATTTTGTTGAAAACTGGACATTTGAGTCTAATAATGTGGTAACTCTAGAAATCAGATTCTCCTTCTTCCCTAGGATTTTCTTTTGTTTGTGTTTTTTTTTTTTTTTTTATTGTTGTGTGCTGTCTCTGAGCTGATTATCAGCTTGAGGTGCATACTTAAGGTCTTCTAGTTCTTTTATGAGCCTGCACCTTTCCTTTGGCATGCATGGCCACTTTCTAATTTTTCCCATATATAAGTTTGTTTTTGAATGTCCTAGTCTTTAATGTCTGGTTCCCAAACAAGGAGTTTTAAACATCTTGGAAGTTACTTCAGCCAGAGCAGGAGGAGCTTGCAGTAATGAGAGGAGGTGGCTACTTGCCTCCTTGTGTGACCTCTTCTGAACCTTTCTGTTCAGGAGGAACAGTCAGCTCAGAACACAGGTCTTCTGTAGTTGGAGGGCAGGGCCCTTCTTGTCCACACTGGCTGGTACAAGTTGTGTGCAGCTCTTCTTGGAATGCATGCCCTGCTGCCTGACATAGGGTCTGGGGGATAGGGAGGATGTGTAGCTGTTATGGTGCTAACAGCTGAAATGGTCTGAAATTAACTACAGTTTACCTTCTGGGCCTTTCCCTGGAAGTTTCAAGCCTTTAATAGATTCCAGAATTCCAAAACATTTACATCAGAGACATTCTACAAATTGTCGTCTACGTGGGGAGACAGATTCTTGGTGTTTCCTACTCTGCCATCTTCCGAGAATCCCCTGCTATATATATAATTTTATATAATAAATATAAAGTGTGGAATTAATATAATTAAACTTTTAGTAGGTTTAGTAGATTAATTAATCGGCAAGAAGAACTTATATTAGCTAATTTCATTAAGACATAGTAAATACAAAAAGAGGATATTGAGTATATGCAGTGAGAAAATGATTAACTGTTGACAGGAAAATAAGAATGAAAACAGAAGATAAAAGGATAATTTTGAGGGCCTTACAATTTTTAATAAGTTTTGACCCTACAAAACTTCGTTTGGTTGGGGGAAAATATAGGCTTTCTTCAAAGATAACTTTGTGAAATAATGTATGTAGTCAGTTCCAAATCACAAACTTTATCAATGTTATCATCATGAGTTTTGTTGTTGTTACAGCTTAGCAAGGCCACCATCATTTTAGTAGGTTTGTTAGTTTACTTGATGTATCACAATACTCACGCATAATGTATAAATTGAATTACAAGAAATCAGAGGTCAATAGATTCAATCAAGACATTTTAACTTATCTTCCTTCACTTTTTTCCAGGACAGAACATATTCCCCCTACCTCTATTGACACATCTAAACAACTTCCTCTTTTGGCTTGCCCTCATTCCAAATTCTAAAATTTAGATTCTATCAGGACTCAGTCCTCAGATGTCTTATTCTGTTCAACTATACTTATTTCCTGGATGATCTCATCTAATCCCATGGTACTGAATATTCACTGTATTTATTACTTATGGCTTAAAATTTCAGAGTGACCATATACTTTATCATTTAAATAAGTACAATTCTTGGAGTGAAAAGACAAGTTTCTGGGAGGGAAAAATACTATTGTCCTAGGAGTACCTATTAATTTCCATGGTTTTAAATACCATCTAGATCAGGGGTCAGCATACTTTAGCATCAAATGGTACATTATTTAGGCTGTGTGGGTCATATAGTCTCTATCACAACTATGCAATTTGGCCAATGTAGTGTGAAAGCAGTCATAGGCAGTGTGTTAATTAGTTGGCATGGCTGTTTTTCAATAAAACTTTATTTGTAGAAACAGATGCTGGTTCAGTGTTGACCCACAGGCCATAGTTTGCCTACCCTAATAAATACCATCAAAATACTAATTACTTCCCACTATGTATCTTTATCTATGACATCATCTTATAGTACCAGATGCATATATCCAACTTTCTACTTGATATCTCTTAAAAAATATCCAGTATGTAGCTCAAACTTAAAGGCAGAATACCTGGTATCTCCATTACACATCTGTCATTCCCCTAGTGTTCCCATCACAGCAATTAGGAACATCAGGCACCTAGCTGTTCAAGCCCAAACCCTTGAAGTGTTTATGTTTGATCTCCCTCATTCTGTCATTATCCTCATTCTATCTATCAGTAAGTTTTGCTGTCTATACACTCAAAATATGACCTGAATCTGACAGTTGCTCACTATCTTAACCCCTGTTCGTCACCACCAAGTACAAAGCACCACCCTCACTCTTCCACATTAATGCAATAACCTCCAACGGATTGCCTTATTTCTAGTCTTTCTCCCTTTTAGTCATATTTTACACATGGCACCTGGGACTTGCTTTTCAAGTAATAAATTATATCTTGCTCTTTCCTGCTCAAGTAGCTTGTACATTCATAAGAACATCCAGATGCCATATAATGGCACTGTATTATTTTTTCACTCACGTCATATTTTACAGCTCTCTATTTTAACTCTAATTCTGTTCTAGTCATAGTTTTATTTTTGCTTTTTCTTGATTGTGTGAAACCTCAGGCAAACTGTACTCACTGCTTTTTTTTTTTTTTTTTTTTAATTAGCCAAGTGGGGTTTTTTATTGGTAGGTAGGAAAAAAATTCTGACTGCCCTTCAAGATTATTCCAAATCTTAATGATGTAATATTGTTTGGGTATGCAGTATTACAGGGGTTGGGCTTTCCTGAGTATGTTTAAAGAAGCCATTAAGGGATTACCTGAAGGACCATTCTTAATTGCTTCTGGTTGATCAAAGGGACACTTTTTCTTGATCCACCATAGCAAAAGAATGAGAAACACATAGTCGGTAAGCATAAAACTGGTCATACCTTGGAGAGTTATGTGCCTGCTTTGGATCTGAGAATGTGTCCGGTGGAAGTTTGGCACATTATTTATTCTTACCTCAGGTTCTTTGTACTCACTGTTTCTCCTAAAATAATCAATTTGCTCTGGATTTTCAACAGATTTGTGCAACATTCATGTCCCTAGAATTACCCTGAGGTTTAGTAGCTTACTGAAAGAACTCAAAGATCTCAGAATAGCTATTATCCTGATGGATACAGTGTATTACAGTGGAAGGATACAGATTAAAGTCAGCAATGGAAAAGGTGCACGCAGTAGAGTCCAGGAAAATGAGGGCCAGAGCTTCCAGTTGTCCTCTTTCAGTGGAGTCATGTGGACAGCACTGATTTCTTTGAAGAGCAATGTGTGACAATACACATGGAGTATTGTCAGCCAAGGACACTCACAGGAACCTTGGTGTTCAGAGATTTTATTGGATATTGGTCACATAGACAAGGACAAACATCTGCATAGCTCACCTTAGTCTTCAGGCCCTCTCGAAACTGAGCTGATAACAGAGTTGCCCAAGAGCCCCACCATAAATCACATTGTTAGCATAGACTATCTGGCATGGTCCAAGGTCCCCAGGTAAACAAGGCACTCTTATAAGTCAGGACATTCCCAGGGCTTAGAGATTCCCTCCCAGGAGTTGGGGACAAAGGGTCAGACCGTTCTTTGGTCAGGGTTAATCTTTTACTGCACAGCTTGCTTCCTCATATCATCCAAGTTCTGTGATCAACACTTCAGGAAGGCTTCGTTAACCACATAATCTATAATCACTGGCACTATCGCTCACCCCTCAATCTGCTATCTTATTTTTCACCTTTGCACTTACCAATAAGTTACATGCTAATTTGTTTGTTTATTTTATAGTGCTTGTCCCTCAACTTGAATGTGAACTCTATGTGGGCAGAATTTTTCTCTAAGTCACTGTTGCATCCCTGTGAGTTAGGTCCTGAAAAGATATTTTCAATAAGTGAATCTAAAACAAGTAGACTTGGTTAATTCAATTGCTCAAGTATGTATATGTAAAATCTAATATCTTGAACAAAGTCTGATGTAGAGTGAATAATTTTTTGTGAGTGGGACAAAACCAAAATTTGTCAATTATTTTTTCTCTCTTGGATTTTTCTTATCACATGAAGACTGAAATGTTTAACAGTCTATTTCTCATTCAGTATGAGAGATTATCACAGTTTGATAAATGTCATATTCTCAGAGATTATAAGGATTTTTGATAGTTGTGAAAATAAATTATGGATTTAAACTATATTAAAGATTAAGAAAATTCAGCATTTTATCCCACTTATAAAGGTAAGAGATTGATTTCTTAATTTTTATTTTATTTATTATTTTTAAATAGATCTTTATTGGAGTATAATTGCTTCACAATACTGAGTTAGTTTCTGTTGTACAACAAAGTGAATCAGTCATATTCATACATATATCCCCATATCCCCTCCCTCTTGAACCTCCCTCCCACCCTCACTATCCCACGTCTCTAGGTCATCGCAAAGCACCAAGCTGATCTCCCTGTGCTATGCAGCTGCTTCCCACTTGCCATCCATTTTACATTTGGTTGTGTATATATGTCAATGCTACTCTCTCACTTCATCCCAGCTTCCCTTTCCCTGCTGTGTCCTCAAGTCCATTCTTTACGTCTGTGTCTTTATTCCTGCCCTGCCACTACGTTCATCAGAACCATTTTTTTTTTTTTTTTAGATTCCATATATATGTGTTATCATATGGTATTTGTTTTTCTCTTTCTGACTTACTTCACTCTGTATGACAGACTCTAGGTCTATCCACCTCACTACAAATAACTCAGTTCCATTTCTTTTTATGGCTGAGTAGTATTCCATTGTATGTATGTGCTATATCTTCTTTATCCATTCATCTGTCAGTGGACATTTAGGTTGCTTCCATGTCCTGGCTATTGTAAATGGTGCTGCAGTGAACATTGTGGTACATGTCTCTTTTTGAATTATGGTTTTCTCAGGGTATATGCCCAGTAGTGGCATTGCTGGGTCATATGGTAGTTCTGTTTTTAGTTTTTTAAGGTACCTCCATATTGTTCTCCATAGTGGTTGTATCAATTTCCATTCCCACCAACAATGCAGGAGAGTTCCTTTTTTACCATGCCCTTTCCAGCATTTATTGTGTCTAGATTTTTGATAATGGCCATTCTGACCAGTGTGAGGTGATACCTCATTGTAGTTTTGATTTACATTTCTCTAATAATTAGTGATGTTGAGCATGTTTTCATGTGCGTCTTGGCCATGTGTATGGCTTCTTTGGTGAAATATCTATTTAGGTCTTCTGCCCATTTTTTAATTGAATTGTTTGTTTTTTTGATATTGAGCTCCATGAGTTGTTTTTGTATATTGTGGAGATTAATCCTTTGTCTGTTGTTTCATTTGCTAATATTTTCTCTCATTCTGAGGGTTGTCTTTTCATCTTGTTTATGGTTTCCTTTGCTCTGCAAAAGCTTTGAAGTTTAATTAAGTCCCATATGTTTATTTTTGTTTTTATTTCCATTACTATAGTAGGTGGTTCAAAAAAGGTCTTGCTGTGGTTTATGTCAAACAGTGTTTTTCCTATGTTTTCCTCTAAGAGTTTTATAGTGTCTAGTCTTACATTTAGGTCTTCAATCCATTTTGAGTTTATTTTAGTGTGTTAGGGAGTGTTCTAATTTCATTCTTTTACATGTAGCTGTCCAGTTTTCCCAGCACCACTTATTGAAGAGGCTGTCTTTTCTCCATTGTATGTTCTTGCCTCCTTTGTTGTAAATTAGGTGACCATATGTGCGTGGGTTTATCTCTGGGCTTTCTATCTTGTACCATTGATCTATATTTCTGTTTCTCTGCCAGTACCATACCGTCTTGATCACTGAAGCTTTGTAGTATAGTCTGAAGTCCGGGAGCCTGCTTCCTCCAGCTCTGTTTTTCTTTCTCAAGATTTCTTTGGCTATTCAGGGTCTTTTGTGTTTCCATACGAATTGTAAAATTTTTTGTTCTAATTCTGTGAAGAATGCCGCTGGTTGTTTGATAGGGATTACATTGAATCTGTGGATTGCTTTGGGTAGTACAGTCATTTTCACAATATTGATTCTTCCAATCCAAGAACATGGTATATCTCTCCATCTGTTTATGTCATCTTTGATTTCTTTCATCAGTGTTTTATACTTTGCTCAGTACAAGTCTTTTGCCTCCTTAGGTAGGTTTATTCGTAGGTATTTTGTTGTTGTTGTTGCAATGGTAAATGGGTTTGTTTCCTTAATTTATCTTTCTGATTTTGCACTGTTGGTGTATAGGAATGCCAGAGATTTCCTTGCATTAATTTTGTATCCTGCAACCATACCAAATTCATTGGTTAATTCTGGTAGTTTTCTGGTGGCATCTTTAGGATTTTCTCTGTATAGTATCATGTTATCGGGAAATAGTGACAGTTTTACTTCTTCTTTTCCAATTTGTATTCCTTTTATTTCCTTTTCTTCTCTGATTGCCGTGGCTAGGATTTCCAAAACTATGTTGAATAAGAGTGGCGAGATTGGACATCCTTGTCTTGTTTCTGATCTTAGTGGAAATGCTTTCAGTTTTTCACCATTGAGTATGATGTTTGATGTGGGTTTGTCATATATGGCCTTTATTATGTTGTGGTAAGTTCCCTCTATGCCCATTTTCTGGATTGTTTTTATCATAAATCGGTGTTGAATTTTGTCAAAAGTTTTTTCTGCATCTATTGAGATGATCATATGGTTTTTATTCTTTAATTTGTTGATATGGTATATCACATTGGTTGATTTGCATATATTGAAGAATCCTTGCATCCCTGGGATAAATCCCACTTGATCATGGTGTATGATCCTTTTAATATGTTGTTGGATTCTCTTTGCTAGTATTTTGTTGAGGATTTTTGCATCTCTGTTCATCAGTGATATTGTTATATAATTTTCTTTTTTGTGATATCTTTTTTCTGGCGTTGGTATCAGGGTGATGGTGGCTTCATAGAATGAGATTGGGAGTGTTTCTCCCTCTGCAATTTTTTGGAAGAGTTTGAGAAGGATAGGTGTTAGCTCTTCTCTAAGTGTTTGATAGAATTCACCTGTGAAGCCATCTGGTCCTGGACTTTTGTTTGTTGGAACGTTTTTAATTACAGTTTCAATTTCATTACTTGTGATAATTCTGTTTATATTTTCTAACTCTTCCTGGTTCAGTCTTGGAAAATTGTACCTTTCCAAGACTTTGTCCATTTCTTCTTTTTTGTCCATTTTATTGGCATACAGTTGTTTGTAGTAGTCTCTTATAATCCTTTGTATTTCTGCAGTGTCAGTTGTGATTTCCTCTTTTTCATTTCTAATTTTATTGTTTTGCATCCTCTCCTCTTTTTTCTTGATGAGTCTGGCTAAGGTTTTGTCAATTTTGTTTATCTTCTCAAAGAACCAGATTTTAGTTTTATTAATCTTTGCTGTTTTTTTCTTCATTTCTATTTCATTTATTTCTGCTCTGATCTTTATGATTTCATTCTGTCTACTGACTTTGGTTTTTTCTTTGTTCTTCTTTCTCTCGTTGCTTTAGTTGTAGAATTAGATTGTTTATTTGAGATTCTTCTTGTTTCTTGAGGTGAGGTTGAATTGATATAAACTTCCCTCTTAGAACTGCTTTTGCTGCATCCCATAGGTTTTGGGTCATTTTGTTTTCATTGTCATTTGCTTCTATGTATTTTTTAATTTGTTCTTTGATTTTTACAGTGATCTCTTGGTTATTTAGTAGTGCAGTGTTTACCCTCCATGTATTTGTGGCTTTTACAGTTTTTTCCTGTAATTGATTTCCAATCTCCTAGCGTTGTGGTCAGAAAAGATTCTTGGTGCGATTTCAATTTTCTTAAATTTTCCAAGGCTTGATTTGTGACCCAAGATGTGATCTATCCTGGAGAATGTTCTGTATGCACTTGAGAAGAAAGTGTATTCTGCCGCTTTTGGGTGGAATGTTCTGTAAATATCAATTAAATCTATCTGGTCTGCTGTGTCATTTAAAGCTTGTGTTTCCTTATTTATTTTCTGTTTTGATGATCTGTCCATTGCTGTAAGTGAGGTGTTAAAGTTCCTTACTATTATTGTGTTACTGTTGATTTCCCCTTTCATGGTTGTTAGCATTTGCCTTACGTACTGAGGTGCTCCTATGCTCGGTGCATAAACATTTATAATTGTTATATCTTCTTCTTGGATTTATCCCTTGATCATTATGTAGTGTCCTTATCTCTTGTAACAGTCTTTTTTTTAAAGTCTATCTTATCTGATACGACTATTGCTACTCCAGCTTTCTTTTGATTTCCATTTGCATGGAATATCTTTTTCCATCCTTTCACTTTCAGTCTGTATGTGTCTGTAGGTCTGAAGTGGGTCTCTTTTAGACAGCATATATATGTGTCTTGTTTTTCTATGCATTCAGCCAGTCTGTGTCTTTTGGTTGAGGCTTTAAATCCATTTACATTCAAGGTTATTATCGATATGTATGTTCCTATTAGCATTTTCGTAATTGTTTTGGGTTTGTTTTTGTGGGTCTTTTACTTCTCTTGTGTTTCCCACCTAGAGAAGTTCCTTTAGCATTTGTTGTACAGCTTGTTTGGTGGTACTGAATTCTCTTAGCTTTTGCTTGTTTGAAAATCTTTTGATTTCTCTGTCGAATCTGAATGAGATCCTTGCTGGGTAGAGTAATCTTGGTTGTAGCTTTTTATCTTTCATCACTTTAAGTGTATCCTGCCACTCCCTTCTGGCCTGCAGAGTTTCTGCTGAAAAATCAGCTGATAACCTTATGGGATTCCTTTATATGTTATTTTTTGTTTTCCCTTGCTGCTTTTAATATTTGTTCTTTGAATTTAATTTTTGATAGTTTGATTAATATGTGTCTTGGTGTGTTTCTCCTAGGGTTTATCCTGTATGGGATTCTCTGTGCTTCCTGGACTTGGGTGACTATTTGCTTTCCCATGTTAGGAAGTTTTCCACTATAACCTCTTCAAATATTTTCTCAGACCCTTTCTTTTTCTCTTTTTCTTCTGAGACCCCTATAATTCGAATATTGGTGCTTTTAATGTTGTCCCAGAGGTCTCTGAGATTGTCTTCAATTCTTTTTTCTTTATTCTGCTCCTCAGCAGTCATTACCACCATTTTGTCTTCCAGCTCACTTATTCATTCTTCTGCCTCAGTTATTCTGTTATTGATTCCTTCTAGTGTATTTTTCATTTCAGTTATTTTGTTTTTCATCTCTGTTTATTTGTTCTTTAGTTCTTCTAGATCTTTGTTAAACATTTCTTGTATTTTCTCAGTCCGTGCCTCCATTCTATTTGTGAGATTCTGGACCATCTTTACTATCATTACTCTGAATTCTTTTTCAGGTAGATTGCCTATTTCTTCTTCATTTATTTGGTCTTGTAGGTTTTTACCTTGCTCCTTCATCTGTGACACATTTTTTTGCCATCTCATTTTTTTTTTTCCTTTTTTTATGAGTGGGATTGTGTTCCTGTCTTACTGGTTGTTTGGCCTGAGGCTTCCAACACTGCAGTTTGCACACTGTTGGTTAGAGCTGGGTCTTGGTCCTGAGATGGGGACCTCTAAGAGACCTCACTCCAATCAATATTCTCTGGGTCTGAGGTTCTCTGTTACTCCAGTGGTTCGGGCTTGGAGCTCCCACTGCAGGAGCTTCGGCCCAACCCTTGGCTAGTGAACCAAGATCCTGCAAGCCACATGGGGCAGCAAAAAAAAAAAAAAGAACAATAACAAAGTGAAAAATATAATTAGAGTAGGAAACTAACAAGTATGTTAGAAAAAATATAAAAATAAAAATATAGAAGAAACAACAACCGGAATGTAAAACAGAACCATAATAGAAATAAAGAGGAGGAGAAAAAAAAAAAAGAAAAAAAGGTGGAAAGGCCTTGGTTGTGGAGGGCAGGGCCTAAGCAGAGGTGAGGTTTTGCTGGTGGGCGAGGCCTATGCTTAGTCCCCACAGGACTGGAAAAGGTGGGGGGAAGGGGGAGTGGGGAGTGGGGCTTAGGCTCTACAGAACAGAAGGGGCCCAGGCATGCATTCTACCTCTGGTCTCAGAGAGCAGAGGACCCCACCTGGGAGCTTAGCAGGCTTCCTGGGCTCAGGTGGGTGGGGCAAACGCCCTCTGTTCCCTTCCCACTCCTCTGGTCCTAGAGGGCCCCTCCTGCCAGCCTCTCCTGTTTTCTCCCCGCCGCTCTTCTGTGCCCCCAGACGAACCCAGCCCAGAGGGGACCTCTGAGGGCGTAAGTCCTGGCCTGAGAGCTGGGTAGACTTCCCCAGCTGATTGGGCAGGGGAAACGCTGTGCACACTCCCCTCTGATCCAAGCCCCCGAGGGTCCCTCCAGGTGTGGGAACCCCTCCACCCTCTCAGCCACCCCTCATGGGGCACCGGTCCTGTCCAGCTTCCACTTCTCCTCCCCGCTCAGTCCCCCCATTTCTTACCAGTTTGCTTGGGAGTTCTTCCCATCTCCTTGAGTGTTGGGGTCCCCCACCAGCATCTGGCATTCACCCTAGTTGTGACGAGACACAAACTCTGCATCTTACCACACCGCCATCTTGGCTCCTCTCCAAGATTGATTTTTTTAGATATCTCAAATCAGGCAGAATTGAAATCATGTTTATTTCTTCATTAGGCAACAGATTCTACAATTTCTTCTTTAGAAAGATAAAAATTTAAGTATTAGTGTTCTATGCAAGGTCATATTAATAAAAACATTATTTTTCCAGTACATTGTGATAAGTAAAAAGATTGGGATAGATTGCATTTTGGTAAACATCAGTGAAAGATTCACATATAGAAAAAAGTATCTAACATAAACAACTCAGTCCTAAATCTAAATGTGAACATCAACTGAGAATGTCCTTTGAGAAGAAATATACTAAAGAATTGTGTAAAACTTACTCATACATGGTTATTATACTAGTTTTTCCACTAATTGGAAAAGAATCACTAGGTAGTATTTCATTCCACTCTCATCTGTTGAATCTCTATTTAATGTCTTTCAATTCAAAGAAGTACATAGCGTGGAATAATAAAGACACAGGATACTTTTAGATTTTATATTACTCCTTATGAAGTAACATTATATTTGAACATGTTTTTATATCTCTCTGTTCATGGAAAGATTAGCTCATGCATGTACTAATGACAGGAAGGAAGTTGTCATAGAACAAATTATTTTGTGTGAGTCTCAGGAAAGAGATAGGTCATATAATGTGTAACATAAAGGTCACCTGGAAATTTGATACTTTTGGGGACTTAAATATAATTGTGTTATGTAGCAATTATAATATTCATTTTGATGAATATTTGAATAAGTAGAAAAGTCTTCATGTTGGCTTTATAGTACAAAATTATCTACAAGTCAGACTCTAGAGAAAAAGATAAATAGTGTAAAGGATGAAAATGATTTGTAGGTTAGCAAAATAAAAATGCACATATATAATTTTACTTTCAGCATTTCATAGACTCATGAAACTGAAAGGAACATTACAGGTTACCAAATTCAAAATTCTAATTTTTCAAACAAGAATCAGAAAAGCTTATCTGAGCTTATCTGAAAAGGTGCTTGCTGATGGAAGCCTCATTTTTAATAACATAATGAAAGCAGAATTTTTGGTAAATGGCTTTTGTAGCTTGTGAAGCGTGCTTTAGTGTGTGTGTTTCTGTTATATGTAATTCTTAATTTTAAGAGAGTTGTCATCTATTTGTTGTTAATCCTTACATCTGCTATATGGAATTTCCTTCTTCAATACCTATGCAATGTCTATATCTCTGTGGAGGACCAACTCCTGTGTGTCACCCCAATTCCGTAAACATGGATAGTAATTGCTTCCTACTTTGGGCTTCCATAGCTCTGGACTCAAAACCCTAGAATAGTGCATGCTACTTTTTTTTTTTATTTTTTTTAGTTTAGTTGTCCAGCATATCCTCCACAATACCAGCAGAGAAATCTTCCTGAAAGACATTTGATCCTAAGTTTAAGAACCAAGTTCAACTGGAGAATAGAATTGTAACTTGTTAATTTTGTTGGATAGAATAAGTTTAAAAGGACACCTGAACTGAATCTGTCAAAAAAAACATCTTCTTGGTGCCCAATAGCCTACAAAACAGAGTTCAAAATCTCTGTATGGCATCAAGTTTCCAATATTTGTTCCATTCTGGTCTTCTGATTTTTGTTGTATAGAGACCCTGTTCCCTCTCATGCCATATACAGTCATGCCTTGGTAGCTTTGACATGGTATTTCCTCTCATCTCTGCCCTGTTCCTCTCTCCAGAGGATTTGGTGAATGGACTCTTCAGGCCCAGCTGAAATGTAGCTTCCTTATGAAGACTGACCTCATTCACTTAGGTATAGTCACTGTTTTGTTCCTCATAAGATTTCTAGAACATTCATAATTTCCTGTTACACTTTTATTAAAAGTCAAAATCTTTATAATGGCCATTGGGACCCTATGTTATTCTTTATAGTTTCCTTGTCTCCTCCAGACACACCCTTGACCTCATGCTGTTGTCTTAAATCTTTCCCTCTGGTTATTCCCTGTTTTCAGTGGCCTTCGTAGCCAAATGGCTATCTTCTTCATATCCTTTGAGAGTTTGCTTAAATGTCTTCTCAGTGAGGCTTATCATGACCATCATATTTAAAATTGCAAATGCCCAACAATCTGCTTTATGCTATATATTTTTTGTCATAAAATTTATCATTTTATAGAAAACAGTACAGTTTATTTATATGATTTATTTTAAAATTATTATATCCACCCAGTTGACTATAAGTCCTGTGAGGGCAAAGGTTTTATCTATTTTTCCTATAGATATATACCAAATATCTAGAATAGTGCCCATTTAATAAATATCTATTAACTAAATGAAAAATTAAATCTTGAGCAAGTTACTTTGCCTCTTTAACCTCTATTTCCTTGTATTTAAAACAGAGGTCATAAGAATTCCTAAGTGAGAAGGCTGCTGTGGTTAATAAATGAAATGATGCATGTAAAGCAGTTACCATAGTGCCTCACTCATCACACTAAATTAAGAATATTGTCATATTATTCATGGTTTTACTGTTTTCTGAGTTTTTAAGATTCAGAAACCTAAACTCTTAACCATTATGCTTACAGAAATGAAAAAAGAAAAGTTAAGGAGAAAAACCCAAAAAAGTATTTGTAGGTGGAATTCATTATATAGATGTATATTTTTTAACTTCAGAAAAATGAAAAATGACATTTTATAATATAAAAATAGTGTCTGAAATATTAATGCATTAACAAAAGTATTTTCTAGAAATCTCAGTAATTCTTTTTCAGTAATATAAAGGATGACCTTTATCACATTTTAAATGATCAGAACACCATTTTTGTTAAAACTCACCTCACAAAAAATAAAGTATTGATACCATTAAAATTTAAGCCATTTTAAAAAAATTATAAAAACTAGATCAAGGTAATACACATAGTTTTAAAAAATAAAAGCAAATGGTATTGATGGAGTTAAAAAAAAACTCAGCAATTCTTTGCCCTAACCTTCTACATGCCCTAGTATAATGTACTCAGTGAGACTTTAATTATCCCTGTTTAGCGGTGTTCTGGCACTTACCTTCACATATCTAACATATATGCTTATGCTGCTATTTTTTGATTCATCAACTGTAGGTATTTTTCCATTGTTTTGAGGCTATGATAGATGAGCTATTAATTTATTTCTGCACCAGCACTCCCACTTCTTTCCTTTTCCAATCCTTGGTAATTTTGACACCCTAAACTTTTTAAATTGATTATCCCTGTTGCTTTTTTTTTTAATATTGGAATTTAGAATTTTTTAATCAATGTAAACATTATCATTTGAATTTCCATTTTGTGAGATGAGCATGTAAGTGCCTCTATGCTTCTTTACCTTGACTTTCACTTTAAAGCTAAAAATATGTGTATTCTGTTGTGTCAAGCGTAATTAAATGTTTTGTGCTTTCTCTGTACCTTGATTTATAAAGTTGAAAATTGACAAATATTGGTTTATTATTATGATTGGGTAATTTTTGTTTAATTCAGAACCTAGTGGTCTACACAGTTGCATCTCATCATCAGGTTTCTAATGTCACAGCAGCAGTGCCATTCAGAATGTGCCTAGTATCAGTGGCAAACGTATTTTTACTTTTTACATTCTTTTAACTCTTAAAATCATGCTGACTTTGTGTTTACATCTTTTTGGACCGTGACTATATTTGGCAAGACTGTAATCAACAGCCAGCGTTCTCTGATTGAATTTGTTTTTGCTTGTTGATAGAACTATATGTTCCAGTATCTTGAAGATGGCAGGAGAGTCATTTCTTAAAAGCCATTTTACCATTAAGTATTAATAAACAGGATTTAAATTTGTTCCTATAGCAGTGTTACAAAAAATAACTCACCACTGCCACAGCTCCCTACTGCTGCTTTTGGAGACTAAGGGGTGAAGAGAATTTGAGAATAAAGACCATAAGAAATATATTCACAATTCTTGTTTTTTTCTGAAGTCAATATGCAAGTAATTTCCTTGTGAGGACACTTCCGTGCAAGTCAATGTTCAGTGATTTTGCATTAATAAACATTTCTTGTCAATTGAAAACTGACTAGTAATTTGGTGGGAAACAGAATTCTAGATTTTATCCCATTTTTTTCTCTTCCTTTAAGACATTGCTCCAATTTCTTGATATCTCCTACTGAAGAAAAGTATGATGCTAGTCTGATGCTTGTTTCTTGGAAGGCCATTTGTCTGTTGTTGTTCTATTGTTTTTTGTTTGAAAGAGTTTGGAACATTCTTTTTGTCTTTAAAGAGTAACATTCTATAATAGTTTGTCTATGTGTGAATTTTAAAAATATTATATAGCTTGAAACTCAGTGCTCAGTGAGCTTCTTGCGCTCTTATAGAATTTTTTCCCTCCTGTGCAGACAGTTTTGTATCAACAGTGCTATTTTAGTTTTACAAAAGCACTTTCGTATACTCTCCTCCTCTTTCCTAATTCCCTATCCTTGTGTTAGGAAGTTAGAGCTTCTTGAATCTCTTGAACATCTTGAAATTCTCTAAAGAAAATTAATCTCACACACACCCACATATATATGCACAGACATATCTCCTTATGGTAACGTTATTTTTCTTTAAAGATAGATTTTTAACAGTGAAAGAATAAGAAGTTTGACTGGATGCTGTATGTTATTAGGCAGAACTTGGCAACTGATAGCTTTTTCTGTAGTGTCAGATGTTGTTGTGTTGTGATAAAGAGGACTCTACTAGGAAATGATTATATACTCTGCTCTGTTTGTATCCCGATAATGTATTTACCTTTGTTAGGAATATTTTATGTTAGTATGGAAGACTTTATTTCCATTCTCCTAGTGGAGTATCATTACATGTGTGTAGGTGTATGCATTTGTACACAAGGGTTTGTAAGAGAGAACTAAGTTAATCCTACATTTCAGGACCATATTTTACCCTTGTTTAGATTCATAATGAATATTCTAAATTGGAGATCTGTGTGTGCACCTCTTTGTCTGTAGATGTCTAGAAGAAAGAGAATTTCATTTGTTGTGTGTGTGTGAAATATCTGCAGAGAAGGGGATTATTAATGCCTTCTTTCAAAAGTTCTGTTAGTCTTTTTTTTCCTAGAACTATTAAAATGAATTATGAATATTTTATAACAGAATTAAACACAGTCTCTTCTCATTAGACAGTACAGAAAATCTACTTTGGCATGAAGAAGATTTTTGAAAATGTATTTTCCAAAGAGCTCATGTAATTATATTTAATGCAAAGAAGAAATTATCTGTCATTTTTTCCCTACAATGTGTTGAATTGCCAAGAGTGTCTAATTAAACAAAGATCATGGAAACAGCAACAACTCAATCCATTATTTATGCAAACATTTGTAGAGCAGAAAATTGTAAATTAACATTATATCAAGTTTTACAAATATTGTCTAACTCATGCTTACAGATCAGTATTAGATTTCATGAGAATATTGTTACCACGTATAATTAAAGATCAGAAGATTTACTACGTGGCATGGGAAGTAAAAAGTGAAAAGGCAAGAGTAAGTTATTCATTGAAATTATCTTTTTTCACATTTTCACTAGAATAAGTACTTCAGGTAAATGCAATTCAAGTTTGAAGCAGTGTTAATTAGTTTCAGTGACTTTTGATAAGAAGTTATTTGAGCCTGACTATTCTGAATTAGCCATATTTCTTTTTGAAATGTATATTTCAGATTATAGTTAAACTTCTAAATAATGGAATTCTATAAATTGTTTTTATAGTAATCAGTAGTGTATTTAGAATTTTTTTTTGTAAATTACTTAAGGAGCTAGATCTGAAAATTATAATTACAGAATAAATACATATTTTTGGCAGCTTAAATATTATTTAACTATTAATTGGAAGAAGTATCATGAAGAAATATTCCATAGTACGTTAAGTACAATTGGAGCAATGCCTAATCACTCTACGTAGAACTCTAAAGAAACCTGAAAAGATAAACTAATTAGTTTAAAAGATAAACTAATAAGCATTTTGATAATTGAGCTATTTGTGTGGGGGAGTTGTGAAATATTAAGGGATACGAATTTCTCCTTTATGTGCATTAAATTAAGATATTTGAAACAATGACCAAAAGATTCAGAGCTCCAAGAGACAAAAATAATTCAAAGTATTATGAAAAGTAAGACTCCATTTATTTTCTACTCAAGAGAAAAATAAGGCGTTATCCAATATTACCTACACTGACATTTCTTATTTCTCTCCTAGTGAGCTTTTCCTTTTTTGTTTCAACCATCTAAACAGTGGAAATCCATCCACAATCTTAGAGAGCTCACTAAAAGTTCAGTCATTCATTTCCCTTTCAAGACAGAGGTGATCTGGTTCCAATATCTCTCATGAACATAGATGCAAAGTCCTCAACAAAATTTTAGCAAATCGAATATAACTTTTATGTATTTATACAAATATATAACTTTAAAAACTTTCTAATAACTCTTAAGTATATTTATATAAATTTTAAAAATATAAAAATAATAATACCCATGAATGAGTGAGATGTATTTCGTGTGTGAAAAGGTGATTCAGTATTTGAAAATCAATCATTGTCATCCACCATGTCGGCAAACTTAAAAGGAAAAATCATATGATGATATCAATTGGCATAGAAAAAGCAATTGACACTTTTGACACTACTGTATAACATGGAATGGATGGGCAACCGAGATTTGCTGTATAGCAATATTCAGTATCTTGTGGTGACCTGTGATGGAGAATAATCAGAAAAAATAAATGTATATATATGGGTGGGTCACTTTGCTGTGCAACTGGAGTTGACACAGTGTTTAGGATTGGCCTATACTTCAAGGGAAAAAAAAGAAAGAGAGAAAGAAAGGAAAAGCCTTTGGTAGAATGCAAACCAAATTATGATTTAAAAAAAAAAACAACTCTTAATACACTAAGAATAAAGGAGAACTTCCTTAACCTTATAAAGAACATCTACAGCTAACATAATACTTAATGATAAAAGATTGAATGTTTCCTAAGATCAAGAACAGGGTAAGGATGTCTGTTCCCAGGACTCATATTCAAATAATTCCAGAATTTCTAGCCACTGCAATAAGAAAAAAATACAAAATAAAAAAGCTTACAGTTTGTAAAGGAAGGAATAAAAGTCTTTGTAGATGAAATGATTGTATATGTAGAAAATCCCAAGGAATTTACAGAAAGAAAAAAAATAGAACGGCTTAGAACTGAGTCACAGGATTCAAGATCAACACATAAAAATCAATTGCATTTCTATATACCAACAATAAACACTTGGGAAATGAAATGAAAAATGCAATATAACTCCCAATTGCACCACAGAAAATGTAATCATTAGGTGTAACTATAATAAAACTATAAAATGCTATTGAAATAAATGAAATTAGATTTACTAGTTAAAGAGACATACCAAATTCATGGTACAGTATCAAGACTGTGATATTGCTGGGTGAGACGCATAGATCAATGGAACCAAATACAGAACTCAAAAATAGATCCACACTAATATGTCTAACTTTTGATAAAGGAACAAAAACAATTCAGTGGAAGAGGGCTACCTTTTCAAAGAATGGAGCTAGAGAAATGGGATAGCAATAGACAAAAAAAGTGAATCTCCATGTGAAACTCACACCTTATATAAAAATTAACTCAAAATAGATCATGGAATTAAAGTAAAATGTAAACCTATAAAACTTCGAGACAAAAATATAGGAAAAAAATCTTTAGGTCCTAAGTCCAAGTGAAGGGTTATTAGACATGATACCAAAAGCATAATCCATAAAAGAAAATATTGGTAATTTACCTCACTAACATTAAAAACTTTTGGTCTGTAAAAAATCTGTTAAGAGGATGAAAAGTCAAGCTGCAGACTAGGAGAACATATTTGTTAATCTTGTAGTTACCAGAGAACTTTTATCTTTACTAAATAAAGAACTATGAAACATCAACCTTGAAAAAACAATAAAATTAGTAAAATGGCAAAAAAAATGCATAGACATTTCACCAAAGAAGATACACAGTTATCAAATCATCATGTGAGAAGATGTTCAAATTTATTACCATTAGGAAAATGCAAATTAAAATTGCAATAACATATTACTATATACCACTCAGAATGGCTAAAATAAAAAAATAGTGATAAAACTATATGCTGATGAAAACTTGTATCACTGATACATGAGAATTTAAAATGGCCTAGCTAGTCTGAAAAAATAGTTTAACAGTCCCTTTTAAAACTAAAATGGACTTACCATGTGATCCAGCAATTTCACTTCTGGGCATTTATCCCAGAGAAATGAAAATTTGTTTTCACACAGACGCTTGTACACAACAGGTTTATTTACTTATTTATTTTTAAAAATAGTGTAAAACATGAACCTCCTCAAACGTCCTTCAATAAGTGAAGGGTTAAACAACTGTGGTATATCCACACCATGCCATAATATCCAGCAATATAAGGAAACAACCTATTGATATACACACAATTTTAATGAACCTCAAGAAAATTATGTGAAGTGAAAAAAGTCATTATTGCATGATTCCATTACATTTGTGAAATAACATAATTAGAAAGATGAATAATTGATTGGTGGTTACAAGAGTTTAGGGAAAGTAGGAAGAGCTGGGTGTGGCTGTAAAGGTATAGCCTGAAGGAGATTTGTGGTAATGGTACAGTTGAATATCTTGATTGTTGGGGTGCTTACATGTAGCTACCTCTGTGATAAAATTGCATATAGCTACACACACACACACACACACACACACACACACACAAATGAGAGCCTGTGTAGCTGGTGAAATCTGAGTAAAGTCTATGAATTGTGCCAACATCAATTTCCTGAATTTGATGCTGTACTCTACTTATACAAGATGTTAAAAGGAGAGGCTGGGTAAAGGGTGGAATGAGACCTATCTATACATTTTTTTGCAATTTCCTATGAATCTATGTATATTTCAAAGTAAAGACTTAAATAAAACATTATTTGAGCCACTTGGAATTCTTTCACACGAGGTATGAGAAGGAGATCTGTTTTAGTTTCCTAGGGCTGCCATAACAAATCACCACAAACTAGGTGGCTTAAAACAACAGAAATTTATTCTCTCACAGTTCTTGGAGACTAGAAGTCCAAAATCAAGGTGTTGGCAAGGTTGATTTCTTTTGGAGGCTCTGAGGGAGAATCTGGTCCATGCCTCTCTCCTAGATTTTGGTGGTGGCTGGTAATCCTGGTGTTCCTTGACAACTGCATCATTCCAATCTCTGCCTCCATTGTCACATGGCATTCTCCCTCTGTCTGTGTGTCTCTGTGTCCAAATTTGCCTCTTTTTATAAGGACACCAGTCATTGGAGTAGGGCCTACCCCGATCCAGTATGACCTCATCTTAACTTGATTACATTGCAAAAACTTTTTCAAATAAGGTTGCATTCTCAAGTACAGTGGATAAGCTATGCTCCAAGAATTTATAATCAAGCAGAAATATCATCAGACTAGTGTACTAATTTTTTAAATCTCTTATCACTTGGCCAATATTGTCAATTTCTCACTTTTATCAAGTAGCTATCCTCAACTCCAGTTAATTCTGTATTGTTACCATTCAATAGAATATTAATTTTCACCTCCATCTTAATGTATATTACTGCTCAGAGAGATGTCCCACCTGACTTGCACATTTAGTAATATCATAGACCCTTTAGATCCAGGTTATGGAACCTCCTCCAGAATTTGCAACCACACTTTATTTTCTCTAAGACTCTTGTAGTTCTAATTTGTATTGTGGCTACATATTTTTTTATTCTCCAAAGTGTCTTACTAAGTTTTGCTCCATGATTAGAGAATGAGCTCATGAGGTCTGTGCCCATGTTGTTATCTATAGCCATGTCTTGTGCATGTGTTTGTGTGTGTGTGTGTGTGTGTGTGTGTGTGTGTGTGTATTCCTCCAAGGAGAAAAATGAATATTCATATAAAACACTTAAATAATTGATTGAATATGTGAATGTATCTTTAAAGTAGATAAATGAGATTACTGACATGTGGGCATTTTGATCCCATTGTGTGCCTCAAATGTGTGCTCTGAATAGATGTTTGTCTTCATATAAAGAGACTGTTAATACAATCTGAATTATAATTGCACAATATAACTTGTTTTATTAAGATAAAATAAACTAAAAACAATATAGGAAGATGGATAAGGGAAATATTTTATTTTTTATACTGTGATTTCAAAGTTGCAATTGTTTGCAGAGAAACAGGAATAAATATAGATTTCATATAACAAAATGGAACTAGTCAACAGAAATGGAAGAGATTTTGGTGCTTCTATTTCTATTTCCTCTATCGCTTTCCTCTGTAGTCTTCGTAATCATATTCCTAGGCTTATAAAGTGCTGCATTTTTCCTTCAGTTTCCTCATTCCTTTTTCTCGGTATCTTGAATTACCTTAGTTTCTGTTGACTTTACCCAATAAAGCCTGCAGAAATACTCTGTAAGATATTATTTTTAGAATGTTGATTATGTAAAATTTAATAAATTACAATTTAAATTTACCATTTTTGATTCTTCTGACTTTGATAGTTCCCTTAATGCCATTTTAATTTCACTATGTTTGTAATATTTTGACTGTCTTTATTGCTTGCTTTATATCCTATGTTAATTACTTTGTTTCTCTTCTAAACTAATTTTCTCCTTCACTTCTCAAGGGAATTTTCTCACTTAAAAAATACAAGAAAAACCAACAACTCTTCCAAAATACAAACTCTGGCTTTAAGGAAGAATAATTCAATCCACTATGAAAATATCTGGGTTGGTAATCATTATATATTTAAAAAGCAACATGCAAGGCACTGCATACAGTTTCAAAAACAGATAAGGGAGAGTTATTGACCTGTAGAGCTTATAATCAAGTCAAATGCATAAGAAGAAGGATACATTAATTGTATTACAGACAAATTAAAATGAAGGGAAGAGGAAAGTCACAAAGACATGATGTTCAGAAGACCAAGGGTAGAGAGAATACGGAAGAGAGAGGATGGATTAAAAGAATGTTTAGGTGTCGATGAAGGCTTTTTGGATAATCTGCCATTTAAATAGGGCCTAAAGCAAATGAAGATTTTAACAGATAACATAATTGAGTTTTTTAGAATGCTGTCTCTCCCATAAACATTTTTATAGTCATTGAGAAAGTTATTCTACCACCTTAAACTTTGACCTCTTAGCTGAAAAATAAAAGAAGAGTATATGAATACTACCTACATTATAAAGCTGTTATGAAGTTTAAGTGTGATCCATTTAAAACACCTTGAAAATTTTATATACTGTGTGTTCCATAATTTTTCTTTTTTCACTGTTTTTGGCAGAAAATCTGGGATGGTCGTCATAGATTATTTTTTTGGGGGGGAAATAAGTTTATTTTATTTTATTAGTTTTTATTGGAGTATTGTTGCTTTACATTGTTGTGTTAGTTTCTACTGTACAGCGAAGTGAATCAGCTATACACATACATATATCCCCTCTTTTTTGGATTTCCTTCCCATTTAGGTCACCACAGAGCACTGAGTAGAGTTCCCTGTGCTGCACAGTAGGTTCTCATTAGTTATCTGTTTTATACATAGTATCAATAGTGTATATATGTCAATCCCAATCTCCCAATTCATCCCAACCCCCCCTTTCCCCCTTGGTATCCATATGTTTGTTCTTTTTGTCTGTGTCTCTATTTCTGCTTTGTAAATAAGATCATCTAAAACAATTTTTCAGATTCCACATATATGCATTAATATATGATATTTGTTTTTCTCTTTCCAACTTACTTCACTCTGTATGACAGTCTCTAGGTCCATCCACGTCTCTACAAATGACCCAGTTTCTTTCCTTTTTATGTCTGAGTAATATTCCACTCTATATATGTACCATATCTTCTCTATCCATTTCTCTGTTGATGGACGTTTAGGTTGTTTCCATGTCCTGGCTATTGTAAATAGTGCTACAGTGAACATTGGGGTGCATGTGTCTTTTTGAATTATGGTTTTCTCTGGGTATATGCCCAGTAGTGGGATTGCTAGGTCACATGGTAGTTCTATTTTTAGTTTTTTAAGGAACCTCCATACCGTTCTCCATAGTGGCTGTGTCAATTTACATTCCCACCAATAGTGCAAGAAGGTTCCCTTTTCTCCACACCCTCTCCAGCATTTATTGTTTGTAGATTTTGTGATGATGGCCATTCTGACCAGTGTGAGGTGATATCTCATTTTAGTTTTGATTTGCATTTCTCTAATAATTAGTGATGTTGAGCATTTTTTCATGTGTTTGTTGGCCATCTGTATGTCTTCTTTGGAGAAAGGTCTATTTAGGTCTTCTGCCCATTTTTCAATCGATTTGTTTGTTTTTTTGATATTGAGTTGTATGAGCTGTTTGTATATTTTGGAGATAAATCCTTTGTCCATTGCTTCATTTGCAAATATTTTCTCGCATTCTGAGGGTTGTCTTTTCATCTTGTTTGTGGTTTCCTTTGCTGTGCAAAAGCTTTGAAGTTTAATTAGATCCCATTTGTTCTTTTTTGGTTTTTATTCTCATTACTCTAAGAGGTGGGTCAAAAAAGATCTTGCTGCGATTTATGTCAGAGAGTGTTCTGCCTGTGTTTTCCTCTAAGAGTTTTATGGTGTCTGGCCTTACATTTAGGTATATAATTCATTTTGATTTCATTTTTGTGTATGGTGTTAGGGAGTGTTCTAATTTCATTCTTTTACATGTAGCTGTCCAGTTTTCCCAGCACCACTAATTGAAGAGGCTGTCTTTGGTCCATTGTATATTCTGGCCTCCTTTGTCATAGATTAGGTGACCATAGGTGCATGGGTTTTTCTCTGGTCTTTCTATCCCCTTCCATTGATCTATCACCCTGATACCAAAACTAGACAAAGATATCACACAAAAAAAGAAAATTACAGGGCAATATCACTGGTGAACATAGATGCAAAAATCCTCAACAAAATACTAGCAAGCTGAATTCAACAACACATTAAAAGGATCATACATCATTATCAAGTGGGATTTATCCCAGGGATGCAAGGATTCTTCAGTGTAGGCAACTCAATCAATGTGATACACCATATTAATAAATTGAAGAGTAAAAACCATATGATCATCTCAATAGATGCAGAAAAAGCTTTTGATAAAATTCAACATCCATTTATGATAAAAAGTCTCCAGAAAGTGGGCATAGAGGGACCCTACCTCAACATAATAAAGGCCACATATGACAAACTCACAGCAAACATTATTCTCAGTGGTGAAAAACTGAAAACACTTCCTCTAAAATCAGGAACAAGACAAGGGTGCCCATTCTTGCCACTGTTATTTAACATAGTTTTGGAAGTCCTAGCCACAGCAATCAGAGGAGAAAAAGAAATAAAAGGAATCAAAATTGGCAAAGAAGAAGTAAAACTGTCACTGTTTGCAAATGGCATGACACTATATGTAGAAAATCCTAAAGAAGCCACCAGAAAACTACTTGAGCTAACCAATGAATTCAGTGAAGTCGCATGATACAAAATTAATACATAGAAATCTCTTGCATTCCTATACACTAACAACGAAAGATCAGAAAGAGAAATTAAGGAAACAATCTCATTTACCATCACAACAAAAAGAATAAAATACCTAGGAATAAACCTACCTAAGGAGGCAAAAGACTTGTATGCAGAAAACTATAAGATAATGATGAAAGAAATCAAAGACTACACAAACAGATGGAGAGATATACCATGTTCTTTGATTGGAATAATCAATATTGTGAAAATGACTATACTACCCAAAGCAATGTACAGATTCAGTGCAATCCCTGTCAAATTACCAATGGCATTTTTCACAGAACTAGAACAAAAAATTTTACAATTTGTATGGAAACACAAAAGACCTCAAATAGCAGAAGCAATCTTGAAGGAAAAAAATGGAGCTGGAGCAATCAGGCTCCCTGACTTCAGAGTATACTACAGGGTACACTTATCAAGACAGTATGGTAGTAGCACAAAAACAGAAATATGGATGAATGGTACAGGATAGAAAGCCCAGAGATAAACCCACACACCTATGGGATGATCATCATAGATTAGTGCCAATATGAACAAAGGAAAATGTCCTAAAAATTTCAGCAAAATAAATCCAGCAATACATTAAATATAGTATACTATGACCAAGTAAGTTTCACCAGGTATGTAAGGACAGATTAGACTTATTAGAGAACCTACTTACATAATTTTCCTTATTTAAAATTAAAAGAGAGAAAAATGCATTAAGTACATATTTGTGGAAAATGTCTTTACTGAAAGTCAATATCCATGTATCATAAAAACTTTTAGCAAACTAAGGATGCAGGATACTTCCTAAAGCTAATGAAGAACAGCATAATATTTAATGGCAAAATGTTAGAAGCATATTCTTTAAAAGCGAAGATTGAGAACAAATATCTTTTCTAACCACTTTAATGCACTATTATATCTGAGGCCTTAACCAACTCAGGAAGACAAAGATAGGAACTAGTGTAGGAACTGGAGAGAAGGAACAATGATAATATACTGACAAATTAATAGAATGGATAAGTTTTTAAGTAGGTTTCTTGGCTACAAAATCATTTTTCAATTAATTACATTCCTATTCCTGGATAAAAAGAATATGAAAATATCAGTTTCAAAGGATGAAGTTTACCATATGATGTACACAGGAATGCATTTGACAAGAGATGTCCAAGTCTTTTATGGAGAAAAGTTTTTTAAACTTTATTAATTGCATAAAATATGGTATAAACAACTGGAGATATATATATATATATATATATATATATATATATATATATATATATATATAGTGTTCATGTGTAAAAATGATTCATTGTCACATAGATGTCAGTTCTCTCCAGATTAATGAATATATTCAATGTAATTCTCATTAAAATCTTAAATTTTTTGGTGGAACTTGACAAGCTGATATAAAAATATATATGAACTAGCAAAGACTCAGTGACAAACAAAATAATTTTAAGGAAAAATAAGGAGGGAGTCAATGCAGTGACACAAGTTAAGACATACCATAAACCATTGGTAACCAAGACACTGGAATTTTGCTGTGGTGAAGACAGTCATTGCCACAAAGGAAGGAGCCCAGATATAGACCCATGTTTTTTTAATACTTTATATATGACAGAGGTGGAATTACAGGTCAGTGGAGAACAAGTGATGCTAAAATTTGTTTTCCATTTTAAAAAGTGAATCATTGCTTCACATTGTATACAAAATTCCTAGGTATTAAATATTTCTGTGTAAGAAAACTTTAGAAATTTTAATAGAAAATATGAATTTTCTTCATGACTGAAGGATACAGAGTATTTATTAAGATATATGAAAACAGAAGACATATAGGAAAAAGTGTGATAACTTGATTATGTTTAAATTTATTGCTTGAAAAGATACCTGAAAAGATACTATTAAAAAGAGTAAAAGCCAGGTTTTAGGCTAGAAGAATATATTTGAAATACACATAACTGGCGGATAATTAGTATCTAGAATTCAAAATATCCTCCTGTAAATCAAAAGTAAGGTGCAGAAATGCTAAATTGTAAAAGTAGCAAAATATGCAAACTCAGTTTCTGGGGGGGAGAGCTGTATAATACATAAATATATGAAAAGAATTTCAAATTCTTCAGAAATTATGGAAATGTAAAATTATAACTATAATTAAATACTTGTCATTTCCCTAAACTGAACAATAATTTAAATGTCTTCCAATAACAATGTTGGAAAGAAAGTAAGGAAATAGGAAATCTCATATACTGCTGCTGGAAGTGTAAACTGTTACAGCCACTTTGGGGAGCGATTTGGCAATACCTTGGAGAAGTAAATATGTGCATACTCTTGAGACACCCATTTTGTATAGCCCAAAGTGTGTAATACAGAGAAAGTCTTCCACATGTGTACAAGAAAAAAATATAAAAATAATGTATGTACCATTTTTTGCTGTAGCAAAACAGCATTAACAATAATGAAACTCTGAAACAACGTGAATAACCAAATCAGTACTTTTGGTATAGTCATTCTGTGGAAACCAACAAAGTGGTAAAAATGGTAAACTATATTTACATTTATCAAAGTGGATAAACCTAAAACATACAGAATTGAACTAAAGGAATTTTCGGAACGGCATATAGTGTAGGACAGCGGTCTCCAACCTTTTTGGCACCAGGGTCCGGTTTCATGGAAGACAATTTCTCCACTGACGGCGGGGGCGGGGTGTGGTGGGGGACGTGTTCAGGTGGTAATGCGAGTGATGATGGTTCAGGCGGTGACATGAGCGATGGGGAGCATGGGGAACAGCAGATGAAGCTTTGCTCGCTCGCCCCTCACCTCCTGCTGTGTAGCCTGGTTCCTAACAGGCTGTGGACCGGTACTGGTCCGGGGGTTGGGTACCCCCGGTGTAGGGTACCATTTATATGGAAAAATATGCACAACATTATTTAGAGACAAGTACATAATTAGGAAATGTATAATAAACATGAGAATTACAAAGATTGAATTCAGGATTGCAGTTAGCTCTGGGGGGAGGGGACAGTAGAGAGGTGAATGTGAGCTAGGACTTAACTATGCTTAAAAAGGTTTATTTCTTCAGCTGGGTGGTGATTATCCATTGTTTATATTGTTGCATAGTAATATGGTATATATGATCATATGTATATCATATAACATATATAATATATAACATATATATGATTATTTATACAATTCTCTTTTTCATGCCTGAAATATTTCAAAATAAATAGTATGTAACAATTAATGAAGGGAGAAGGCAATTTAGGAGAGTATTGTCAAAGAGTAAGCCATTGGTGATTTGAAATAGCGTAGTAAACATCACATCACATCACATATTCTTTAAATATCCAGAATTTGAACACATGAGAATTCCTACCTTGTGTCATGTCACACTGTCTCCAGGTAAGGCTCCTATTTTGCAACCATTGTTGATCATTTCAGACTGGAGAAGAGCATTTGTTTCTTCAGTCCTGTAATACTTCAAGGTAACAGACTTTGCCAACTTTGCTTCCCTTGTCAATGTAAAGTGTTGTGATTTCCCCGAGTGACTTGCTCAGGTCTGATTTCTCTGTTTTGCAGGATTTTGCTAAACATAGAACAATATCCCAAATCTTTTTTATTTTTAACATTTCTGTTACTGCTTTATATAGCCTGATGACTCAGTCCACTGTTCAAGATAAGGAAGGTGAAAATTTGACCAAATATTCTTCCATTGCATTACAAGGGTCATGAGGTTTCCAATCAAAATTTCCAGTTGATATTTGTGAGTCCTTATTATTCACCTCCCATCCTTCCCATTCAGTCAATTACACATTTATGCAGCATCATAGTTTTAGGTACCAAATTCTTAGGGAATTTATCACTTAGGGAAACAGCACAAATAATATTGGCTTCTCACGTAACACTGTTCAAAAGATGGCAATTCAGAGCTAGTTCTGGGGAAAGGCAGACACAGCTGATATGAGATCTGCATTGTCTTCAGAAAATCTTTCTCCTCTGCCATGCTCAACATGAGGTTCCAACTTCATTGTCAGAAGAAGTCACCTACAGTTCCATCTGAAATACTCATGTTCGAGGCTGCAGGAAGGAGAACAGTGAAAACGCTAGCTGTTTGTCCCCCATTTATGGACCTTCTCAGAAGCTTCATGCCAATCTTCACATAAGTCTATATGAGTACTCTGGGCTGCAAGAGAAGCAGGGACCCGTAATAGTTTATCTGACCCACCTAGAATAAAATTATGTTTCTACTGTTCTAATATTTATTAAAATTTTAACTCTTTTTCAGGACTGTTCCTCTTTTATTGATTCCCCAACATGTTTTATGTGTTTGTAGAATAACTTAAGTGTCATCGTGGTGGTTGAAGAGGAGCAGTCAGTTCATTTGTCCATCCTTTTGCTAACCTTGAGGTTTTCACTAACCTTTAAGCAGATGTCGCTCATACATCTGGACACAAGGCATTCCCACAGACTTTTGCTATATAAGTGTCCTGTGCTCTAGGTGCTGTCCAAATTCTGAGGTTTGCCTTCAAGTGAATCAGTACTGTCTTGGTTCTTTCTGAATCTTGGCTGATTCCTCCTTCCGTGGCTTATAACCTGCTCAACCTGCCGCCATCTGCAGGACTACATGTCAGGCCCTCTGGCTCCCAACGGGAGCATGCAATGATGTTTGCATCCTTTCAAAGAGACATGAAAGCTGGGCAGTAGAAACTCTGGTCTCTCCTTATCTAAAGATACGTTGCAGGCTTCCTTGGTGGCACAGTGGTTAAGAATCCGCCTGCCAGTGCAGGGGACACGGGTTCAATCCCTGGTCCGGGAAGATCCCACATGCCGCGGAGCAACTAAGCCCGTGTGCCACAACTACTAGAGCCCGTGCTCTGCAGCAAGAGAAGCCATGACAATGAGAAGCTCGCGCACCGCAAGAAGAGAAGCCCCTGCTTGCTTCAATTAGAGAAAGCCAATGCGCAGCAATGAAGACCCAACACAGTGAAAAACAAACAAAAAAAAAACAAATGAATAAATAAATTTATAAAAAATAAAGAAGTAAAGCTATGTTGCTATATTTTTAATGTGCTGCAGCTAAGCCATTGGTTTTTGACTTAGGAACCATTTCCTATAAATGCCAAAATGCATAGCAGTATACACACAACATCTATTACTTATGATTCTCTCTTCTATCCTATAGGAGCTTTTTTTCCCTGAATATTCACCTTCTTTTGACTCAGCATTTAAAACAAAAGCAAAGTAATTTGTTTATCCTCTTTCTCTTTCCTCTATCCTCTCCTTTTCCTGCTCTCCTTCTGGAATCAGAAGAATTTTTTATATTTCCTTTCTGTCAACTGGGAACTTGTTGACAACTTTTTCTAGTTCTTTCTCACTGTATCTGAAATTACCTTTCCTCTTAAGTCATGTGGCTTAAACTTAGTGAAAGAAGGAGAGCAAAGGAATTTGTTTTCTGGAGGAAACAATGTATCTATCTAATAGTTTGTACATATTTCTCATATTAATAGCCCTATACCTTTGGAGATTGTCCTACATAGACATTAATTCATTTTCAAACTCAACATTCTCTCAAATCTCATAAGAAAAAATAATAAAAGTCCAGTCTGCTCAGATCCTCACTGTGTCGTATAAATTTTGCTGACTCAGTAATCCATAGAATGCCAGTACATTTTCTCTGGCCTGTTTTTTTGTCTGTGCTGAACATAGGAATGAAGCTTGGTTTCAGTGTCTACTGCTTCCTTGAGGAAATATAGATGGGTGAACTTTTGGACAATGAACTGAAGGAAGCTATAGTCAAGTGACTCTTTTCTGAATTGGGACTGGCTCTCTCACACAACATCTACAAAGAAATCTCCCTTGCTATTACAAATAATATGTTTATTTCTATTTCCTGTACACTAATGACAATTTCTGATTATTTTTAAAGAAAATTCTTTCACCATGTCCTGGATTTCAGTTCCAGCATTCTTTATATTTACTGACAGTGAATGATGATTTGTCCAAATTGCTTCTCTAGTTATTTCTAGTTTGGGTTCAGTCACCAAAAGATTATGTCAGGGTATAGGATTCTATCAAAGTGCTTTCTATCACTTTCTTATTAGCTTTTTAGCTTAAAATGCTAACAGTTAATCAAATAATAGTTAATACTTATAAAGCATTTGTAATGAGAAGGCACTGTTCTTTATGTCTTATTGTATTTATCCTATGTAATCCTTGCAACATCCCTACTAATGTTCTTATCTTACAGAGTGGAAGACCAAGGGTTAAGAATGGTTAAGTAATTTGCTTAAGTCTCATCACTAGAAAATGGTAGAACCAGGATTCATCCCAAGCAGCCTGGCCCAGCATCTGTGCTTTAAACACTATACTATACTATCATTCTCAGATTGATTCTCAGATTGATTCCTGAATCTGATAAATTGTATTTTCTAATCAAATAAAGTTTCTGAACCTGCAAATTTGTGGAAGATCCTGGAAGGATGAATTTGCCAATTAAATTCTATTCTGAGACAGGAAGAAGTATTCTGGAGGCCAACCATTTTACTCCAGGCAGCAGACCTCTGTGTTTCCATGCACTGTTGGATTTTTCTTCAGAAATTTATGATAAGGTTAGGTATAGACAATTTAAATGAATTAAAGATAGAAAAGTATTTATTAGTCTTGAAAGTATTGCAATGACTGTTGGCCCGAGAGCAGATTCTGGGATGTGATTCAGCCAAAATCTGCTTGAATTGTAAATGGTAGGAGAATATGTACCAACAACTTGATGAGAAGAGAAAAAAACAGAAAAAAAAAGGAGATATTGGTAATTAGAGAGACAAGAATATTAAAAAAAAAAATTTTAGGGAGAAATAATGGTAACTTTTTATAGAATGAAGGGAATGAATGCCACTAGCAAGAAGAGATTAGATATAGGACAGAGAGGTTATAAGCGATAGAGGCAAGTCTGCAGAGAGGATGTTGGTTATCTGAGCTATCACAAAATATTAGTGTCTACTGATTAGCAATCCTTTCAAGATAATTAAAAATAGAAGCAAAGTTTTCTTAATGGCATGATGTGAGATGACTCAAGTGACAATTTTAGAGTGTGCAGTGGAAGACTGAAAGTAGTCAAGGCACTGAAAGCAGGGGGTATAGAATAGGAAGACGGAAAATCACAAAAGTTCTTAAATCGGAGGGTTGTCTTCTCCTAGGAAAATGAGAGGGGCAAATATGGAGAGTGGCAGAGCTACAAAGATAAATTTCACCTAGTATGAAATTTTTATTATGAGCAGTCCAGTTAGTAGAATTTATTGCAATTTTAGTGTTCAAGAGGCTATTAGAGAAAATACGTGTCAAATTGAAAGTAATGTAACTAATGTGACAGGATGTGATTTTTCAATGCTATACAAAACTACTCAGTAACTGGTGTGCTGCACAGTTTTATTCTGTTCACATATAATAGAAAAATTACCATGACAATTTATCTTCTTCGCCATTCAGTATCATAAATTTAGCTTTCTTGCTGACACTTACTTTTGTGTAATGATACTTTTTCACCATCATGCATCTTCATCTGAAAACCAGAAGTAGTCTCTTTTGTTGAATTCCTAAATAAGTAAATGACATTGATAAAGTTGAGAGATTGTTTTAAAGAAAGTTTTAAGGAAGAATTGCCTTCTTAGAATAAATTGGCTTGGGCTTTGTATAATTTTTTTAAATTCTTAATTTTTTTAAAAAAGGGAAGGGACATGGAACAATGTTCTCATCCTTAAATTCTCTGATTTTGTGCAAAAATTCCTCGGGGACTGAACTAACATTCTGTGGCAGATACTCTACTGGTTTGGTACAGATTAGCAAAACAGCTACTGTTTTCCTCTTTTGCTTCCATGGACTCTGAATTCCCCACTATAGTGCTCTCCCTAGCAGTTTGCAAACCCAATAGAAAACTAGTGTGAATGACTGTCTAAATTTTAGATGGACCTGGAATGTCTTTTGATCACCAGTCTGGTTGTTGGCATCTACAGCTATTATTGCTTATCAAAATCTTAATTCTGTATTGTGAATGTCCTTCGTCACCATTTCTTCTTCTTCCTCTTTCCTTCTTCCTCCTTCTCCTCCTTCTCATGCTGCCAATAGGGGTCATGGTGAGATAAAATTTGGAGTATGTTTGTGTGTTTTTGTAATTTTGTTGACAAATTTTCATTGCTAAAGCCTTACTTTGTGGCTTAACAAAGGTTTAGCATGCTCTCATGATGCCATCAGGCATCAGGGTCTTAACAAACAAACTCTTCTAAAAGTTAAGTCAGATTAGCCTCGCTATTTTTGTTACTTTCCAAATCCCCAAAGACTACAGCTGCCAACGAGGGAGAAAATTAGGACTGGCAATACAAAATGTTAGCATTTTATTTAGCACTTATGGTCTACCAGATGTTGTTGTAGTTGAAGTTTTCTTCTTTATTTATTATAGATAAGGGAAATCAACACTATTATTACCATATTATCCTATTTGACAAACACCTAGAGATTATATAAGTGATGTGAAGTGAGATAAGTCCTCTAATCCTAGCCCCGGTGCTGATACTTCTCAAAGGAACTGTTGCCACTAACCCATCATGCTTTAATTCCATGTTGTTATCACTCACTGCGTAGAGCAAAGACATCCTCTATACCAACTTCATCCCCTAAATGCTCTAAAGTTTCTTGTCCTTTAGTCAGATCCACTACCCAAATCTTTTCCACTGTGCTATCCTGAACTGACCATATTTAACAAGCAAACTGTTGTATCTATCGCCATTTCTTTAGATCATTTCCATCAACTCCTTGACATAACCAGAAGTTTGCCTGATGACATCTGCCACTCTCCTATAGCCCTTGCAAGTGGTGTCAGTATGGGTGAAGATGTAGAACAGCTATAAGTCACATGCATTGTTGGAGGGAATGTAAATTGATATAATCAACCTGTCAGACTAGCAGCGTGTAAAGTCTATAACCCAGTTTATTATCATTGGTATAAAAAGTGTTGACAAATGTGGGCATTTTTGTTTCATTCCCAAACTGGAAGAAAAATATTTAATATTTCATTATTGTATATGATGTTTGCCATTTATTGGTATAAAGTATTTATCTAATTAAAGAAATTCCCTTCTATTTTTGGTTTACTGAATAAATTTTTTAAAAATCATGAATAAGAGTTGAATTTTGTCAAAAGTTTGATTTGTGGCTATGAAGAAAATCATATGATTTTTCTGCTTTTCTCAGTGGATATGGTAAAACATATTAGCTATTTTGAATGATAAGCTACCCTTGCATTTCTGGAATAACCTTGGTTCAATAATGAATGATAAGTTACCCTTTGTATGTATCCCTTGGTATTACTTGCATATATTCTCTTATGGTTTGTTTGGTATGTGTCTATGTGCGTGTGTGTGTGTGTGTGTGCGTGTGTGTGTGTGTGTGTACGTGTTTAAGAGACTACTTTTTTGGAGCTCTTTTAGTTTCATAGCAAAGTTGTGCAGAGGGTACAGAGAGTTCCCATGTAAACCTTGCTCCCACACCTGTACAACTTCTCCCACTATCAACATCCCCCAACACAACGGTACATTTGTTAAAATAAGTGAACCTACATTGGCAGAGCATTGCCACCCAAAGTCCATAGTTTACATTAGGGTTCACACTGATGTTGTACATTCTGTGATTCTGGACAAATGTATAAACATGTATCCACCATCGTAATATCATACAAAATAGTTTCACTACCTTGAAAATCCTCCATGCTCTGTCTACTTATTCCTCCTTACTATCTAACCACTGACGAATGCTGATTTTTTTTTATCTCCATAGTTTGCCTTTTTAATAATGTCATATAGATGGAAACATAGTATGTAGCCTTTTTAGACTGGCTATTTTCATGTATTAATACACATTTAAGGTTCTTCCACGTCTTTTCATGGCTTGATATCTCGCTTCTTTTTAGCTTTGAATAATATTCCATTGTCTGGACGTACCACAGTTTATTTATCCATTTACCTACTGAGGACATCTTAGTTGCTTCCAAGTTTTAGCAATTATGAATAATGTTGCTATAAACATCTCTGTGTGTGTTTTTGTGTGGAGATAAGTTTTCTATTCTTTTGGATAAATACCAGGGATCAGATTGTCTGTTTCTTCTTGTATGAGTTTTGGCAGATTGTGTCTTTCAAGGAATTGGTGCATGTTATCTACGTTATTGAATTTAAGGGCAAAGTTTATGGTATTCCTTCTTTATCCTTTTGACTTCCATGGGACCTGTAGTGATGTCCTCTCTTTCATATCTTTCTTCTTAGTTAACCTGGCTAGAGGTTTATTGATTTTATTGATCTTTTTAATGAACCAAGTTTTGGTTTCATTGACTTTCTCTACTTGATTTCCTGCTTTAAATTGCATTTATTTATGCTTTAATGCTTATTTTTTCTCCTCGTCTGCTTATTTTGGATTTAATTTGCTGTTCTCTTTCTAGTTTCTTAATATAGAAACTTAAATTATTGATTTTAGATCTTTCTTCTCTTCTAATATATGCATTCAATGCTATAAAGTTCCTTCTAAGCACTGTTTACTGTGTCTCACAGATTTTGTTAAGTTGTATTTAATTTTCCTTTAGATCAAAATATTTTAAATTCTTTCTTGAAATTTCTTCTTTGACCCTTGTGTTATTCAGAAGTATGTTGTTTAATTTCCAAGTAGTTTGGGAGTTTCCAGCTATCTTTTTGTTATAGATTTCTAGTTTAATTCTACTGTGGTCTGAGAGCAGGCAGTGTATCATTTTTATTATTTTAAATGTGTTAAGTTGTGTTTTATCTCTTAAAAGTTTTTGCATATTTGTTCATAAGGTAGGCTGATCTGTAATTTTCCTCTTTTATATCCTTTTTAGGATTTGGTAGTAAGGTTATTTGTGCACTAGAACCATAATGCCAAAGAAGAGTTACCTCCTTTTCTAATCTGTGGATGATCAGCATTTTGTTTTTTGTTTTTTGTTTTTTTCTCTGTAAATGATCGGAAAAATTAATTGATGGAAATATCTGGTCTTGTGTTTACTTTGTGACAAAGATTTCTAATAAGATATTCAATATCATTAGTAAATACTCAGATTTTCTATATCTTCTTTGTCAGCTTTGTTTAGCTGTGTTGTTGTAGGTATTTGTCTTTTAAATTTTGTGAAATTTATTCAGTTTAAGTTCTTCATAATAGCTCCTTTTTTTGATATCTTTAGGATTTGTATTGATGGCCTTATGTTTATTCCTGATAATAGTAATATATCCTTCCTTTCTCCCTCTCTCTCTCTTCCTTACTCCTGCTAAACCTAGGTTTTCTAGAAGCTCATCATGTTTTATTACATTTTTAAATGATCAGATTTTAATATTTTAGATATTCTTTATTGTACATTTTTTTTCTTTTCATTGATATACTCTCTTATTTTTACTATTCCCTAAATTGTACTTGTGCTTACCTTTTTTTCTTTCGGAGTGTGTTTCATGCTCTAATTATTTTCTATTCTTTTTTATTTCTGTGTTAATTTAGATACTTTTACTGACTTCTTCATTGCACTTTTGGTTGTTTCTACTGCATCAAACATGTCAGTAACCCATCTATTAAATTCTTAATTTCAAATATTGTTATTTTCAGTTTTCTAATGATTATTTTACCTTTTCTGTGCATTCGAATCTTTGACTATATTCTCATTTTTATCTATTTTATCTATTCTTTCCTCCATTATCTTAAACATATAAATCATAGTTATTTAAAAGTCTTTTCCTGAATAACTCTAATTCCTAGATCAACTCAGGATCTACTTCTATGGCATGATTTTATCTTGAACATCATCTTAAATATTGGTCACATTTTATTGGCTCTTAATATGTCTAAGATTTTTATTATTATATTTTGAACATTTTGTATAAGTTAGCTATAGAATATGATGTTAGCCTTCCTCAGCGAGCATTATTATTTCCTGTATTAGAGATATGTAACTGATCATCCCAGTGTTGCCTGGGATGAAGCTGGGCCTGAGTTGAATTACCATTTAGTAAGATAGTATCTACCTCTGGTTTATTCTTCTTACTAGGATGTGGCCCTCTATGAATTTCAGTTGAAACCTTATTAAGTCTTCCTTTCCTAGGCAATTTTTTTGCCTTTCCAAGGCAATTCATTTCAGCTCTTTTTGGTGTTTTCAGCAAAGCACTTTAGCTGTGTTTCCCATGCAGATTCAAAATTTAGTACAAATTTTGAGAGGGAACATTTGTGTTTTGAGACTGCTCCATTCTCTCATTCTGTTACTTCAATCCCCAGTGAGTTCTAAAATCTCTACTGCAACAAGGACAAAGAGTGACTTGTATAAAACTAAGATCTGGGAGTGTCATGTTTTTGTTTTTCTTTTTTAACAAATATGCATGCAGTATCTATCTTTATCACTATACTTTTATTTAATAAACAAAAACAGATTTGTATTGATTGTAGTAACAGTGGCACCAAATATTATAAGTGCATAATGAATATTTGCTGAGCAAATGAATCAATTAAATTAAACATTGTATATGAATGTGTATTTTCCATGTGATACCATAAATATGTTGGATCAAACTTCCTAATGATGACAGTATTTTCAAAAAGGGAATATTTTTAGGATGTGATGTTGATTCCATTTTAAATTGTAAAAATATCTGTTTATTTTAGTTTCATAACTCTGCTACAAAAATCATAGATTGAAACCACCTAATTGAAGCAAATCAACTTTAAGCATTACAGTTGTTTTAAATGGAATTGCATTTATCTTCAATGGAATTAAAGGGAAGCATGGACAAGATGAAGTCTATTAAGAGGGCTCTGCTACAGGACCTTGTATAATACTAGTGCCTAATAATTTTCAGCTTTATCATTGGGCAACATCACCACACTATTAACATGTTGAATCAGTTCTACCACATTAATAATGGAAAATGACCTTTTCTTTCTGGAACTAGATAACCACTCATAAGACAAACAAAAATGTTTTCTTAATGCTGCCCAGTTTCACCTCTTTAATGGTTACACATTTGCTGAAAGGATTAGGATGATTTTTTACTTGTGATATTTTCTCTTGTTAATGATTATGGAATTGGAACATGTGAGTATCTGACATTGCAATTAGGTAGATAGGTGAATAGTTTCTCTCTCCTTTGAGAAGCTAAACCCATCCCCAGGAGAAACAATTATTCTTCTTTTGCTGAGAAAAGAACCACTAACTACATCCATCAAGACAACGTAAAAAATGTTCTTGAATCAAACTTCATATTGTTTAATTATTTCAAACTATATTTCTTAAAGACTATAAAGTCTTTCCTTAGATGGACCTTGGTTGTTACAAGAAACGAAGTGAATGAGAAGCTCAGTGAGTGTCCCCTTGTGCCCTTCACCCTTCATTTAACAAGAGAATCTTCACTTGAATCTGTTTCAAATGGAAGTTTCACATGTTTATGCTAAACTATTATGTTGTTTAGTGTCTTCTAGTGGCAATTGTTTTCATTTCTTTTTACTCCTAGTGCTATATGTTTAATGTTAGGTTGACTATCAAACCTTGGATTTATCATAAATAAATGACCTATATTGGCTGTTTATTTATTCTTATGTTTCTGGTTTATTGCCTATGAATTCTAAGAACTTGGTATGTTTGATTTGAAATAGCTGTAATTTGTTAGATAAATGATATTTCCTCATGAGTGTGAAGAGTTCTATTGTTGAACTTGAAGCAGATTTACTCTGACTCTTTTAAGAGATTAGAATTACATTTAGCCAGAAGGAGTCTGATTTATAGCTCTATATAACAAATGCTACATTTCTAAAAATATGGTACTACATAAAAAAGAAATGGGATACTTTGATAGTGGGTTCTGTGTCACTATATTCTACAGGGATGTATGGGAACTTTATTGAATTCATGGTTAGAGTAGAGAATTTCAAAGATTTCTTCTGAGTCTAAGACTGTATGAGTTATCTTCATATAAATTAGATTATTTATTTGTATAATTAAGTTAATATGTATAACTTGATTTTATAAATTGTAGATAGACTGAAAAGGCCCATCTGGTTTGTGATAAAAAGGAAAGTCTAAACCCTTAGACTGGTTGCTAAGATTGTTAATTTTATTACATATGCCTTAAATTTTTTGTACACATTCTGTTGCTTAAATGGGAGTAGGTTTTTTTTTTTAAAGTTAACATTTTTCAATGTACATTAGTATTTGCTCACCTTAAAAGAATAAAATCCTGTTTGTATGAAAATTAAATATTATCTTAAAAATTTGTATTTTTCTTCAACTGTCCAATTTAAATAAAGATATCTTTAAATATTTGGTTCAATCACCAAAATAGGTCTTAAGAAACAGTAAAATAAGTCCAGAGTGAGGAAAATTATTTTGTTCCTGTTGTGTTACTTCCTTGATATTATGGCGATGTGTAGACTTAATCATCTTGTTTAAGTTGGCCCAGCTCACAATAGTCAAGCATTCTGAGAGTCAGTGTGCTGCCAAATCCATGTGCTTTAAATCACTATGTTTAAGTAGTAAACGTGTCTTTCTAAGAACTACAGCTTGACAGAAACCGTAGAGATAAGATCATGTACCTCCAAGAGGCTGCTTAAGCAAAAATCAAGGGAGTCAATGACATGGACACTGTTCATTAATATTCTGTAAAATGATGAGAAAGCAGAGATCTCATAATGCTGTAGTTTTACATGTCTTTGTGATCAGGGTATCCTACAGAAGATAAGAGTACTGAAATACACTGTTTGGGATTAAAAGCACTCCTTTTAGTCACCAACAGAATTGTATCTTAGTTCAATTTAAAGCTTTTAATAGACCAAAGGATAGTAAAGATGCCAAAACATTCAAAAAGATAAATTTTGAGGTACCAGAAAGGTGTGTAATTTTCAGATTTTATCAGACTCAGCAGACAAGCAGTCTAAGAAATATGTGATCTCCAATTATTTAAGTGCTTCACAGAAGCAAAATAGTAAACTGATTAGAGAAGTTATATTTTGAAATGATAGCAATAGAATTTATTCTGTCAGTGAATGTTACAGAATATCTCTTCTAAATGAACACGTTCTGCTTTATATTTCACATAGAAATAATATAAATTTTACTTTAAAATATATTATAATTTTTTAGGCTAGACCATTTAATTGTGAAATGGTTAAAATATTGTAATGCTCTTAGCAATTATTGAGTTGTTTTAATATATTTGAGTGCTTCTACAGACATTTTCATATTAATTTTTGTGTAGTCCATTTATTAATGTTTTAATGATTTAAAAAGCATATTTTAATTAATTTGTTTATGTATATACTTATCACATATTCGATCAATTTATTTCATAATCCAGTATATATCAAGCATGAACTTAGACAACAAGATAAATGTGGTTGAAGTTTTGGCCAAAGAAAAAGAAACATTAGCATATAAACCAGGAAAATAATGAAATAATTTTAACTTTTTTTTCAGTTAGATAAAATGATTTGTCTTAATTTCATATTAAATATCATTGAAGGATATATATTTGATCTGAGTTACTTCATCCAAATTTTCAAGCTAGTGTGAATTCAGAAATCTAGGGCAGTAATTAGGCCTTTCTCTACCTTTATTTCAGACTTGATTTATTTATAGCATGGATATTTCAGATGTGAGAAGAACAGAAATTGATGATGTAATTATGAAAAATGAAACTTCTGAAAAAAGTGATTTGTTATGAATTAATAATTCCAGATATTTTAAAACATTTTTCCACTATTTTTATTTCCATCATTGGTCTCATTTGTATCAAAAAACATTGCAATAATCTGTTTAAAATCCATCATTTTCTCTAGACAGACAGGTATGTTGATAAGTAGATGCTCACTCTGGTCAACAAAATGGAAAGTAATGCAAAGTCCAGTGGCAAACACTGTGGAATATTAAGCAGGAGAAAAAAAAAGGGTTAGGATCAGTAATTCTATGTACCACACACCTATCACACCCTATTAGTGATAATTTTACATATCAGGAATAAACATTTCCAGGGTAAAGTGAACATGGATTTATTGCTCTGAATAAAAACATGAGTCTTTATTGCACAAAAATAGATTGGTTGAAATTTCCATCAGAATTTTAATTGAGCATAAGCCTTTCCAGCTAACATCACTGAATATTGGAAAAGTCCCAGGTATACTAGATAATGAGTATGGCCAAACAGTTTTTTAATGCCTTTATAGTCAAGGTAGTGAACCTAACAATTATTAAAACACGAATTATATAGCTCTCCTTTATTCTGAGGAAATATGCTACTTAATTTTGCTACAGGAAAGTAGATTTTAATAGGTACCCTTCAAGAAAGAAAATAAGTACCAATTTATTTTCAAGCAAGCATTAAAAATATGCAACCCTTTGCATTAATTGTAACAGTTAATCAGTACAATGTCACAGTAGATTATATTATTGTGGTTGTTATTATTGTTGTTGTTGTTATTCCATTTTTCCAAGGGAAAAAGAAACACAGCTGAAATAAATTACTTGCCTAATGTTCTATTAATATATTGATATAAAAGTCTAAATAGCAAAATACACTTAAAGCTATGTACACACTTCTACATTTAAAATAGATAACCAACAAGGACCTACTGTAAAAAAAAAAAGTGCTAAGGGTAAAACTGCCAAATTTAAATGCTTTAATCAGCTAAACCACCTTTGAAAGCGTGAAGTGGAAATAAAGACATTGAAGACATAAAAAAGAGAAAGCTATAGTAAGCTTTAGAGCTATGTAGTAAAAAAAATATATGCCATAATTAAAATTTCGATAAGAGTAGAATGTGGAGAAATAGGCACTACCATGTTGGCCACCTATGATTATTTATAAAACTGAACATGCACACATTCTTTCATGCAACAATTTATCCAGTAGGAATTTTTTTCACATGTTTATAGTTGCATCTAAAGATGTTCGTTAATTAAAATTCTTTAGAGTATTATTTGTAATAACACACAAAATGTAAATAACATGAATATCCTTTAATAGAAGACTAAATTATTAATGGCCAATCTGTACTCTAAATGACTCTACTATTGTAGTAGGAGGTATTTAAATTAAAAAACAGGAAACTGAAAATGTGGATAGTGCATTCCCACCTGTATAAAAATGAAACATATAATTGTAGGTGAATATTATGTACTAATATATATGATCTTTTTGATAGTTATTATGTTTTGAGAATAGAATTTTGGATCTAGGTTGCAAAGATGGCTCACATGTTTATATATATTTTTAACATTTTAGTTTTTAATATGTGCAAGAGTTATTTCATGATAAAAAAGAAAATTGTCATAATTTTAATAAAAGTGATTTTAGTGTTACTATATGCAAAACACTGTACTAGCACTTTAAATTCACATGTAATTTAATCCTCAAACAATCCTGAGGAAGGTACCATTATTACCTTTGTTGTACAGATGAGATGAAATAGAAGAGAAGTTAAACTAATCACCATTTGTATAGCCGGGAATGCTGGGTTGAGGAGTCCAGGTATATCTCATTCCCAGTTTGTGCTCTTAAGTACTTCACTCAATTTTAGAAATCAAAATAATATAGAAGAATAGAGTTCATGTGACAAGCTCCTGACCTACTTTTCATTTGACTTTACTTGCGTTACACTTATACATGGAAGGAACACATGATTTTGTATAAATAAGAGACAAATTAGCATTTGGGGAATTTAAGTAATTCTTTTGTCTTTAGCATTTGGGGAAATTAAGTAATTCTTTTGTCTGTGATTGTAATCTGAGTATTTAATTCTTTTAAGAAAGACAGAGGAGAACCGATTATGACTTGCAAACCTAAGACTCTCTCATTTCTGACATGACCGCCTTTGAAATGTCTTTATTTGTGTCCTTATGGCTTTCCAATCCTAGCACAAAGAGCTCAGTAGATGTTGGCCTTAAAACAAGTAATCATTTTAAATATAAATTATTTTTATTTCCTCTATAAAAGACAAACATTTTGACACATTCATCTGTTCTTAAAAGCTCATCTTAGTGGTAGAAGCATCTGTGAAAAAAACAAACAGCTGAGAATCTAAATATAGAATCAGATTCAGTCTTTACAACATAAAGGTTGATAATGTGCTGCTGCTCAACACGTGAAACTATAAATGATAGTGCTATATGTTATATAAATTGCAATTTTAGAAATTGAAGTTAGTGCTGAATTATCTCTGAAGGAAATGCTTATTATTCATAGTCACATATATTGCACTGTATTTTTCTCATGGGAATATGTCCATGTGTGACTTACACCTCCAAAGAAAAGTCAATAAATGACATACTTTTTGTTTGTTTCTTTCTTATCAATAGGTATAATATCTCAGGGCACAAAAATACTGCTATTTAAAGGATAAGGAAAGAACAAAGTTTAAAGAAATTTCAGCTAAAGCAATGCAATTGATTGATTTAATGTGAACCCAAATTAAACATTGTATTTTAAAGAAATAAAATATAATAAAACAATTATCCTAAAGAAGAAAATTTTTGGTTTGTTTTCTGGGAAAAGGGTTATGTCCATTCCTAATTTCCTTCATAGTCAACATAATCCCATATGAATTAAATTGGGATAAATAATCCCATATGAATTTCACAGAATATGGTTATGTGAAGAAATTTAATTTCAACAAATGAAATTATATTTATTATGTTATATCTGCTAAGATAGAGAAATGTATTCATATATTTTTAGCAGTAGGAATTGAAATAACTTAAAATGGTTTTAATCAACTAAAAAAGTCATTAATCAAACACACTGTTTTTCCAGTCATTCAGGTTTTTTGGCATTTCTCGACAGAATAGAATTGATAATGAACATCTGGTATTTTATGGTTAATGAGTGTGAAAGGATATTGAATTTCTTTTTCTGTAGGGCTCCTGTGTCCTTTTCCTACTCCCATTAGAGAAATAAATACATAAAATTGTAGCCATTTGTGATGTATACATTAATGTGAAATAGTCACAGTGCAACCTCTTAGTGTTTCCTTTACTGGTATATTTTTCAGAGTTGGAATAATTCTTATGGATTTAATCCACATGCTTACCCAAGAAGGTGTTAAAATCCAGGAACATAAAACAGTAGAGCACTAATATATTTTCCCATCTTCAGTGTAGAGATTCTGCAAGAGGAAAGAATCCTATAATGAAACTATAAAGAAATTTGGGATTGTAATTCAAAGATGTTTGTTTATGCGTTTTCATGGAAGAAGAATACTGCACATTTATCTCTTGGGTAATAAGGTAATGGGCAGCAAAAAGGATGAAGAAAAGAATATAGAAGAAATAAAATTAAATATTTTTGAACATTATATGCTTTAAATGCCTGAAAACAATTTATCCTCATAACATTTGAGTTATATTTTCACATTTAAAAATGAGGAAATTGAGGGCTTCCCTGGTGGTGCAGTGGTTGAGAATCTGCCTGCCAATGCAGGGGACGCGGGTTCGAGCCCTGGTCTGGGAAGATCCCACATGCCACGGAGCAACTGGGCCCGCGAGCCACGATTGCTGAGCCTGCGCGTCTGGAGCCTGTGCTCCACAACAAGAGAGGCCGCGACGGTGAGAGGCCCGCGCACCGTGATGAAGAGTGGCCCCCACTTGCCACAACTAGAGAAAGCCCTCGCACAGAAACTAAGACCCAACACAGCCATAAATAAATAAATAAATAAATAAATAAAAATAAATGAGGAAATTGAGGTAACAAGAAGTTAAAGATCTTGCCTGTGAACGCATACATAGGAAGAGGAGGAGGATTTGACCCAACACTGTTTAACTTAAAACCATTTTTTTGTTTGTTTCTCTTGATAGATCCTATTCAGAATAGCATGGATTCCAGGAAAAGAGATTAACAGTAGAAAACAAAGGTTTAGAAACAGTGCTAAGTGTATGTGGCTATTTAAAGTATAATAAAAATGCTTTAAATTGGACAATAATTCTGTAAATGCTTTGGTAAATTTAGTCAGCCAGATGTTCCCTTCAAGTGTGGTTGATCAGTTAATCAGAATCTTCAGATTTTGATCAATTAATCAAAATCTTCAGATTAGAATGTAGTCATTTAGAGGTGATAAAAGCAGTTCTGTAATTCACTGCTTAAAAATAAATACAAACAAGAATAGATTGTCAATTCTAACAGATCATTAAAAAATTATTAACTTTTTTTGTAGTTAATAGATGATATTATGAAATGTTATTGAGCAAAAGAGCAATTACAGCATTGAATAAAAGCACACTTAAGTAAAAATGTATATACATGCTTGAATGTAAGTATATAAAACTGGTATGTTGAACAAGCATGATTATTCTTATCTTCTAATAGGTATTCTAGCTGTGATAATCTTTCTCTGACCCTGAATAAAAACTGGCCACGGTTTGTAATATTTTGCTTACTTTTACTGGAGAAACTGCAAGAGAAGGGACAGGGCTTTTTGTAAACTGCTGATGGCTTTCTGCTTTTGGGGACTTGCAATTTTTAAAGTTGATTTCTCTCACTGGTGCTTTTTGGGCTTATTAGGTGCTTTCCTGCTCCACCCCTTTAGTTCCAAGTCAGCCCTGTTTTACTGGTTGTACACTTCTCCAATATTCTGGTTGTTAGAGTCTTCTGGCTCCAGTTTAGCTGAACAGTGGTTTCTTCACTCAATTTTTTCACTAACAGGTTTTAGAAATGTAGAACCTTCAACTTTCTTAGGCTTGAGAAAGGCATTTGTTTTCTTTTTCTCTTTTATTATCTTTATTATTATCATTATTATTTATAAATTTATCATATGAAAAACTGTTTTATACACATTTTAAGGTATAATGTCTATAGTATTGGAACATCAGAGGGAAATGAGATAATCTCGTTTTTGCAAGCTTACATATATGTGTATAATTATGTGTGCATATTATGTGTGTATTTAAAGTGAAAGGGAAAAGGGATAAAAAGGAAGGAAGGCATGACTGTTTAGTTATTTTCTGATGATATTCTTAAATATTATAATACATTTTAAGTTTAAAAACATCTTTTTCCCACGTTAAATTTCAAATAATAATGATTTTTAAAAGAAAAAAATGAAATTATGCTAAATGGATCTCGTAGACATGAAATAGGGGCATATATCATTCATATATTGTCTTATTCTCCTTGCTTAGATGTGTTTATTGAAGACATTTACCATATGAATTAAGTATACTCATCAGCCATTTCTCTGGAACATTTTAATCAAATAAGGAACATACCCTTCAGCAATATAACAAGGCTATTTTCAGCACTAAAGTGTTTTTCTTTCCTCCCCCTTTTTATATAAATTTAATTATTTAAATGAAAGTAATTCGGTTTCTAAAAGTTTGTCTTATTGTCATAAACCCCATGCTCATTGGGCTAGAATGCGTGATTGATTATCCATGAAGATAATGTCTAGCTGAATAAGGAAAAGATATTAATCATGTCTGTGAACAAAAACAACTTGTTACTTTAGAAAGCAAAAAGAAAGGGTGTAATGCTAATTATATGTAGGATGTTTATGTAATTTTGAGATGTAACTTAAATAAATTATCTTTGTTAATAAGTCCAGTTAAAACCACTACTTGGTTGAAGCCATTTGTGATTATAATTAGTACATTTTATAGTTCTTGAGAGATTCATGATAAGATTCTATTTTCTCTTGACTTCACATAAAATCAAATATGACCTCTATCTTCTTCCCCTTTGTATATAAAAATAGTTATAGATTCCAAAGAATTTGAAAAGAATAGCACAGAGTAGTCTTGAGTACGCCTCAGCCAGTTTCCCCAATGGTGATAGCTTGCTTAACTTTAAGTACAAAATCAAATCCAGCAGATTGCCAGTAGTACCCAGGTCTTATTCAGATTTCATCTATTTTACAAGCACTCATATGTTTGTTTATGTGTGTGTGTGTATAGTTCTACTCGTGTATGAATTTATATAACTATCGCCAAAATCAAGATATAGAAGTGTTCTATCACCGAAACATCCTTTATGCTATCCTTTATAAGCATGCAATGCTTCCCCCCTTCCAAATCCACTAAAGTTATACATCCTAGACTTTAATAAGTTATTACGAGTAATAAAAACCTAGAGCAAGTGCTTAAAAAAGCTATAGAAAGAGATACAGTAAAAAACACTATGAATAAATAAAAATGGAATTCTAAAAATAAGTAACCCATAGAAAGACAGGAAAAAGGAAACAGAAAAATGAAAAAAAAAAAAACAACAATCAGAAAATAAAAAAGAAAATGGCAGACTTAAGCCATCACATAAATAATTACATCAAATGTAAATAATCTAAATACATCACCTAGAAGAAAGTGATTGCTGAAATGGATAAAAGACAAAAAAAAAAAAAAAACCCACAAAAAACGATTAACCAATTACATGGGTAATGAGGAATGGGAGAGGTACTATCAAAGGCAGAAGAAAGTTTTCTGGGATGATAGGTATATTTACTGTTTTGATTGTGATGATGGTTTCATGGGTGTATACACATGTTAAAACTTATCAAACTATATACTTTATATATGTGCACTTTATTGTATTTCAGTTATATCTCAATAAAACTGTTAAATTATGGAATATTGCCACATCTTTCTGACCTTGACCTATGTCTCTTTAACATATTTATCAGTGTATTTTTAATGAAGACATAGCAATATTGTTTAGGAAAACAGATAATATAAAAATGGAGGTATAGCTTACATATGAAATTTTCAAAATTGAAAACAAAACACATGGCACTGTATCTCTATTTTCAATCCTAATATATTCCTCTGAAATTTCTTTTATTCTAATCACAGTGATAATCATTATACCTTCCTTTCATATCATACGTCGTCTACAGTTTCCCTCTCTCCTCGGTCTTGGCAGATGATTTTCCCTTTTTTTATTTGAAAAAATATAAAACACCAAAAATGAACTTATCTTCCTCCTACCTGCAATCAGTCAATCAATAAATAAAATTTTACCATGCTTGCACCCATCTATTTCTTTTGTCCTATTTTGTTACAATGGAGGAAGCCAAGCACCATTCAATACCTCCATGTGTGCTGTAGATTCCGTCCACTCTTTCACCATCTCAAGGATTTCAACACATCAAATGATCTTCTTGCTTTTAGTCTTTGGAAATCTTTACTGTTAAATATATCATTGTTGTTAGCATGACAATATGCCCTAGACAACCCCATTAAAAAATACTAAAGTAAGTCCTCCACCTCATATACAGATATTACTGCATCTGTTTTTTCCCCTTCAGAGCCACAAAAGAGTTACTACATTTTTTTGTCTCCTTTTACTCAACACCCATTTAATCTTCATCTAACCAATGTTGCTTTTACTTCCCACTCTGCATCTTATTTACTGGTATCAAGCTACTGTCTTTACTGTTGATAAATTCAATAGACATATTTCTGTCTTTTCTTTTCAGATCTTTCACCTATTTTCATCATTCCTTCTGAAACACAGTAAAGTTTTTTATGTTATCTCTTAGTTTTGCTCTCACTTCATGGTTGCTTTATTTTGTTTTCTTTTCTGGATCATCTTCCTCTGTCTATGTTCATAATTTTGGAATTCCTTAAAGCTTATTTCTTTTTCCTCTTCTCCTCTTTCCATATACTCATTCCCTAGGACATGTCATTGGTTCATTGAAATTTATCTTCCATTTAATTGCTGATTACTTCCTAACATAAATTCCTTGCCTAGATCATTCATTAGATAGCACCACTGTCTAATATCTAGCTCTCTGTGTGACATCACTACTTGAATATATTAATCACAGTAAAATCTAAAATGAAACTCTTGAGTTCCTCCACTTTTTAGGGATGTGTTTTCTACCCTTAATTTTACCCCGTAATAAGTGACATCACACTATTTGGTATAATCGCTGATTCCTTTCCTCCCTACCATCCCCCACATATAATCAACTTGTGAATTCAAGTCCTGTTGAATTAATCTCAAAAATATATTTCAAATACCTATATTCCCTTTCATTCCCGTTGTCATCATCATACTGTATTTATTCAATATATATCTCTTACTGCATACCCCAAAATTTAGTGGCTTAAAACAGTAATAATTTATTAAATCTCACAATAGCGTGGATCAGGAATTCAGGCAGCACTCACTCAGCTGGCCAATCCTTCTGCTCTACATTGAATGGAATGTGGTTGCTCAATGGCATATGGTTGGTGGCTGATCTCGTCTGCCTACCTCAAGATGGCTTTGTTCACAACCTTGGTGCCTTAGTGGGGAAAGGGCTGGCCTCAGCTGGCCCATTCTTCCTCTTCATGTAACTTCAGGACTTCTCCACTAGCAAGCTATTTTGCCGTGGCTCCTCAGGGCTCCAAGAGTGTTCAAAGAGATCAGAAGGAGAAGGTAATCTTTTAAAGCTAGAGTGTGGAAACTGGCAGATTCAATTCCAGCATAATTTATTTTTCAAGGAAGTCTGAGTCCCCCAAATTTAAGACAAGGAAACATAAATTCCACCTCTTGATATGAAAAGTGGCAGTGAATTTGTGGACATTTTTATTCTGCCACAATCTCACAGGTAGCTTACTGTCATGTTTTATATTTTAAATTAAATGTTACCTCCTCCTAAGCCTTCCCTAATCATCATATTGAAATTGGGTGTCTTACCTTCTATATTTCTCTCAGAATATTGCTTGTTTATGAACATTTGTGATTTATTTTTTAAATGTATTTCTTTAAAAATTTTTTTCTTTTTCTCTGCTTCATCTAATATGAAGCAATTAATAAAAAGACAGAGTATTAATCTATTTGTCCCTGTCTCTCTAGTGCCTAACATAGTACTGGTAATATATCAGGTATTCAATAGATATTTAATAAAAACTTATTTATTTATTATTTTATTGAAGTATCGTTGATTCACAATGTTGTGTTAGTTCCTGGTGTAGAGCAAAATGATTCAGTTATATGTATTTTCTTTTTTCATATTCTTTTTCATTATAGGTTATTACAAGATATTGAATATATTTCCCTGTGCTATACAATAGGACCCTGTTTATGTATTTTGTACATAGTAGTATGTATATGCTAATTCCAAACTCCTAATTTATCCCTCCCCATCACCTTTCTTCTTTGGTAACCATAAGTTTTTTTTTCTATGTCTGTGAGTTTATTTCTGTTTTGTAAATAAGTCCATATGTATCCTATTTTAGATTCCACGTATAAGTGATATCATATGATATTTGTCTTTCTCTGTCTGACTTCACTTAGTATGATAATCTCTAGGTCCATCCATGTTGCTGCAAATGGCATTATTTCATTCTTTTTAATGCTGAGTAGTATTTCATTGTATGTATATGTGTGTGTATTATGTGTGTGTGTATATATATATATATATATATATATATATATGCCATATATCCTTTATTCATTCATCTGGTGAAGGACATTTAGGTTGCTTCCATGTCTTGGCTATTGTAAATAGTACTGCTGTGAACATTGGGGTGCATGCATCTTTTTGAATTATAGTTTTCTCCAGAGATATGCCCAGGAGTGGGATTGTGGGATCATATGGCAACTCTATTTTTAGTTTTTTAGGGAAAATCCATATTGTTTTTTGTAGTGGCTGCACCAGTTTACATTCCCACCAGTACTGTAGGAAAGTTCCCTTTTCTCCACACCCTCTTCAGCATTTATTGTTTGTGGACTTTTTAATGATGGCCATTCTGACCAGTGCAAGGTGACACCTCATTGTAGCTTTGATGTACATTTCTTTGATACTTAGCGATGTTGAGCATCTTTTCATGTGCCTATTGGCACATATTCATTTATATGTCTTCTTTGGAGAAATATGTATTTAGGTCCTCTGCCAATATCTTGATTGGGTTGTTTGGTTTTTTTGTTATTGAGTTGTATGAGCTGTTTGTTTATTTTGGAAATTAAGGCCTTATCATTCACATCATTTGCAAATATTTTCTCCCATTCCATAGGTTGTCATTTCATTTTTTATTTATGGTTTCCTTTGCTGTGCAAAAGCTTATAATTTTGATTAGGTCCCATTTGTTTGTTTTTGCTTTTATTTCTATTGCTTTGGGAGACTGACCTAAGAAAACATTGGTACAATTTATGTTGGAGAATATTTTGCCTATGTTCTCTTCTAGGAGACTTAACGCTGTTCTGTCTTTTATTTACGTCTTTAAGCCATTTTAAGTTTATTTTTGTGTATGGTGTGGGGATGTGTTCTAAATTCATCGATTTACATGGGGCTGTCCAGCTTTCCCAACACCACTGCTGAAGAGACTGTCTTTTCTCCATTGTATATTCTTGCCTCCTTTGTCCAAGATAAATTGACCAAAGGTGTGTTGGCTTATTTCTGGGCTCTTATTCTGTTCCATTGATCCATATGTCTGTTTTTGTGCCAATACCATACATTTTAATAACTGTAACTTTGTAGTATTATCTGAAGTGTGGGAGGGTTATACCTCCAGCTTCGTTCTTTTTCCTCAGTATTGCTTGGGCAATTCTGGGTCTTTTGTGATTCCATATAAATTTTAGGATTGTTTGTTCTAGTTCTGTGAAAAATGTCATGGGTAATTTGATAAGGATTGCATTAAAATCTGTAGATTGCTTTGGGTAGTATGGCCATTTTAACAATATAAATTCTTCCAATCCAGGAGCATGGGATATCTTTCCATTTCTTTGAATCATCTTCAGTTTCCTTTATCAATGTTTTATAATTGTCAGCATGTGAGTCTTTCACCTCCTTGGTCAGGTTTATTCCTAAGTATTTTAATTTTTTTGACGTGATTTTAAAAGAGAATTTTTTTTTTTTTTACATTCCCTTTCTGATATTTCATTGTTAGGGTAAAGAAACACAACTGATTTCTGTATTTTAATCTTGTATCCTGCTACCTTGCTGAATTCATTTATTAGTTCTAGTAGATTTGTGTGGAATCTTTAGGGTTTTCTGTATATAGTATCATGTCATGTGCATATAATGACAATTTTACCTCTTCCCTTCCAATTTGGACACCTTCTATTTCTTTTTCTTTTCTGATTGCGAGGCTAGGACTTCCAATACTATGTTGAATAGAAGTGGTGAGAGTGAGCATCCTTGTCTTGTTCCAGATTTTAGTGGGAAGGCTTTCAGGTTTTCACCATTGAGTATTATGTTAGCTGTGGGTTTGTCATAAATAGCTTTTATTATTTTGAGATATGTTCTGTCTATACCCACTTTGGTAAGAGTTTTTTTTTTTTTTATCAGGAGTGGATGTTGAATTTTATTTAATGCTTTTTCTGCATCTATTTAGATGATCATGTGGTTTTTGTCCTTTCTTTTCTTGATGTGGTGTATCACATTGATTGATTTGTGTATGTTGAACCATCCTTGTGACACTGGGATGAATCCAGCTTGATCGTGGTGTATGTTCTTTTTTATGTGTTGTTGGATTTGGTTTGCTAATATTTTGTTGAGAGTATTTGAATCTATATTGGCATGTAATTTTCTTTTTGGGTGGTGTCTTTATCTGGTTTCTGTATCAGAGTGATGGTGGCTTCATTGAATGACTTTGGGAGTGTTCCCACCTGTTCGATCATTTGGAAAAGTTTGAGAAGGATTGGTATAAATTCTTCTTTGTATATTTGGTAGAATTCCCCAGTGAAGCCATCCAGTCCTGGACTTTTGTTTGCAGGTTGTTTTTGTTTTTTTATACATTCTCTTTGACATCTGGTGATAGGTCTGTTCAAATTATGTTTCTTCCTGATTCAGTTTTGGTGGAATGTATGTTTCTAGAAACTTGTCCATTTCCTCTAGGATGTCCAATTTGTTGGCTTATAATTGTTCATAGTTACAGGTTTTTTTTTTTTTCTTTTTTGCATTTCTGCAGTATCTGTTGTTTTTCTCCTCTTTTATTTACTTTTTTTGTTTATTTGGGTCCTTACTCTTTTCTTCTCGGTGATCCTGGCCAGAGGTTTATTGATTTTGCTTACCCTTTCAAAAAACCAGCTCTTGGTTTTATTGATTTTTTCTATTTTTTAAATCTCTATATTATTTATTTCACCTTTGATCTTTATTACTTCGTTCCTTCTGCTGACTTCAGGTTTGTTTGTTCTTCTTTTTCTAATTCTTTTAGGTAGTGGGTTAGGTTGTCTATTTGTGATTTTTCTTTCTTTTTTTTTTGAGGAAGGCCTGTATTGCTATGAAGTTCTCTCTTAGGACTGCTTTTGTTGCATCCCACAGATTTTGTATGGTTGTGTTTTTATTGTCATTTGTCTCAAGGTATTTTTTAATTTCCTCTTTGATTGTATTGTTGACTCATTGGTTTTTTAGTAGCATGTTGTTTAGTCTCTGTGCAGTCTTTTTTTTTTTTCTTGTTTCTCTTTTTGTGGTTGACTTCTAGTTTTATGCCACTGTGGTCAGAAAAGATGCTTGAAATAATTTCTGTTCTCTTAAATTTCTTGAGGTTTGTTTTGTGTCCTAGCATGTGGTCTATCCTAGAGAATGTTCCATATGCACTTGAAAAGAATGTATATTCTTGTTTTTTTGGATGCAATGTCTTGAAAATATCAATTAAGTCTAATTGTTCTATTGTGTTATTTAAGATCTCTGTTGCCATATTTATTTTCTGTCTAGAAGATCTGTCCATTATTGTCAGAGAGGTGTTAAAGTCTCCTGCTATTATTGTATGCCCATCAGTTTCTCCCTCTATGTCTGTTAGTATTTGTTTTGTTTTACCTTGGGTGCATATATGTTAACAAGTGTAACATCCTTTTCTCGTATTGATTTTTTTATTATTATATAGTGGTCTCCTTTTTCTTTATTTATGGCCTTTGTGGTTTTTTTACATTTATTTATTTATTTTTATTTATTTGGCTGTCAGGTCATAGTTGCGGCACGTGGGATCATCGCGGCATGTGGGATCTTGCATTGTGGCTCACAAGCTCTTCGTTGCGGATTACGGGCTTCTCTAGTTGCAGCGCACGGGCTTCTCTCTAGTTGTGGTGTGCGAGCTCCACAGCACTCGAGCTCAGTAGTTGTGGCATGCAGGCTCCAGAATGCATGGGCTCAGTAGTTGCAGCTCACGGGCTCCCTAGTTGTGGCACATGGTCTATAGAGTGAGTGGGCTCAGTAGTTACGGTGCATGGGCTTAGTTGCCCCGCGGAATGTAGGATCTTAGTTTCCTGACCAGGGATTGAACCTGCGTCCCCTGCATTGGAAGGTGGATTCTTAACCACCGGACAACCAGGGAAGTCCCTATGGCCATTGTTTTAAAGTCTGTTTTGTTTGCTATAAGTCTTGCTACCCCTACTTTCTTGTCATTTCCATTTGCATGAAATATCTTTTTCCATCCCCTAACTTTCGATCTATGTGGGTCCTTTACCCTAAAGTGGGTCTTTTGTAGGGAATATATTATTTTTTAAGTATGTTAATCTATTACTCTATCTACTTGCTTTAGACTGATAGTCATATAGGCTGAAACACATTCTAAAAAAAAAAAAAAAAACTATATTTTCTTACATCCCTCCCCCACATTTTATGATTTTGATATCCTCTTTTATATCTTCATATTTGTCCTTTTGCTGTTGATTGTAGATCTATCTCCTATAGATTCTTGCTTCTTTTCTATTTAGAGAAGACCTTTCAATATTTCTTTTAGGATTGGTTTAGTATTGCTCCATTCTTTTAGTTTTTTCTTGTCTGAGAAATTCTTTCTCTCTCCTCCTTTTCTAAGTGATAATCTTGCTTTGTAGAGTATCCTAGGTTTCAGGTTTTTCACTTTCAGGACTTTGAATATACCTTGCTACTCCCTTCTGGCCTTCAACATTTCTGTAGAGAAATCAGCTGATAGCCTTATGGGGGTTCCTTTGTAACTAACTCTTTGATTTTTTCTTGGTGCCTTTAGAATCCTCTCTTTATCTTTAACTTTTACCATTTTAATTATAATATGTCTTGGTGAAGGTTGTTTGGGTTCATCTTGTTTGGGACCCTATCTGTTAACTGTACCTGGATATCTATTTACTTCTTTAGGTTTGGGAAGTTTTCAGCCATAATTTCTTCAAATACATTTTCAATCCTCTTTTCTCTTTCTTCTTCTTCTGGGATCTCTGTTATGCTTAGGTTGCCTCGATTTATATGATCCCATAGGTCTCTCATACTCCTTTCTTTCTTTTTTTAATTTGTGTTTTCATTTGTCTGCTGTTTTAATTGGGTGATTTTCATTATTCTATCTTCCACATCACTTATTCCTTCTTCTGCATTCTTTAACTTGTTATTTATTGCTTTTAGCTTGACTTTCATCTCAGCAAATTAGTTTCCTAATTTTAAGTGGCTCCTCTTTATATTTTCTTGTTCCTTGTTACAGTGATCTACATTTCTATTGATAGCCTTTCGTACTTCCTTCAGTATTTTTATTACCTCCTTTTTGATCTTGGATTCTGGTAGACAGGAGAGGTCTGTTTCATTGTTCTTTCAGGGGAGTTTTCTTGTTCTTTAATTGGAGGTGGTTCCTCTGCTTCTTCATTTTACTTAAATTTCTCTGACTCTATGAATTTAGGAAAACCAGTTATCTACTGTGATCTTGAAGGGCTCTTTTTATGTGGGAACATCCCTGTGTAGCCTGCATGGATCTAATATTTTTGGTGTGAGGGTTATTCTTAGTATAGTAAATAACTTTTTTAGTAATACATGAAATTTATATTTTTTATTAAAATGTTTTTCATAAATGCAGATTAGTACATCTTTGAGAACAACTCCTGTGAAAAACTTTAGAATACAGTTTGTCATAAGTTCAGTGTAAGTCACTATGACTATTAAGGCGTTAGGGAGGGAGTGTCACAAAACAAGTGAACAACACGATACATTAAAATAAACAGTTAAGTAGAAAAGTGATGTTCCAAACATGCTGATCAGTTCACATTTGTATGTCCAGCTCTGAGAGTCATGTTTTTAGAGAGAGAGAGAATAATGTGAGGATATGGAGTCAAGTGAAAATGTGACACATGAAACACTTGAGGGAACGTGGAATGTTTAGCTTGTGAAAGCCTGAGGGACAAATATAATTGATATCTTCAAATGTTGAGCAGCTGTCACATGTAAGATATTTTTCTCTCCATTTTCCTCAGAAGTCTGATTAATAACATGCCATTTTATACTTAAAATGATACTTAAGCAACCCAGAATGATAACTCTAATTGGAATAAAAAAAGGATTGAAAATGTTTCTGCAGTATTTCTTTAGGCTTCTATTGTTGCTTCTTCCTCTCACACCTGGGACTAGATTTAACGCTTTCTTGTCTCCTTTGGTGTAATAATTACATTCACTTTTGGTCATAAAAAGTCAGTCAGTTAAATACTTTTTCTTTGTCATATTATTCATTTACTTATTAAGGTATTAACTATGTTTTAAGCATCTGTACTGTGTAAAATCTAAGAACAGCTGTGAGGAAATCAGAGGAGACCCTGTTGAAATAGCTTCTTCTTGTCAGAGAATGTGCCAGGGTGCTAGGTCAATATGAATGAAAATAAAATTCAGCAAATTAATTAAAAATCAGTATAAATGGTTAGGGTGGCAAAACTACTCTGCATGATAGTATAATGGTGGGTACTTGTCATTATACACTTGTCCAAACCCATACAGTGTATAACACCAAAAGTGAACCCCACTGTAAACTATGGAGTTTGGGTGGCTGTGATGTGTCAATGTAGGTTCATCAATTTTAACAAATGTACCATTGTGGTGGGGATGTGGATAATGGAGGAAACTGTGCATGTGTGGGAAAAGGGGGTTTATGGGAAATCTCTACATACCTTTCAGTTTTGCTGTGACCTTAAAACTGCTCTAAAAAAATGTCTTTAAAAATCAGTATAATAAGTTATAAGTTCTCTAAATGGATCATTTCCCAATATACTGAATTTACACACTGACCCAGAATTTATCTCTATAAACTATTTTTAAAATTTGTTACAGTACATATTGATGTTCAAGAGTTTTGACAGATTTTGAACATTTTCACAAAATTTTGCCTGGCAATTTATTATTATTTTAAGCATTTGTTATTTACAATAGTATCTATACATTTTTAAGAATTCTTAAATTGATTTCTTTAAATTATTTTTCTGGTTCATGGTCTTTTTGGTATTTTTTAAATGTTTCCACAAATTATCAGAAAGAAAATTAATATCTGTAACCAAACAATGTATTGTGTGGCTAGGCAACTTGAATCCAAACTCATGTATGTATGTATGTATATATTTATATTGAAGTATAATTGATTTACAATGTTGGGTTAATTACTGCTATACAGCAAAGTGATTCAGTTATACATACATACGTTCTTTTTATATTTTTTCCATTATGGTTTATCATAGGGTATTCAACATCGTTCTCTGTGCCATATAGTAGGACCTTTACTTATCCATTTTATATATAAAAGCTTACATCTGCTAACCCCAACCTCCCACTCCATCCTTCCCCCAACCCCCTCCTCCTTGGCAACCACCAGTCTGTTCTCTATGTAAATGATTATTTTTCTGTTTTTTATAGATAGGTTCATTTGTGTCCTATTTTAGATTCCACATATATGTGATATCATATGGTATTTGTCTTTTTCTTTCTGACTTACTTCACTTAGTATGATAATCTCTACTTGCATCCATGTTGCTGCAAATGGCATTATTTCATTCTTTTTTACGGCTAAGTAATACAAACTCATTTATTAATTTACCTATTTTTTTCTAAAGGCAAAATTTAGCACAAATAATAAAGTAATAAAATCCTCCCCTTTTCTCTGCAGAATTAATTTAATTCTTTCCAGAGCTTATTCCTAATTTAGCATGGGGAAATGTCTTTTTAACTTTGAAATTACCTCTTGTAAAGTCTTAGTGTTTGTGAGTGTCAGAGGTTAGAGGTAAGAAAGTGAGTTTAATCTTTTAGTCACTAGCATATTTATAAGTTGTGACAATACTTGGGGGTAATTAAATTTAAAAAAATGAATCCTGGCTCAAAATTAACCTCTAACAGTGCTAGATTTTGTTCAGAAAATAAATCCAAACCATTAAACATTTTTCTGAAGTTTAAGTGTATACGTTTGAAAGAATCTGAGTACTTCATGGTTAAATGAGAGCAAATTTGTTGGCTAGCACTGTACTCTGAAATGTAGTGTCACTGCTGTCTTCATGTAAGAATGTTTAAGACATCTAGCTCCTCATGTTGCAGCCTCTCCTACCAGAAATTGGAGAGCACATTTGCACAGATGCAGTTTATATAGCACTAGTTTGGTGTTCTTTGAGAAATTTTTAAGAGAATACAATTTGTTCACAATGATAGAACTAATAAATAAGTGCATTGTAGAGCATGTGTAATAAAATGTGAACTGTATAAAAATATAAAGAATATATAGAGTGAAATGGAAACTGATTTCACAGCCCATGTTTTCTTAACTAAAAAACAGGGGAAGACCTATAGCCACTGTAAGGCAACGTTCTTATGATCCAATTTTATTTTATTTTATTTTATTTGAGTTCATGAGTTTTGCATATCACCTCATCCTGTGCTGTGTGAGTTCTAATTTTTCATACTTCTTGGTCTTATTACTAAGTCTGAGAAAGTTCATAATCTTGGCTTGTGTACTTGGTCAAATCCCAGCCTTTATATAAACAATCCACCATCAATGAATTTCCAGAAAAACCTTTGCTTCTCTCCAATGATCATAGATTAGTTGAATATCAGAAAAATAACATAATCAAAAATAAACTGATTACATTCTTTGATGCTAAATAATGTCAACTTTTTCAACTTAAGCACTTTATTCATTAGTTTGATGAAGTGTCTGAATCTCCTGACTCCCTTCCTCCACATTCAGTGGGTGTGGAAATGGGAAGGTGTGGTATGTCACCCAGCTTTCCCTCACCCACTAAAGTGGATTGTTTTAAAGTATACACAGACATTATAAAAGTTTACCCTTAAAAAAACATGCCTCTCTAAGAAATACTTTTGAAAAAATTACTTACATAAAATTACATAACCTGAATCCATTATTATACCTAAAAAAGGAAAATATTTCCTAATATCGTCTAATATCCCTTCATGATTATGTCTCCATTTGTCTCATAAATGTCTTTTTTGATAATTGGTTCTTTCATATCAACATCAAAAAGAACTTCCTCTTTTATTTACTTTGTATATCTCCTGGTCTCTTTTAATCTGTAAAATCTCTTCATTTTTTGTCTTGCCTTTTATTTCTTATTTCTTTTGCCTTAAATAATTTTCCACATTTTGGGTTTAATTATCTGTATCACTATGATATCATTTAACATAATTCTGTATTCCCTATATTTTACATAAATTGATTAGATCAAAGGGTTTGATTAGACTCAATTTTAGTTTTTTTTTTTGTCAAGAATGTCTTATGAGGTTCAGAGTATATGGTCAACTCTCATTTTTTGATCTCTCTGCTATAAAATTCTTCATCAATTTTTTATTTAATGTTTTAGCAGCCTTTTAACATCATTGGCAAGACCCATTACTTCATTAAGGTATGCAAAATTCTGTTGTTTCAATGTTACCATTTTTTTCTGGATATATTAGGTGTGATTCTTCCATAAAAAAATTTACTCATCAACTATTTGATTACCCTTAAATACATTGGTACACAAAAGGAAGGGTAAATGCTTGATTCTTTTCTGTTATGTATTTATAAGTTTCCAGAACAATGATTTAATGCCCTAGCAACCTTGAGAGGAGTGATGAATGAACTTTTTAAAATTATTATGAACTCATGGATTTTTAACATGTTTGAAGGGTTCATTGCATTCATTATAGTTCTTGATGTTTAAATCAAACTGTCTTCAACTGGTAGAAACACTTTATTTGATACCCGTGACCTTCCAACAGGACTCAGGTAGTTTCTTTGTGCTGCTTTTTGGTATGACAAATAGTTCCAGGCTTACATTGTATAGTTCTTTATCACAGAGCAGAATCTACTATTTTTGCAAGAGGTCTTGGCTTACTTTACTATGTGGTGCTATTTAGATACCACAGTCTTGGTTCTTTATATCTGGTTTGGCCAGTTTGGCCATTGCTTCTAGGCCTTTTCAGCTTAACAGCCAGAAAATACATATTTTAAGAGAAAATAAACAACCCAAGAGTTTATATTCTGGTTGCAATTAAAATTTAAAAATATGAAGTTTTTACTAAAATTCTTTATCTTTAAATTTTTTTATCTTTGTTCTCAAAATTGTATTTTCCAAAGTTATTAATACAGTTACTTATTTTCTACTTATCATCTATGTATCTATCTAATATATCTGTCTACATGCAAATCTTCAAAGTAATAATGCCAATATTTTTACTGTGAACATGGTCACTAAATACTGTTTGAGATTTCTTTTCAGTTCTTTTTAATTCTGATATATCCCAGTAAGGATGACCTTAAGATTACTGTGTTATAAGGTCATTAAAAAAAATATTGCATGGTTAAGCTGTCAAATTGATATATAGTTTAGTTTAGTTTTATTTTGCTTTCCACTTAAAGGGGTTATTTTATTAATTTATATTTAATGTTTTAATTATGCAAAATAGTTAGAAGGCTCTAAATTCCAATCTGTAAAACAAGATATATTCAGAGAAGTATACATTCAATTTCTTCCTCCTTATGTCTCTCTTCTTCCACTTTGTATGTCATAATTTTCATTAGTTTTTTTTTTTTTTAACATCTTTATTGAATTATAATTGCCTTACAATGGTGTGTTAGCTTCTGCTTTATAACAAAGTGAATCAGTTATACACACACAATATGTTCCCATTTGTCTTCCCTCTTGCATCTCCCTCCCTCCCACCCTCCCCATCCCATCCCTCTAGGTGGTCACAAAGCACCGAGCTGATCTCCCTGTGCCATGCGGCTGCTTCCCACTAGTTATCTATTTTACATTTGGTAGTGTATATATGTCCATGCCACTCTCTCACTTTGTCACAGCTTACCCTTCCCCCTCCCCATACCCTCAAGTCCATTCTCTAGTAGGTCTGTGTCTTTATTCCCGTCTTGCCAATAGGTTCTTCATGGCCTTTTTTTTTTTTTTTCCTTAGATTCCGTATATATGTGTTAGCATACTGTATTTGTTTTTCTCTTTCTGACTTACTTCACTCTGTATGACAGACTCTAACTCCATCCACCTCATTACAAATACCTCCATTTCATTTCTTTTTATGGCTGAGTAATATTCCATTGTATATATGTGCCACATCTTCTTTATCCATTCATCTGTCGATGGACATTTAGATTGCTTCCATGTCCTGGCTATTGTAAATAGAGCTGCAATGAACATTTTGGTACATGACTCTTTTTAACCTATGGTTTTCTCAGGGTATATGCCCAGTAGTGGGATTGCTGGGTCGTATGGTAGTTCTATTTGTAGTTTTTTAAGGAACCTCCATACTGTTCTCCACAGTGGCTGTATCAATTTACATTCCCACCAACAGTGCAAGAGTGTTCCCTTTCCTCCACACCCTCTCCAGCATTTATTGTTTCTAGATTTTTTGATGATGGCCATTCTGACCGGTGTGAGATGATATCTCATTGTAGTTTTGATTTGCATTTCTCTAATGATTAATGATGTTGAGCATTCTTTCATGTGTCTGTAGGCCATCTGTATATCTTCTTTGGAGAAATGTCTATTTAGGTCTTCTGCCCATTTTTGGATTGGGTTGTTCGTTTTTTTGTTATTGAGCTGCATGAGCTGCTTGTAAATCTTGGAGATTAATCCTTTGTCAGTTGCTTCATTTGCAAATATTTTCTCCCATTCTGATGGTTGTCTTTTGGTCTTGTTTATGGTTTCCTTTGCTGTGCAAAAGCTTTTAAGTTTCATTAGGTCCCATTTGTTTATTTGTGTTCTTATTTCCATTTCTCTGGGAGCTGGGTCAAAAAGAATCTTGCTGTGATGTATGTCATAGAGTGTTCTGCCTATGTTTTCCTCTAAGAGTTTGATAGTGTCTGCCCTTACACTTAGGTCTTTACTCCATTTTGAGTTTATTTTTGTGTATGGTGTCAGGGAGTGTTCTAATTTCATACTTTTACATGTACCTGTCCAATTTTCCCAGCACCACTTATTGAAGAGGCTGTCTTTTCTCCACTGTATATGCTTGCCTCCTTTATCAAAAATAAGGTGCCCATATGTGTGTGGGTTTATCTCTGGGCTTTCTATCCTGTTCCATTGATCTATATTTCTGTTTTTGTGCCAGTACCAAACTGTCTTGATTACTGAAGCTTTGTAATATAGTCTAAAGTCAGGGAGCCTGATTCCCCCAGCTCCATTTTTCGTTCTCAAGATTGCTTTGGCTATTCGGGGTCTTTTGTGTTTCCATACAAATTGTGAAATTTTTTGTTCTAGTTCTGTGAAAAATGCCAGTGGTAGTTTGATAGGGATTGCATTGAATCTGTAGATTGCTTTGGGTAGTAGAGTCATTTTCACAATGTTGATTCTTCCAATCCAGGAACATGGTTTATCTCTCCATCTATTTGTATCATCTTTAATTTCTTTCATCAGTGTCTTATAATTTTCTGCATACAGGTCTTTTGTCTCCTTAGGTAGGTTTATTCCTAGATATTTTATTCTTTTTGTTGCAATGGTAAATGGGAGTGTTTTCTTAATTTCACTTTCAGATTTTTCGTCATTAGTGTATAGAAATGCAAGAGATTTCTGTGCATTAATTTTGTATCCTGCTACTTTACCAAATTCATTGATTAGCTCTAGGAGGTTTCTGGTAGCATCTTTAGGATTCTCTATGTATAGTATCATGTCATCTGCAAATAGTGACAGCTTTACTTCTTCTTTTCCGATTTGGATTCCTTTTATTTCTTTGTCTTCTCTGATTGCTGTGGCTAACACTTCCAAAACTATGTTGAATAATAGTGGTGAGAGTGGGCAACCTTGTCTTGTTCCTGATCTTAGTGGAAATGGTTTCAGTTTTTCACCATTGAGGACAATGTTGGCTGTGGGTTTGTCATATATGGCCTTTATTATGTTGAGGAAAGTTCCCTCTATGCCTACTTTCTGCAGGGCTTTTATCATAAATGGGTGTTGAATTTTGTCGAAAGCTTTCTCTGCATCTATTGAGATGATCATATGGTTTTTCTCCTTCAATTTGTTAATATGATGTATCACATTGATTGATTTGCATATATTGAAGAATCCTTGCATTCCTGGGATAAACCCCACTTGATCATGGTGTATGATCCTTTTAATGTGCTGTTGGATTCTGTTTGCTAGTATTTTGTTGAGGATTTTTGCATCTATGTTCATCAGTGATATTGGCCTGTAGTTTTCTTTCTTTGTGACATCTTTGTCTGGTTTTGGTATCAGGGTGATGGTGGCCTCGTAGAATGAGTTTGGGAGTGTTCCTCCCTCTGCAATATTTTGGAAGAGTTTGAGAAGGATAGGTGTTAGCTCTTCTCTAAATGTTTGATAGAATTCACCTGTGAAGCCATCTGGTCCTGGGCTTTTGTTTGTTGCAAGGTTTTTAATCACAGTTTCAATTTCAGTGCTTGTGATTGGTCTGTTCATATTTTCTATTTCTTCCTGGTTCAGTCTCGGCAGTTTGTGCATTTCTAAGAATCTGTCCATTTCTTCCAGGTTGTCCATTTTATTGGCATAGAGTTGCTTGTAGTAATCTCTCATGATCTTTTGTATTTCTGCAGTGTCAGTGGTTACTTCTCCTTTTTCATTTCTAATTCTATTGATCTGAGTCTTCTCCCTTTTTCTCTTGATGAGTCTGGCTAATGGTTTATCAATTTTGTTTATCTTCTTAAAGAACCAGCTTTTAGTTTCATTGATTTTTGCTATTGTTTCCTTCATTTCTTTTTCATTTATTTCTGACCTGATCTTTATAATTTCTTTCCTTCGGCTGGCTTTGGGGTTTTTTTGTTCTTCTTTCTCTAATTGCTTTAGGTGCAAGGTTAGGTTATTTATTCGAGATGTTTCCTGTTTCTTGAGGTAGGCTTGTATTGCTATAAACTTCCCTCTTAGCACTGCTTTTGCTGCGTCCCATAGGTTTTGGGTCGTCGTATCTCCATTGTCATTTGTTTCTAGGTATTTTTTGATTTCCCCTTTGATTTCTTCAGTGATCACTTCGTTATTAAGTAATGTGTTGTGTAGCCTCCATGTGTTTGTATTTTTTACAGATCTTTTCCTGTAATTGATATCTAGTCTCATAACGTTGTGGTCAGAAAAGATACTTGATACGATTTCAATTTTCTTAAATTTACCAAGGCTTGATTTGTGACCCAAGATATGATCTATCCTGGAGAATGTTCCATGAGCACTTGAGAAACATGTGTATTCTGTTGTTTTTGGGTGGAATGTCCTATAAATATCAATTAAGTCCATCTTGTTTAATGTATCATTTAAAGCTTGTGTTTCCTTATTTATTTTCATTTTGGATGATCTGTCCATTGGTGAGAGTGGGGTGTTAAAGTCCCCTACTATGATTGTGTTGCTGTCGATTTCCCCTTTTATGGCTGTTAGTATTTGCCTTATGTATTGAGGTGCTCCTATGTTGGGTGCATAAATATTTACAATTGTTATACCTTTCTCTTGGATCGATCCCTTGATCATTATATAGTGTCCTTCTTTGTCTCTTGTAATAGTCTTTATTTTAAAGTCTATTTTGTCTGATATGAGAATTGCTCCTCCAGCTTTCTTTTGATTTCCATTTGCATGGAATATCTTTTTCCATCCCCTCACTTTCAGTCTATATGTGTCTCTAGGTCTGAAGTGGGTCTCTTGTAGACAGCATATATATGGGTCTTGTTTTTGTATCCATTCAGCCAGCCTGTGTCTTTTGGTGAGAGCATTTAATCCATTTACATTCAAGGTAATTATCAATATGTATGTTCCTATTCCCATTTTCTTAAATGTTTTGGGTTTGTTATTGTAGGTGTTTTCCTTCTCTTGTGTTTCTTGCCTAGAGAAGTTCCTTTAGCATTTGTTGTAAAGCTGGTTTGGTGGTGCTGAACTCTCTCAGCTTTTGCTTGTCTGTAAAGGTTTTAATTTCTCCATCGAATCTGAATGAGATCCTTGCTGGGTAGTGTAATCTTGGTTGTAGGTTTTTCTCCTTCATCACTTTAAGTATATCCTGCCACTCCCTTCTGGCTTGCAGAGTTTCTGCTGAAAGATCAGATGTTAACCTTATGGGGATTCCCTTGTGTGTTATTTGCTGTTTTTCCCTTGCTGCCTTTAATATGTTTTCCTTATATTTAATTTTTGACAGTTTGATTAATATGTGTCTTGGTGTGTTTCTCCTTGGGTTTATCCTGTATGGGACTCTCTGTGCTTCCAGGACTTGATTAACTATTTCCTTTCCCATATTAGGGAAGTTTTCAACTATAATCTCTTCAAATATCTTCTCAGTCCCTTTCTTTTTCTCTTCTTCTTCTGGGACCCCTATAATTCGAATGTTGGTGCGTTTAATGTTGTCCCAGAGGTCTCTGAGACTGTCCTCAGTTCTTTTCATTCTTTTTTCTTTATCCTGCTCTGCAGTAGTTATTTCCACCATTTTATCTTCCAGGTCACTTATCCTTTTTTCTGCCTCAGTTATTCTGCTATTGATCCCATCTAGAGTATTTTTAATTTCATTTATTGTGGTTTTCATCATTGCTTGGTTCCTCTTTAGTTCTTCTACGTCCTTGTTAAATGTTTCTTGCATTTTGTCTATTCTATTTCCAAGATTTTGGATCATCCTTACTATCATTATTCTGAATTCTTTTTCAGGTAGACTACCTATTTCCTCTTCATTTGTTAAGTCTGGTATGTTCTGACCCTGCTCCTTCATCTGCTGTGTGTTTTTCTGTCGTCTCATTTTGCTTATCTTACTGTGTTTGGGGTCTCCTTTTCACAGGCTGCAGGTTCGTAGTTCCTGTTGTTTTTGGTATCTGTCCCCAGTGGCTAAGGTTGGTTCAGTGGGTTGTGTAGGCTTCCTGGTGGAGGGAACTAGTGCCTGAGCTCTGGTGGATGAGGTTGGATCTTGTCTTTCTGGTGGGCACGTCCACGTCTGGTGGTGTATTTTGGGGTGTCTGTGGCCTTATTATGATTTTAGGCAGCCTCTCTGCTAATGGATGGGGCTGTGTTCCTGTCTTGCTAGTTGTTTGGCATAGGGTGTCCAGCACTGTAGCTTGCTGGTCGTTGAGTGAAACTGGGTCTTGATGTTGAGATGGAGATCTCTGAGAGATTTTTGCCGTTTGGTATTACGTGGAGCTGGGAGGTCTCTTGTGGACCAGTGTCCTGAAGTTGGCTCTCCCACCTCAGAGGCACGGCCCTGATGCCTGGCTGGAGCACCAAGAGCCTTTCGTCCACACGGCTCAGAGTAAAAGGGAGAAAATATAGAAAGAAAGAAAGAGGCTATAATATAGTGAAGTAAAATAAAGCTATTGTAAAGCAAAGCTATACAGACAAAATCGCACCCAGAAGCATATACATATACACTCACAAATAAAAGGAAAAGGGGAAAAATTAATATATCCTGCTCCCAAAGTCCACCTCCTGAATTTGGGATGATTCGTTGTCTATTCAGGTATTCAACAGATGCAGGCACATCAAGTTGTTTGTGGAGTTTTAATCCGCTGCTTCTAAGGCTGCTGGGAGAGATTTCCCCTTATCTTCCCTGTTCGCACAGCTCCTGGGGTTCAGCTTTGGATTTGGACCCGCCTCTGCGTGTAGGTCGCCTGAGGGCGTCTATTCCCCGCCCAGACAGGACGGGGTTAAAGGAGCAGCTGCTTCGGGGCTCTGGCTCACTCAGGCCGCGGGGAGGGAGCGGTATGGAGGAGGCGGGGCGAGCCTGCGGCGGCAGAGGCCAGCGTGACGTTGCACCAGCCTGAGGCGGGCAGTGCGTTCTCCCGGGGAACTTGTCCCCGGATCACGGGACCCTGGCAGTGGCAGGCTGCACAGGCTCCCGGGAGGGGCGGTGTGGAGAGTGACCTGTGCTCACACACAGGCTTTTTGGAGGCGGCAGCAGCAGCCCCAGCGTCTCATGCCCGTCTCTGGGGTCCGTGCTGATCGCCGCGGCTCGCGCCCTTCTCTGGAGCTCGTTTAGGCGGCGCTCTGAATCCCCTCTCCTTGCGCGCCGCAAAACAAAGAGGCAAGAAAAAGTCTCTTGCCTCTTCGGGAGCTGCAGACCTTTTCCCGGTCTCCCTCCCAGCCAGCTGTTGTGCACTAACCCCTTCAGGCGGTGTTCACGCCGCCAGCCTCAGTCCTCTCCCTGCGATCCGACCAAAGCCGAGCCTCAGCTCCCAGCCCCGCCCGCCCCGGCGGGGGAGCAGACAAGCCTCTCGGGCTGGTGAGCGCTGCTCGGCGCCGATCCTCTGTGCGGGAATCTCTCCGTTTTTCCCTCTGCGCCCCTGTTGCTGTGGGATCCGCGCTGGTAGCTGCGGCTCGCGCCCGTCTCTGGAGTTCGTTTAGGCGGCGCTCTGAATCCCCTCTCCTCGCGCACCAGGAAACAAAGAGGGAAGAAAAAGTCTCTTGCCTCTTCGGCAGCTGCAGACTTTTTCCGGGACTCCCTCTCGGCTAGCTGTGGTGCACTGACCCCTTCAGGCTGTTTTCACGCCGCCAACCCCAGTCCTCTCCCTGCGATCCAACCGAAGCCCGAGCCTCAGCTCCCAGCCCCGCCCGCCCCGGCGGGTGAGCAGACAAGCCTCTCGGGCTGGAGAGTGCTGCTCGGCGCCGAGCCTCCGTGCGGGAACCTCTCCGCTTTGCCCTCCGCACCCCTGTGGCTGCGCTCTCCTCCGTGGCTCCGAAGCTTCCCCCCTCTGCCACCCGCAGTCTCTGCCCGCGAAGGGGCTTCCTAGTGCGTGGAAATCTTTCCTCCTTCACGGCTCCCTCCCACTGGTGCAGGTGCCGTCCCTATTCTTTTGTCTCTGTTATTTCTTTTTTCTTTTGCCCTACCCAAGTACGGGGGGAGTTTCTTGCCTTTTTGGAGGTCGGACGTTTTCTGCCAGCGTTCAGTGGGTGTTCTGTAGGAGCAGTTCCACGTGTAGATGTATTTCTACTGTATCTGTGGGAAGGAAGGTGATCTCCGCGTCTTACTCTTCCGCCATCTTCCCGAGGCCCCCCCTTCATTAGTTTTTTGTTTCTACTTACATTTTTTAAATATAAGCATCTGTTGTGTGTATATATATATGTATAGATGCATATATATCTAACTCCTTTTATATATATCTTTTATCCCATTCATAAATAAAAGGTAGTATAGTGATCACTTTGTTTTGCAAAAAAGATGAAAAGATTTTTAGAGATTAATCTATAATCATGTATAAAAATTTTCCTCATTCTTTTTAGAGATATATAGTACTCTCTTCCATGGATGTATCATAGTTTATTCAACAAGTCCCTTATAAATGGACATTTTGATTACTTCCGGGTTTTTTTGTTTTGACAAATAGGACAACAGTAAATCACCTTGTGCATATGACGTTTTAGTATTTCTAGGATATCTTTGGAAGAGATTCCTAAAGAAGGGATTTCTGTATAAAGAGACAAATCAGTAACTATATTTTTAGATATTACCAAATAACTTTTTATATATGTTGTGCAACTGTGTATTTCTACCAGTAGTATAGGAGTGTATGTTCCTCTATAACATCATCAAGAGAATGTATCTCTAACATTTTAATATTGTACTTTTCTTAAAGGGAACATTCATTTTCATTATATCTAGAGTTGAAAAAGAATCCTCCCATTAGACAAAACACATATCGGCACTTTTCCTGGAACAACTTAAAAAAAGCCTGTTGAATTTAGATGTTCAATAGGTATAGGACTTTTGACAATAATACTTAATTTTGAAAGGGGCTTATCTAATTATTTTTCAGAAGGTCTTAAAATTTAAAGGAAATTTTTAGGAATGGATGCATCTACATGACAGCCTTGATCTAGCATGAAGTCCATATCCGTTACTATACTCTAAGGTCGCTGGATATTTTAGGTTAACTACCTAGTTACATCTGTTTGAAGAGATAATCAGGGAATGGCTTTTTCCAATGAGTGAGCATGTACAAGAGGCCTGCAGAATTGTCATACTGTTTTTTAGAATATTATCTTTGGACACTACTGGTGCCCTCATCACTGTAAGGTACACATGTTATGCTTTACTCATCTCTATCACGACCTGTTCCCTAGGAAGCATCACAGAACAAAAAGTCACTGGAGAGTTAAAGAGTGTAGATAAGGGCAGTTCACCACCACAATGCACCTGTCAGAAGTCCTGCTGGCTCACATATAACTGAACATAAGACTGATTGGCTCTGTGCCCAGAGAAACCAGTGTATCCTGAAGGGTGCCATATTGACAATTATGGATATGCAAAATTGTTCACACATTCAAGGTTAAGAGCAACTTATTTTGAGCTCATATCTTTATGCAATTCATTCGATGGCATATGGGGTCATTTTGGAGCCTAGTCTCTAGAGGCAAGAACTGCTGCTGCAACTCACTTGTTCTAAATTATGGTTGCTGTTCAAATAGTTTAAAAATAATCCTGCATGGTTTTTGACCAGCCTTTTAAATGATTACTCAGGGAAAATTGAGAAATAATGTAAATTAAAATCTAAGTAATAAAGTATAACTGTATTGATCAAAGCTTGGGTTTGACAATGATGGATGATTTCTGCTGAAAACAAAGTGTCTATTTGATAATGATGTGTCATCAAATAGCATAATAGCATGAGACTGAATAATTAAAATTGTCCTCCTGTAAATCTTGTAAGGGGGTTCCCAACAAAGTAATTAGCTATTTTCTGGACTTCTTATTAAAGATAAACTACCATATGTACTATGGTGTTTTGTAATTTTTTACAGTCACTCTAGGCAGAATCTTTATTCTGTATCTTTATGATACAGTCTTATGTCTTATTCATTTGAGGATCACATAATCAGTTCCTTTTTTTGGTAACAGAACGTAATTTCCTTGTATATTATCTTTTGTCTCAGAAACTCCTTGTGCTTTGAGACATTGTCAGAGTAGATTTATTGAGTGCATAAATTCTTTTTTGAAAGGAAAAAACAGATATTATTAGAAATATTTAGGTCGTATTATGTCAGTAAAATCATATTTATTCTATGTCTATACAAGCAAATGTATTTTCAACCATTTCTCAGATAACATAGGGGGAAATATTTCTTGAATTAATTGTTGGAATTATGCCTAACTTTTCCATATCGGTTGTCAACTTAGGTAATATTATGTTGATAATAACATTACGGGATAAATGAGTTTGAATGAAATTTTTAAATGTCTTAATTTTCTTCTTCAATATCTTGTCATTATTGAAGGGTATTTTGTTCTTTTTCTATGAGCAACAATAATATCTAAGATGATTCATATTCTTTTGATTTATGTCCCTTCTTATAATAAGACCTTAACCCATAAATTTCCTTCAGTTCATTTGAGTTTTTATGAATTTTTATTAGGTAAAACTTTATTCCTACTTCTGTTTATCTATGGATTCCCTAAATTTGCCTTACCATCATCTCGATATGTCGAATTTACGCTCTTTGTTCATTTGCTACTTGTTGTGAAGCTGCTACCTGCTATTGATTTCAAACTAATCCTTGATTATTCACTAAATCTTGTGGAACACCTACCTCTGGTAAACACTTAGAAAAAGTATGTGCAAACTCCAAAATGAAGATACTTTCAAATAACCAACAAAATATAAAAAGAGCATTATTGTGAGTATATATCAAAATATCTAAGTATTTCTATTTTTATTCTTCTTAAGCTGGTAGAACCATATTTAGCCAAACTTATTTTAATTTTAGCTTGAGCATAGGTATTCAGTTTAGGAGAATTAATCTGCTTGTTTCTATTCGAGCATCAATTGTTTCTCACTACCTAAAATTTGACTGATTTTTCTTTTCTTTATTCGATTCTTGTTGTCTTTTAAAAATGCATTTCTCTAAACCAAACTTCTCAGTTTGGTTAAAATGAGGTAATCCATCTCATTTTCTTTTCATTTTACTTTTTGTCAATATTTAGATACTTTTAAGCCAACTTTAGTAATTTTGCATTGCTTTTAAGAGTTTAAAAATTTTCTTTCATAAATGAGGTGTGTATCTTGAACCCAATTACATATTTCTGCTTTTTACTTCACATGTTTTTAACTAACTATAAATGGGTCAAACATACTAATTTACTACACTAATTTATAAAGTATTGTTGACAGAGTGAGAAGCGCTATTTAAAATGTATCTCAGGTAAAATATTGAAATGAGGTGTGTAAAATATTCATATGAGGGCGTTCATACATTATCTTTAATTTTTTGAACTAAAAATATATACATATATGACACTATTTTTTTTAAGTCAGTTAATGTGATAAATTGAAGGACTGCCCCAAACTGTTCACCCCTACATGAATCCACATACTTATCATTGCCTTAATTGTAGGTTGTTTTATTTCCTCACTCTTTGACTTTTCACTTTAGCCAGTTGCATGAGCCAGAAATGACATTGTGGTGGTGTGAAGCCTAGGGCTAAAGAGGCCTCATGTGTTTCTTCTTTTTCTCTTGTGTCTTTCCCATTGACCTGAAAACAACATACTCTGGCTAGCCTGTTGGCACAAGGTAGACTCACATTATGATGAATGAGCACGTGACCTTAATTTTCCCTTGTCCTACCATGTACCACATCATACAGAAGTCACCAGACTAATAGAATATTGGATTGGACTTAAGGCATTCTAAAGCATCAGCTTGGGCCTGAAACCCTGAAGGATTTCAAGACTTTTTGAGCCAATGGCTATCATATGGTGCTGTGTTGCTTTAGATAGAATACATGTATCTCTGAACCAGGGGGTGGTAGAGGTACCCCCTTGGGGAATTTCTGCTTCCTATTTTCACACTTGCAGTCTCTGTTGGACTAGAGGTCCAGGTTTCTGTGGAGGAGTAATTCTAATAATGGACAGAAGAAAGATTCCACTGAAACAAAAGCTAAGGCTGCCACTTGATCATTTGAGTTCTTCATTCCAGTAGACCAGTAGACAGAGAAAGGGACCACTAAAATGTTCAGACTCATTAATACTGATCATCATGAGATGGTACTTCTTACTACAGGATGAGATCTGAGAAATACTATGTCTAGGACTTGAAATGTACTCTGAATCCATTTATTGTTTCCATGATCATAACCATGATTGGACAATTGCACCAACCATGCCTAGAAACGACATGATAGTCAGAGGTTCAGATCCCTTTGGGAACATAGATTTGGGTTACTTCACGTGGTAAGAAATATACATCAGCAGATATTCCTATCAAGAATGAAGAGCATCAAAATATTTGACAGAGGAGAAAAGTGATGAATATTAATTATTTCCTCAGCGTTAACTACTACACCTAGCTTGACACACCAACTCTATTGTTGTCTTTTCTTCAGATATTGTTGTGACTGCTGACTACCATCAAGAAACAGTCACAGTTTCTATGGTTATAAAGTGGTATAGATCTGAGCTGTGAATGGGTCAACAACAGACACAACCAATGTCCCATCCCCTCGCTTTTCCCATTGCTGTGCATGTAGCCCAGACCTCCGAGTGCCAGAACTTGGATCTGTATGTCTGAAGGCTCTCTGCCCCCTCAGATCTGCTCTCCCTGTGAACACTGCACAACAGAAGTGTCAGCAATGTAAAGTCCCTTCCAGAAGGGCCGTCAGTCAAGGATGGACAGCACAAAAACACCCCAGATCTTTTGCCTCTAAGTGGCATTACAATGAGGCATGTATACTACACTGGCTTCCAAACTGCACCAGTAGGAATAAACTCAGATTTCCTACAGTAGTAACTTACTTGAAAATATGCCTTTATCTGGCAGCCTTCCATCTTTTCTGACTCCTGCTTCCCTATTTTGTTTCCTGGGATCATCTACCAAATAAAACCACTTGTACTCAAAACCTCACACTTGTTAGGATGGCTGTTATTTAAAAAAAAAAAAAAAGTGTTGGCAAAGATGTGAAGTAAAGGTAATCCTTGTACACTGTTGGTTGGAATGTAAATTGATGCAAGAACTAAACAGTATGGTGACTCCTCAAAAAATTAAAAGTAATACTATCATATAATCTAGCAGTTCCATTTATGGTATAAATCCAAAGAAAATAAAATTAGGATCTCAAAGAGTTATCTGCACTCCCATGTTCATCGCAGCATTATTCACAATAGCCAAAGACATGGATGTAACCTAAATCTCCATTGACCAATAAATGGGTAAAAAAATTATGGTATATACAATTAAATATTATTCAACCTTAAAAAAAAAAAAAGATGGAAATTCTGCCATTTGCAACAACATAGATGAGTCTGGAGGACATTATGCTATGTGAATAAGCCAGACACAGAAGGGCAAATACTGCATGATACCACTTGTATGAGAAATCTAAAATATTCAAATTCATAGAAGCAGAAAGTGGAATGGTGGTTTCCAGGGACTGGAGGGAGAGGGAAATAAGGAGGTATTAGAAAAATGGTACATAGTTTCAGTTGCCCAAGATAACTAGGTCCTAGAAATCTACTGTACAGCATAGTGTCTGCAGTTAATATGGTATTGTATACTTAAAACACTGTTAGGAAGGTGAATCTTATGTTAAGTGTTTTTATGAGAAAACTAATAATAAATAGACAAGGCAGGAGGAAACTTTTGGAGGTAATGGATATGTTTATGGCATACATTGTGGTGATGGCTTCATGGGTGTACACTTATCTCCAAACTCATCAATTGTAGACATTAAGTACCACAGCTTATCATATGTCAATCATACATCATAAAATGGTTTAAAAAAGAAACTTTACTCTTAAAAATACTCTCCAGTTTAAAACAAAGTAAGACAAAGGAAAAACCTGTGTTACTTTGTACATCATTTTAACATAGATGTGTGTGTATAATTTCATACTATGTTCCTTCAAAAACTGTAAAATAGATACCCTAATATTTACTGGACAGATAAAGAAACTAACTCTAAGTTACAAACTTAACTACATCATGCAATGTGATAAGAGCTATATTTAGAAATAAGTTTCTCTGATTCTTGCTATAGATTCTGTCAATTGTGTTTTTCCTCTTTGTCAATTCATCTGCTAATAAAAAAGCTCAGTGCTCACCCAAGAACATTCACTTTGAACTCTTGAGAGATAATGTGTGCCATATGTATCATAAACATTTCCAATCATACCAAAGCTGTTCTGAGTAGAGAGGAAATTTCACTTGTATTATTTGAGAACGAAATCATTTCTGTGTTTAACAGAGGTATAGGTTGAGATTTACCTTAGTACATGAAGGAATAAAGTTATTACGATACTCAAATTAGTATCTTGAACAGAGACTCCAACGGGGAAAACAATCAAGAAAAATAATAATTATGTCTTATATTTACAAAGAACATTCTATACTAGTAGGTATTTCCACTCAGTATCTCGAGACTCACAGTAACTCTTTATGGCCATCTTTTATAATAAGGAATTCAGACTCTGAACTGTTTAAGTGGATTGTTCACTATTAAATGCATTAAGTTCTAAGGTCAAAACTACTAATTAAGTTATAATTAAAACAACACTATGTGTAAATAAAGCATGAATTAGAGGTGACCTTATGCCTTCATATTGAACTCCCACCTCTCCACCTACTCTTTTCCTCTATTAGAAAGTCTCTTGAAAAAGATCAAATAGCTTAGCATAGAAAAATAAAAAAAGCTTGTTTGGGGTATTGAATTAACACTAATACTACTCCCATTTATATTGCAAACACTTCTCTACATGGGAGTAGATATAGGAAAGTAAAAATTATCCTGTATTCTCATAATCAGTTTCCAAAAGAGAATGAAAGGGGAATCTCATGCCAGCTGCTATGAGTGAAACATATCTACAAAAGGAAAAATTAGTAAATTTCAACTCAGTAGAATGCAACAGTTCTACTGTTTACTAGTAATTGACCACTTATCCTAATAACCATACAATGAACTATTATTAATTTTTAACTGTTTTCTGATTGAATTCATCATATTGACTGACATTTAGCATCACTTTCTGAAAAGCCAATGCAACTTATGTAAATGATTAATAAAAATATTTTAGCAACAAGCAATTTAATTTTTAAAATCACAAGTGATAATTAGGTAACTGAATTAGATAACTAAAATAAACTAAGTACAGTATCAAATTTAAAGCAGGAAAAGAATCAGTATATATGGCATTAGAAATTATAGATAATTCTGTCTGTTATGCATTTTTTGTCTCTGAAATAATCTTCAATATCCATGAATTATCTATTAAAATTATAAAATAAATTACAATAAAAATAAACATTTTAATCCAGTATTTTATCAAACGAATTCCATTTGTTTCAATTATGAAATTTTAAAAAAATCCTTTTTTTAAAAGCTGGGACTATTAGAATATTTAATTTACTCTTTATTCATACTTGAACCAATACTTGTATCAGTTATTAACTAATTTAATTACAAGATAACTATTAACTTCAGAAAATAGATCACTTACCTCTTCCGTAACTTTAGCTTTGAAATTCAACAAGAAAATGTTGCATTATTCAACTTTTCTAATTAACAGAAGGAAAATTGTATAAATAATTTAACAATTTGTGGATTTGCAATAATTTTCCATTTAAGAGATTTTTTATATATGTATATTTTAAATTAAAATGCCATTTGCAACTGTTTTTTTCTTTTAATAAATGACATTATCCTTCTTACACATGTGCACAACTAAATAGCATATTTGTGCAGTTCAGTAGGTAACATTGTGCCTCCACAATGTTCCTGACTATATTTCTGTATCCTAACATATTTATACCCATAACAATGAATTTTCTAGACTTGAAACTGCAATCATTAGGCCTTCTCTTTGATGCAGCTTTTCTAATAATGGGTTAAAAAAAATTAAGTTAGAGAATAGTAGCTAGAAATAGTGTTTGAGTGAAATACTATGTATCTGTTGAGTGTAGTTGCCATAAACTCCATTTTGTTTTTATAAAAAATAGACTTCCACATCAGAATTAAGTTTGAATTTTATCCTTGCTGCTTGCTCAGTAGCAGTTTGGAGCTAGCTCCTTAAAACTCTTTTAACCTCACTCTTCTTTTGGAAGGTAAACAATCGTAACATCTAATTCATAGGGTTTTTTTTAATAATTAAACAAAATAAATTGTGAAAACACCTTCACAGTGTTGAGCTGAAGAAAATGTTTATTCTGCATCTTATTTCATAGGGTTTAAAGAGATATTAATAATTGATTTGACTTTTACATATTTCATTTATTTCTCTCTCTTTAAACTTACCTAAAAAGAGAAAATTTAGACATTTTGAAGATGGATATGGTAAATAAGGTATATTAAACAAATACTATATCAGAACTACAGAAAATCTTTTGAAACAGAACAAATCATAGGAAGTTCTAACGGAAGTTGGAGAGGTTAAAATACGAAAATGGCTTATTTAATTTGTAGATTTTTGAATGAGTAATAAAATATTTCTAAAGTTTGAAGTTGGCATCACAGAAATAATTATGCCTTTTGTCTCTTAGAGTCAAAATACAGCCTAGGAAACAGATCAGTTTAAAACTTCAGTATTCTAACTAAAATCCACAGAAGAAATTACTCTCACTGATCAGTACAAAGATACATTTGGTTTCTCCTGAATGACTTAAATTTTTTCACCTGATCAACACCATGACTAACCCAAAATCTAGAAAGAGACAGGGACCTATAGGAAGAAAGAAGACCCTAGCATTTGTTCGCCTAGGACAGAAGCTACAGACCACAATGTAAACTAGTAAAAAGAATAAACTAGACTGTCTTTTCTCCATTGTATATTTTTGCCTCTTTGGTTGAAGATTAATTGACCAGATGTGTGTGGGTTTATTTCTGGGCTGTCTATTCTGTTCCAGTGGTCCATATGTCTGTCTTTGTGCCAATACCATGCTGGTTTGATTACTGTAGCTTTGAAGTATTGTCTGAAGTCTGGGAGGGTTATGACTCCTGCTTTGTCCTTTTTCCTCAGGATTCCTTGGGCAGTTCTGGGTCTTTTGTGATTCCATATAAACATTTGGATTGTTTGTTGTAGTTCTGTGAAAAATGTCATGGGTAATTTGATAAAGATCATATTAAATCTGTAGATTGCTTTGGGTAGTAAGGCCATTTTAACAATATTAATTCTTCCAATCCAAGAGTATGTTGGGTATCTTTCCATTTCTTTGAATCATCTTCAGTTTTCTTTATCAGTGTTTTGTAGTTCTCAGCATATAAGCCTTTCACCTCCTTCGTCAGATTTATTCCTAAGTATTTTAATTTTTTGATGCTATTTGAAAAGGGATTTTATTTTTTTACTTTCCCTTTATGATATTTCATTGTTAGTGTAAAAAATGCAATTGATTTCTGTATGTTAATCTTGTATCCTTCTACCTTGCTGAATTTGTTCATCAGTTCTAGTAGTTTTTGTGTGGAGTCTTACAATGGAGAAAAGACAGTCTCTTCAGCAAGTAGCGTTGGGAAAGCTGGACAGCTGCATGTAAATCAGTGAAGTTAGAACCCTCACACCACACACAAAAATATACTCAAGATAGCTTAAAGACTTAAACATAAGACATGACACCATAAAACTCCTGAAAGAGAACAGAGGCAAAACATTCTCTGACATAAATTGTACAAATGTTTTCTTAGGTCAGTCTCCCAAGACAATAGAAATTAAAGCAAAAATAAACAAATGGGACCTAATCAAACTTATAAGCTTTTTGCACAGCAAACGAAACCATAAAAAAAAAAAAATGAAAAGACAAACTACAGACTGGGAGAAAATATTTGCAAATGATGTGAACAACAAGGGCTTAATTTCCAAAATATACAAACAGCTCATACAACTCAATAACAAAAATACAAACAACCTAATCAAGGTATGGGCAGAAGACCTAGATACACCTTTCTCCAAAAAAGACATACAGATGAACATGTGCCAATAAGCACATGAAAAGATGCTCAACATTGCTAGTTACTAGAGAAGTGGAAATCAAAACTACAGTGAGGTATCACCTCACACCAGTCAGAATGGCCATCATTAAAAAGTTTATGAATAACAAATGCTAGAGAGGGAGTGCAGAAAAGGGAACCTTCCCACACTGTTGGTGGGAATGTAAACAGGTACAGCTACTATGGAAAACATTATGGAAGTTCTTTAAAAAACTAAAAATGGAGTTGCCATACGATCCAGCAATCCCACTTCCAGACATATATCTGGGGAAAACTCTAATTCGAAAAGATACATACAGCCCAATGTTCATAGCAGACCTATTTACAATAGACAAGACATGGAAACAACCTAAATGTCCATGGACAGATGAATGGGTAAAGAAACTGGTGTATATATGCACAATGGAATACTACTCAGCTGCAAAAAAGAATGAAATAATGCCATTTGCAGCAACATGGATGGACCTAGGGATGATCATACTAAGTGAGGTAAGTCAGACTAAGACAAATGCCATATGATATCACTTTTATGTGGAATCTAAAATATGACACAAATGAACTTATTTACAAAACGCAAACAGACTCACAACAAAGAAAACAAACGTATGGTTACCAAAGGGGAAAAGGGGTGGGGGAGAGATAAATTAGGAGTTTGGGACTAACAAACTACTATATATAAAATAGATACACAACAAGGTCCTACTGTATAGCATAGGGAACTATAGTTAGTATCCTCTAATAAGCCGTAATGTAAAAGAATATAAAAAATAATATATATGTATAACTGAATCATTTTGCTGTATACCAGAAACTAACATAACATTGTAAATCAACTATACTTCAATAAAACAAACAAACAAAAAAAAAGCCAACACTCCCTAGAAAAGGAAAAAAAAATCAAAAAAGGAGAATAAACCAGATATTTTTAGTGAATTGATTAAATTTGACTGTGACCTGGTGTGAGAGTGTAGCTGTTAAGGATTGTAAATGTACTAAGAAGTTAAGATCCTCCTGCAAGCTTTTTCTCCAGGAACCTCCATCAGGAGTCCCCAGGGAAAATCAGGAAGAATTCTGATAAATCTCAGTTGTGGGTCTAGCTGGGTGAGAAGAACAGTGGTCACTGCTAAAAAACACCCAGACTTATATTCTCCATAATGTTTACATATGTGTCTGTTCCTGGTATATATTGATTGATTTTGTCCTTATTTGGGGGACGGTTTTCCTACTTTTTTTGGCTAGCCTTGGAACATTTGATTCAATGCCAGGAACTGAGAATGTTACCTTGTTGCATGCTGGATATTTTTGTACTTGTATAAATATTCTTGTGCTTTCTTTCTGGAGCATATAGAAGTTACTTGGTAAAAGCTTGATCCTTTCATGTCTTACTTTTAAGATTTAGTGGGCAAGTCCTGAGCAGTGCTCAATCTTGGATTAGCTATTTTCCCACTGTTGAGGCAAGGTGGTCTGTAATCTCTGCACGTTTCCCCTTGAATCCTGGGGTTTCCTGATTTTATTGGTGGAATAGGAACTATTACCAGTGTTGTGTATGTGTCCCAGGCACTGTTGCCTTCAGTCTTTTATGTGGTTCTTCCCTTGGCTTCCTTTTGTTGTTTCCAAATAGCCTTGTTCAGCTGAATACTCTTGGGCAACCTCTGCAGATCCTTATGGTCCTCTCTGTGTACAAGTCTCTCCTCTATCATTTTTGTCCTGCAAACTCCAGTCTTCTTGTTTCCTCCCAACTCTCAGTTCCATCTCAACTCAAGAAGTTGGTCACTTTTCTTTGGTTTGTCTTCCCTGTGCAACAGACTTGAACTCTCTCAAGGCAATAAACTTGGCTATTTGTAGGGATCACCTCATTTGTTTCCCATTTCTCAGGGATCATTATCCTTTGTTGTCTGATTTCCAGGATCTTGCAAAACATAGTTTCATTATTTTGTTCATTTTTTTGGTTGTTATTTTCAGATGGGAGGGTCAGTCCAGATCCTGTTAATCCATCTTGGTCAGAAGCAGATAGCTCCATCATTATTATTATTATTCTCTTGGAATGAAATAATCTTCAGAGGAACCAGCACATGAAATAGCAGAATTTGAGAAGCTTATACATGAAAAGATATAGAGATACTTACACATAAAATGGTTAACCCAGTATACTTACGACAATCCAGATCAGTAACATAAGGCACAAATTAAAATGTAGAAGAATGAAAGAACAATACCAAAAAAATTATGCAGAGCCTAGGCTATTCTGAGGCAGCTTTGACCAGACAGAGCCCTCTCTATACTTTATAGTCCCAAGACTTGTGACATAAAATAAATAGGGGCACAAACGGTGCAGTGAGGTACTGCTATGGTTCGGTTTTTTTCTTTTTGTACTCATCTTGACTATCTTGTAACCTCCTCACCTAGACAAGCTTATGCTTTTCCCATTTCTCCCACGTAGGTCAATTAATGTGACTGTATCCCTAATTTTTGTGTATCATCATCTAGACGTGACTCCTTGGATTCCTGAAAGTTGGCATGTCAGAGTTTTCCTGGGACCACAATTTATCTATATATTAGGATAGTGAAGTTATTCCTTGAAAATACAGCTTGTTTCTACCATTTGGGGGTCTCAGTTGATAGACTGTCTTGCACTCCTGGAATCTCTATGCCTTTATATGATTTTTCTGTGTTCTTGTATATGCTACACTTAAGTAAACAAGTTTAATTTCAAGACTGGCCTATCCAAGTTTGTCTCACTTCCAACAATTAATCCTTCCATTTCTTACTAAATTTTGAATTGAATATATTGAGGACAGTTGCTTTTTACAATGAATTTGCCGTACTTATACGTGCATGTGCATATGTGTATGTGTCTGTGTTTCAAGTTACAGACATTTAAATAAGCTTACCAATGTGTATTATTGTGAGTGACAGAAACGGAAAGATACAACTACTGTTTCTGTATGTTGTCATGCAAATTTACACAGCCAAAATTGAAGATATCTTCAGATTTATTACCACTATTTAGCAGACATTCTTAAGGTTATATTTGCTGTGCTCTTTAAAATAAAGTATTTAGAATTATTTATATTCCTAGTCTCAACTTACCTTCTTTATAAGCTCAACACTACTGCATTAGTTTTATTTATAATAGCAGTAAACAATCAACCAAGCATTGCGTGAGATGAACTTTGTTTCATACAAGGATAACAAATACCTGCCTTACTGAAACTTATAGTCTACTGCCATTGATCACTTCAGTTACTCCCAGAGTTA